>NC_141824.1:20361330-20714830 GCF_982586985.1 Callionymus lyra
TCTCAGCCAAAGATTCCCGCGTCAGGAAATGTAAATAGTCCGACGTGTCCTTCACCTCCTCTCTCTCTCTCTCTCTCTCTCAAGTGTCTGGTTTTTTACCTGCCAAAGAGAAAAAGAAGTAACAGGTCCCGGGTTCAGATCCTGTGCACCAGATTTAGGGGTTGCCCAACTCTGCCAGCTGACGGACCGAGACTTTTATACCCCGACCTCCGCCGCCACTGGCTGACGGCCCGGCCGGTTGCCTCCCCCTGATTGGTCGGCCGGGGAGCGAGCGTGCGTTTGTAAAAGGCAAGAAGGAACTTCACGCAACACTCGAGACGAGCTGACAGCTGCAGAACGACGCACCAACCTTTCACCTTCTGCTGCAGAGTCCCTCAACTTTGAGGTTCTCACCTCCATCACACGCTCAGCTACTTCCACAGATTCAAACCCGAGACCTCAGTGAACGCCAGCAGTTGCAGTCGTAGCGGTTTGGTCATCAGAAATATGTAATCACAGAGCTGTGGATCATCATGATTCCATGAGTCCAGGATGAGAAGTGGAGGAGAAAACACTAACATTAGACCAACAATAGCTTGGCAGCATTCTTGAGTCACCATGTGACCCTGGTCTGAGAGCATTACAAATAATAAACACCTACAAGTAGTGACCATTAACATTGTTAAGTGATCAATAACAACACATTCTGTCACTAGAGTCACATGAAAGTTCATATATTTTTGTGAAATGTTTTTGAGTTTCTTTTGGCTACTTCCTAAAGCTGAAATTCCTTCCTGAGAAAAGCTGTAAAATACTAGAAATGATACTTCAAATAATATCGATGAGATTAAACAATGAGAAACATAAAGCTCATTACAATATCCAAATGAAGGAATGTGTAGTCACATAAACATGATGATGATGTCTTACATAGAAACCCTAAAACAATGACCAAAAAACACAACAATGATCAAATATCAGGCCCCCCAGCGGCCCCTCGCTGGACATGTGAGCCTCCCGTCGGATCTAACCGTGTGATTCTGACGTGGACGTGAGAGAAAGATCACACTCACGGTCCAGGAAATGTTAAATCTGCATTCAGGGAATACAACAAACAGAGCTGTAAAGTGTATACACTTCTGCTGTGGACAGCAAACACGTCACTCACAGGAGACGTGTGGTACTACAGCTGCCCTTTGTGTCGAATCACGAGCGTTTAAAAATGTAACAATTATCATATTGGCTGTAAAATAAATTGAATGTGATGTAAATATTCTTTGATATTTTTTTCATTTATAACAAAAACATAGTCAATTTCTCCATAAATTTTCACTAGAAAGTCCTGTTTTTTAAACCAATTTTTTTCCAATCATGCAAGTTAACATTATCACATGTTTTTGTGTTTTTTTTTTGTTTACAAAGACACTGTTTCTCTAAGGGATATCACTTAGGGTGTATTCTTTTAAAACCCTTGCAGGAGCCAAGGCCTCAGGGAAGTTTCTACACAATGTTAAACCCTGTATCAAATGATGGAGAGAAACTTACATCTATCTCTTATTTCTTTTAATGTAAAGAGAAAGTTTTCAACTGAATGCTGTACTTGCTAGCTTAGCTATATGCGAACAGTGCTAGCTGCAGTGAAACTTTATATATTTGTATATAGATTATTCTATATTATTATTATAGTCTAGTATTTTATTGAGGCATTTCTATGACAGAACATGTTTTAAAATATATATTGTGTGTGAAATGCATCTATTCACGCTGTGTTCAAGACGAAATGCATCAATGAAACACGAGTCCTGGTGATATTAATACATGTTTGCCTGGTGTGTCTGTTGTATGAAGCAGCTCAAGCTATGGAACACAGTGTTCAGCTTGATGGCAGCCACTGTGACCTACATGCAGCACACGTATGGGCAGAAACATCATGTGACACGGACGCAGCACATACTTCTAGAGTTCCACACCTGAGCAGTCGTTCTGCTCATAAATGTTCTGTTTCTAAATGTTCTGCCTCAGACACTTGTGCTGGTCTCACGTTTCACTTCTCTGACCTTCAAGTCTGCACACACACATGCATACCCACACACACACACACACACACACACACACACACACACACACACACACACACACACACACACACACACACACACACTCCTTTCCAAATTTATCTGCGGCTGCTGGTCCTCACTGGACGACTGTGCAACAGTGTCAGTACAAGTCTCTCAAAAGAATGGAGGTGACATTTTTTCCACCTGTTTTTTTCGTTGATAGTGGAGTAGAACCTGCAACCTCCTGCACTGGAGCTTCATCAACTGCCAAAGTGTTATCAAATTCATTCGCTTACGCGGGATGTTGATCCACAGGCGAGTGGCAAAGTGGCACAGATCCAGATCCAACTTTAGATCGTCACTGTATCCACAACTATCCACTCTCTCACACACACACACACACACACACACACACACCTATAACACACCCCGACCACGGAGCAACACAACAGCTGCCGTGGCAACAGCCAGCAAGGACAGTTACATAATCTGGACGTGATTGTGAACCACAGCAGCTTTTATTTCTCAGTCAGGTGTTTGATGATGACGAGTCACATGGTGGAGAAATTGATTACAACAACTTTTCAGACGTGAAACACTGGCTCGGTTTGCTCTTAATTTAAGACATTAACTTTAAGAAAGACACGAAAATATCGTCCTCTTCAGGCACAAATGTCTTAATAATATATTTTTTTATTGTGGCATAGATTGAATTTGCCAAAGTTTTTAAAAGATTGTCTAAAATATCGGGGAGTACTGTTGCAGAATTTACAGACCACGGGACTCTTGAAGTCCTAACTATTTTGATTTGTTATGAAAACAAAATATGTCCAAACGTCAGCTTTAAAAGCTGCTGGAGTCAACTGTATCCTCTCGTACCCAGTCATAGCCTGATTTTTGATTGTTCCGTATGAATGCTCCCATTTAGTGGCCAAATGTTAAACGGAAACACAAAAATGAACAAACACAGGGAATATTTGCTCGTTAATTTTATATGTAAATTAATACATTTTTAATTGTAAATGAACAATTATTATATTATTATACTTTAGACACACTTTACTGAAATGCAAACCATAAAAGAGAAATGATTAAAAATATATTTATTTTCTGAAAGCAAAAAAAAAAAATTTCTTAAATGTTTATTTTTAATACAGCATCTAAAGAAATATTGCGACATATCTGTGTATCAATATTTCAATTCAAACATTTACTAAAATATGTTAAATGTCTAAATTTGATTTAGCAGGCAGGATTTGGGCCCTGGGCCATGAGTTCGATAAAAACCGGCTTTGACTGGTTTGCAGATCGATATCAAGTTTCTGGATTGACAAATTCACACCTTCAAGCTGCCAGAACGACTGGAGCTCTCGACCAATCAGAGGAGAAGGTTCCAGACATTTCTGTCGAACGGATACGTGTTAATAAAGTTTGAAGCCCCGGTGCTAATCTGGATGAACGTGACAACAGATTATTTAATTTATTTAGTTGTAATCACTAAAAGCATTTCAATTTCATTACTTGTCTTTTTCAATTTTGTTTAGCAAACGTTTGTTTTTGTGTCTGTATTTGTCCCAGCTACACGGGGCGAGAGGCAGGGGACGGCCTGTCCACTCAAAGACACACATGGGTGGAGAGTTTGAAAGGTTTTGGAGCGTGGGAGGAAACGGGAGTACCTGGAGGAAACCAGAAGAGAATGAAGACGTCTTCACAGTAAGAGGAGTCGCCTCATGTTAAGACCGACTTCCTGCAGGGAAGAGCGAACAAGCTCTGGACTCACTAAAGACTCCCGAGGGAGGCCGACACCTCTCCTGGTATTCCTAACATGTGACCCGCTGAGCCGGTTCCAGAACCATGTTCACAGGAGGCGCTTCCAAATTGAACCCCGACTGTAGAGTGGAGTCGAACCCACGACCCGTCGGGCCTCACAGAACATGTTTCGAGACCATTATATAACCACAAGTCCAGTTTAGTCGGTGTTAGGGTCCCCACCTGACCCCTTGAGCAGGAGGCGAGCGTTGGGGCCAGAACTATCTTTAGTGTCGTCTCCTCCAGCTCCGTTACCAGCTCGCCTCCTTGAATTTCCCCGACTCAGCTGTTCTCCACCATTCATGCGTTCATCTGCCGCAGCAGCGATGGAAACACAAATGTTCTTCTCATATGTGGTCGACACAGGAACACAAGCTCAGTTTCTACTTTGGTCCAAGGGGTCGTGACCCGGGTGACCTCTGGTCCTGCAGGACCGGCTCCTAACAACTGCTGTGATCTAGTGTTCAGATGAGACTTCAGAACTGCTCATTGAATAATAAAGGTGAAGCAACAGGGGATGAGGATCAGCACCTCTGGAAGTGGAAGAGCGACGTTGATGTGGTGGATTTTCTTGACCTTCTCAAAAGACTCATCCGTAGACTGTGACCTCTAACCTGTCGGAATATATTTATTTTTAGTGGGATTTGATCAAGAATCCGAGCAGCAGTTCCCCCCTGAGAGTCGTGACCATATATGGACGAGCACATGCCACCTGACAGCTGAGACGTCCATCATCATGGCTCGTATAACTGTCACACACACACACAGACACACCAGAGCACGCCAGGGTCATGACAGGAATATCACATGATCACTTGAACTGAAAAGCATTTGTTTAATTCCTGTCGACGAGCTTTGTTTTGTTTGTTCTATTCCTCCTGCACTTCTAGATAAAATAAATCATCAATCTGATGTCTGTCACAACTTAGGTCCCGCCCCTTTAACTATATCCACTGTGATTGGCTGCAGCTGCCGCCCCCTGTTCAGGTTATAGGTCACACAATTTTCTTTTTTTTAACTTATCAGAAGTGATGTTTGAATTTAAATAGTTATGAATGCACACTTTTAAGAACGACATTACTCATTTAATAAGGGATGAAAAAGTGTTGTAGATGCCATTTTCCTCTGCAACAAAATTCCTGCTCATGAGTCAAGAGTTGACACAGGTTTGTCCTGAAAAACTCCTGAAAATTCAGTTGGATTCAATGATAATAATGATATCAGTAAAACACAGTTAAGTTCAACTGAACGGATACAGCTGCAGAGCTGAGTTTGCTGAGAGGGAGTGAGACAAAGATATAAAGAAAGATTAATTGGGTTTAAGTAATTTTTGGACGTTGACTTTTAAACGAGTGAATAATAAAAAGTGCAAGAGTGTTAGTTTGTTATGTTGTTTTGTCAAATAGTTCAAATTCATCGTCTCATTCGAAGTCTGACCATGTTATAAAGTTGAAAAATACTCTTTTTTACTGTCAATGGAAACAGTGATGTTCAATAAATGCTGCTTGTTTGGAGACCGTATGGTCCTTTCATTATTGTCATGACCTTTATGTCAGTCTGCTCTCTTTAAGAGTCTGAATAAACACCATTAAGTTCTTCTAATCCTACATTAATAAAGAATGTTGACCTGACATCGCTTCAGGGGTTCTCAGCTAAACACACACAATAGTACAAATATTGAGTAAAATCGCATTTATCTGTTTAAATATTCACATAATAATATGCAATAAAATAATAATTATTAAGTTGTGTTGAATATAGTTTGACATCCGTTGCTTTTTTTTTCCATATTATTTTAAAGTGATGGAAGTGCTGCCGCGATGGATGCTGGGAAACCAGACAGGTAAGCTTCTCTCAGTAAAGTAGCTGTCATGCTTCCCACTCAGGAAGTCGTGCATTTCTTTTCAGAATTAAAGCACCATTCGATTCTTGTACATTTAAAAAAAATCGCCAAATATAGCTCCAGAGCAGCTATCTTTGGTCTTAAATTCTGTGGTCTTAGTTGGCTAAAAATAAAAGCTAGATTTCATCCATGAAGACTTTAAAATGAGCCATAAATGACAGCGGTCGAGTTTATCCACATGATTTTACTTTGAAGGCCGGAAGCCATCGCTAGCTTGTTGCTAACATCTCCGAGATGATGAGCAGGTGGATCACGTCCCGCTGCTACTCTCCTCTTTCACCGGTTTTACATCCCATAACGCCGTAAACACACGCGCACCGGACATGTTTCAAGCTGCCTGAAAGCACCGGAACTGTTACAGTACGAGTAACAGCCGCGTTAGCATCGACAGAAGCTAACAGACGACAACAGACGGCGAGACTTAGCAGGTGAGCTAAAAATAAATGTGGACGCGCTTCGTGTTTGTTTACATCGTGTTGAGCTTCTGTCTAGAGACGCTTTTATTTGTTCTGAAGCTGGTTTCATGTGCAGGTTCTGATGGTCTTTGGACTGTAAGTGGGTTTGACCATATGATCCAAATGCTAGTGGTCAATGTTTTGGTGTTTTTAATACGCTTGAGTCCTTGATGTTGTCGAGTGTTGCAGCGACACCTACAGGTGGAAACTACCTATATTGTGGTGGCAGGACATGTTTGGATAGTTGGCTTCAGAAAATGAGTTCAATAGAAACTCCACCCAGTAAGTGTTCACTTGTCAGTCATCATGACACCTGCATCACCCGCCCTGAAATAATGTGTGATCCAGTTTTATAAAGTTTTATTAATGTCACCCCCTTTTATTGTTACCCAGATGTTTAACAATAATACTAGAGACATAATGCATAGACTTATTTTCTAAAATATAAATATATATTGCAGTATTTAACTTGAGATTGATACAATTAATACTAAAAAATATGAGGTGTTTGGGGTGGTACATTTCATTTTGCCATAACTGTAGGTAGCACTGTTAGTGAATACCTAAGCCAGCAACTATAGTATTCACTTTAAAATGTACTTTAAACATTTTATGGGGTTTTCTATCAAGTGGTGGTAAGTTCAATTGTCGACTCTAGGATTTGATCTGCCGTCTGTGACGACACTTCCCAAAACAGTGTCTGTAAATAATTGGAAAGTCATACATTGTGTTTTTTACGTATAAAATGACACTTCTGTTTTAAAAAAAAACATCATAGTTTTGTAAAAAATAAAAAAAATAATGAAGGAACATTTTGATCATTTTAAGTAATTAATATTGTGACATTACCAAAGGGGAACATTTTAATAACATGTATAGTCCACAATCACATTTACAATAGTTCCATTGAGTTTTAAGTTAAAAAAAAAAGTTTTGTGAAAAGAAATGGGCCAAACTTGTTTGTGCTGATGACGCTTTGCCGTGTTTCTACATTCTAGACCCTCGGTGTCGCAGTCATGCTGTCCGCTGAGGAGCTCCTGGGCAACACCCAGCAGGTGATCGCCGGACTGGAGGCGCTGAAGGGAGAGAACCGCAGTCTGCTGGAGAGCCTGCAGGGGGCGGCAGAGAGGGCGGAGGGGTACGGCAGCGTGGAGCAGGAGAAGAGCGGCATCATCAGGGAGTCCCTGGAGAGGATCGAGCTCGGGCTGAGTGAAGCTCAGGTGAGCAGCCGTGAGTGGTTTCAGACACGATGGTTCCAGTTCCTCTCATCTTGTGGTCTCACCAGGTGATGATGGCGCTGTCGGCGCACCTGGGCTCGCTGGAGGCCGAGAAACAGAAGCTGCGCGCTCAAGTGAGTCTTGCATCCACGAGCAGGTCCGCACCGTCGACCATCATGATCTTCATCTTCCTGGTCGTCTGCAGGTGCGTCGCCTCTGTCAGGAGAACCAGTGGTTACGGGACGAGCTCGCCGGGTCGCAGCAGCGGCTCCAGGACCGGGAACAGGACGTGGTGACCCTGGAGGAGCAGAACCGACACCTACAGTTCATGTCCTCCATCCGGAAATACGACCAGGAGGAGGCGCCAGTGGTGCGTATTTTTATCTCGCAGTAAACGGAAGCATTTCTAATTTATTTATTCCTTTCGGGTCAGGATGAAAAAAACCCGTCTGCAGCTAAAGAGTCTCTGGACGATCTGTTTCCTGCTGAGGACGAGGAGCAAACACAGAGTGAGTCACGTGTGATTTAATCAACAATTTCTCTCCACACAAGGCTTTGGTGTGACATCACTGCAATAACAATTTATTTAAAACGTTTTTTTATTATTTATTTTAATCCTTCCAAAAGGTAAAACTGACATAGTTTTAATAAGAATAAACCAAAAAATATATAGTAAAATTAAACATAATTTCTCTAAAATCCTACTTCAGTGTCTCAGTCACTCTTTGCTTCTTTGTCGATGTAGATTTTTATTTATTTATTTAATGTTTGAATGTTTACATTTTTTTTCATTGATACGTTTAATAATAATTCTTAAATCAATAAAACTAGAAAAGCACTCAAAAGTGCAGACCTCTGCCAAGGTTCTAATTTCTATTCATGTCCACATTTATTTTTAATTTAAACTATAAATATTATTAGCCAACAATTACTCTACCTTCAAAACTACACAAAAATTCTAACTGCTTATGGTCATTTCCAAATATTCCTTATATTAATCCTTATTAGTCCTGATGACATTTGTTTGCACAACACACTCAAATTATTTGTGGATCCAGATGGTAAGCCAGGATGCCAAATGTTAATCATATGTTCTTTGACTCAAAGTCTTCTGCTCACTTTGTTGCAATCTGCTCATCCGTCTTTGAGTTATTTTGTCAAAGAAACCACCTTGGCAGAGGTAATAACGCTCAAGAGTGTTCGACTCTGAGTCACTCATGTGTTCATCTGCTCTCAGTGTCGCAGCATCATCACAGCAGCGCGGCGGCGGCGGCTCAACAAGGCGGCTACGAGATCCCGGCTCGCCTCAGGACCCTCCACAACCTGGTGATCCAGTACGCCTCGCAGGGTCGCTACGAGGTCGCGGTGCCCCTCTGCAAGCAGGTCAGACTCTTATTGGACCCTTCTGGTCCTCGATCCACCGGGCTCGAGTCACATGTTCGACTCTTCCTCAGGCTCTGGAAGACCTGGAGAAGTCGTCTGGCCACACCCACCCGGACGTGGCCACCATGTTGAACATCCTGGCGCTGGTGTACAGGTGAGTGTGGAGGACGACTGGACCCGAGTCTCTAGTGACGACTCTCCTCCACAGGGACCAGAACAAATACAAGGAAGCCGCAAACCTGCTGAACGACGCGCTCGCCATCCGAGAGAAGACGCTCGGGAAAGACCATCCCGCGGTGAGTCCAGTCTTTCCCCCCAAGCACCGTCTCAAGTTATTTGTTCATTTGTGTGTAGGTGGCAGCCACGCTCAACAATCTGGCAGTGCTTTATGGGAAGAGAGGGAAATACAAGGAAGCCGAGCCACTTTGTAAGAGAGCGCTGGAGATCAGAGAGAAGGTGAGAAACCTGCTGACATCATCATCATCAGAAATCCTTTATTTGTCCCGCGAGCGGAAATTCAGTTTAAACAACAGCAAGCGCAATACCTCAAATAAAAAAAATAAAAGACACCCAGAAATAGAATAATAAAATGAAAAGAAAGATCTAAATAGAATAGAACAATGAAGGATGAGATGATGGTCTTGATATCAAGCATCAAGATGTCACTGACCTCTGCTGCAGGTTCTGGGCACCGACCACCCGGACGTGGCCAAGCAGCTGAACAACCTGGCGCTGCTGTGTCAGAACCAGGGGAAGTACCAGGAGGTGGAGCTCTACTACGAGAGAGCGCTGCACATCTACCAGAACAAGCTCGGCCCGGACGACGCCAACGTGGCCAAAACCAAGAACAACCTGGTGAGACCTTTTTCTCTCTCACTCCTGCTCACTCTTTCACTCATCCTTCGCTTTGAGTCGAGAGAGATTTCTGGCTCTTTGTCCCATCATTTACTCAACAATTCACTCGTCTCTTTCATGCACTTCACTCCTCTATTATGCCCTTTATTCTTCCTCTCTTCAGGCTTCATGTTACCTGAAGCAGGGAAAGTACCGACAGGCCGAGTCTCTGTACAAAGAGATCCTGACGCGAGCTCATGAGAAGGAGTTCGGATCAGTGGAAGGTGAGACGCGAAACAAAGTCAGGGAAAAACTCACAGAGCAACTGAAGCTCTGCCGGTCCCTCAGGTGAAGGCCGGCCCAGCTGGCCCGCCACCCCGGAGGGAAGTTCCTCCCAAGACGGACTGAAGCGGAGCGGCTCCTTCACCAAACTCCGAGAGTCCATCCGCAGGAGCAGCGAGAAGCTCGTGCGCAAGCTAAGAGGGGCGGAGGAGACGTCGCCGCAGAGCGGGGGGTGAGTCTCCGGCTCCTCGAGGGTCCGGATCTGTGTTGACGTCTGGCCGTGTGTCCGCAGGATGAAGCGAGCGAACTCTCTGAACGTGTTGAACATGGTAGGAAGAGACGCTCAGGATGGAGCTCAGGTGAGACACTCAATCTTTAGTGGTGAAACATCGTCATTGTCGGGTGTTTGCTTCAGACCTTTAATAACGTCGCTCTCTTCTCCAACACATTTTTGAAATCTGTCCATTTTTATTTAGATTGTGCTTAACAGTGACATCTTCATCAATGAGTTTTTTTCAAGGTATCCTATTGATATTTAACAGCACAGTATCAAATTCTTATTTTCAGTTTATTTTACGATTAATAAGTGGCATTTTGTACGCCATCAACACACAACATTTTAAACATTTATAAAAAATTAACATGCAAATATTCATGGTGTTTGTTCATTTGCATGATGCAATTAAACTCCAGCCACTGGATGGCAACATTCATTATGTCCATGTTAAAAGGAATCTTGCCAGGTTCAAGCAATGGCTGAGGACAAGAGGATACAGTCGACTCCAGCAGCTTTTAAAGCTGATGTTTGAAACGTATTTTGGTTTCAAAACAAATAAAAGTAGTTACAACTTTTGTTCAAGAGTCATGTGGTCTGTAAATTCTGCAACACCAGAGTCAAGTACTTGACAATACTACACATATACCCTTGTTACTACAGTATTGTTATATATCATTTTGTTGACCCTGTGTAGTGAGACGCGTCAAATCGCCAAATTCTTGCCAATACACACCAATAATTTTTTAATACTAATTCTGTTTTTCTTTGTCTTCCAGTCAAGTCGTCTGTTGGACATTCGAGGTCTGAGCTCCAGCACCCAGAGTCTAAACCGGCGAGGGTCTCTGGGTGGGACCAGCTAACAGACACACACACACACTAAAACATATGTAGGTTACAAACGTTTCACTCGCTCAGACGAAGAGCTGCGTAGCGCCTCAATCTTATTTATCTTCCTGCTCACTTGAACTCTCGATCATTCCTCGTTGTTACACTAACTCGTCAGAGACAATCGCACAACTTTTAACGCTCATTCCTTTTTAAAGCTCGTCACAGAAAGTGAGAACTAAGTGTTTACGTCACTGTTTTAAAAAAAAAAATATATATATATATATATATATATTATCACAAGGTCATGTTTTAATGTTACTAAAAAGGTATCAAATGTGCCTGAAGCTGCAAAACTTCATTGGACTCACCAGCAGAACGTAAAAATGACACAAAAGAATGTTTAGTCATTAGTGTCTGAGCTCTGAACACATGTTTTTTAACCTATGCTTCAGCTGACTGGTGAACTGTCAATCAAGACTCTTCAATGACATATCAGTTTTAGGATGATGACCACTGTCCTGTCCAGAGCAACGCAAGTTTGGCTTTAAACACTTTCCTAAGAGAAACTTTAAATGAAGAAAATAAAGTTTCCAACGTGTTGATCTTGGGACCAAGAAATCCAAACTGAAGCATCAATGTCGTCATAATGTTTGGATGTTTTCTGGAGAAATACTAATAATTCTCAATAATTGAATGAAAAAGAGCTGAGCTAAAACCCTCAAATATTTTTGTATCTGGGACTCAAAGGGAGAAATGTTTGTAATAATGTTTCTGACAATAAAATAATGTTTAACAAAAAACAGACTCGACTGCAGTTGTTTGGAAACACATCTTGCATGATTTACTCCAAAGATGACATTTAAAAAAATGAATGTACATTTTTACACATGATCGCGAGCAGAAGTTGACTCTTGTTCCACGATAAAAGAGTCAAAACACATCGACACGGTGGTTAGGCTCCATGTATATCGAGTCAGGACATTACCGTAGAAAAGTTCTCATGATTCAATTCTCGTATCTCACGTTACGACTGTAACAAGCGAAGAGATCGTCCACTCATCACCGAGGTACCTTCAGCTCTGGTGGGCGATCTGAGCGATCTTCTTCAGCATCTCTTCTGATTCCAGCTGCTCCAGAGTCAGCAGGGACAAACCCAGCTGGTCCTCCTGCACAACAGGTCAGAGGTCATGGAACTACTTCTGTCAAGAACTGGTTGCTCCAGGAGTCAAACCATCAACTGCTTCATGAAGAGACTTTTAGAAGGTCTTGTCTGCTGGACTTGGGTCTTACTTGTCTGAAAGGCTGAGCCATCTGGCGCAGGAAGTGCTTGGAGAGCTGCACGGTCTCGTCCACCGTCAGGTTCAGACTCCCGTCGCTGATGTGTTCCTGGATCCAGCGAGGCAGTTTCCCACGCTTGTCTGCCCGGGCGTAACGCTGCAGAGAGATCAGTGTAGGTCAGATGATCCACCAGAACGTGAGAGAACTTGTGGCAGAGAAACTCTCACCTTGTCGGCGAAAACCATGAGTCCGTAGTCCGTCTTCCCGCGGATGGCTCGGCCGACACACTGAGCCGCGTGTCTCATGGCGTCGAACGTGAGGAAGTCGTTCTCTCGGATCTGGAACTGATCGCGCAGGTACTCCAGCCGAGCCTGAGAGGAACACGAGCACATGTGGACCCTCGTCTACACAACACGTTTCTAAACTGGACGAGCAGAAACTTCAATGACAGGTCGACTCAAGTAGCTCCTGTTAATACAATTTCACCAATTTGCCAACACAAATATGCACATTTTGGATTCACGGTTTTTCAGATAAAAGTGTGTGTCTTTTTTTCCATTTTTTACTTGTGCAGTTGTTAAACATAGCCATTAACTTTCAACTGTAACAGTAAAGATATTTACTTTCACTCCTAGACTTTAATAATTCACTCAGTATTCAGGTGTTTTTTAGCTGCCGTGGTCCAGTTTAAAGTGAAACAAAACTTAAAAACATAGTGAATTAAAATCAGTTTCTCACTAAACTCTAAAAAAAATAATAATACATCTTAAGAGAGCTTCGGTTCTCACCTTCAGGATGCGACTCTGAGTGTACACGTATGGAACTCCGAACATGATGACGGCGCGACCGTAGTGATGAGCTGTGAACACAAACGTTCATTCACGCGTTCCTTCAAATCTCTGGAAACACTTTTTTTTACCGAAGTCGATCCCCTCCGAGACCTTCCCTCGAGCCACAGACAGCAGGATGGCGCCGCGGCCGTTCTCACAGGCCTGAGGAGGACCAAGAGAAAACTGGTGACGCGTGAAGATCCCAGACGGGGGTGAGGAAGTGAGCTCTGACCTCCTGGTACTTCTCCAGAGCTATGCTGGTGTCGGTAGCGTCTGGAGACTCGATGAAGATCAGCTTGTTCCTCTCGATGTTCTCCAGGATTCCCTGCAGGCAAGGAGCAGATGTTAGAAGAGAGTGCGAGGCGATCGACCCGACAACCCTTCACTCACCTGCTCGTACCAGGCGGCCACGATGTTCTCCATGTAGACGTAGCTGGTGAAGAACGCCACGATGCCGTCAGGAACCACCGCCGACATCTCCAGCAGCAGGTTCCCGTAGTTCCGGATCACGGCTGCAGAACCGCACAGATGATGAGTGGATGATGATGGACGGTCGAACCTTCACACTCACCGAAATCTTCTCTGGTCTCAAACTTGGAGCTCAGAGCCACCTGGTCGTTCCCTCGTCCCACGATCTGAGGAGAAGAAGGACACAATCTGAAGGTCGTCTTCTGAGCCGGTGACACCAGCAGGAACTGCTTACGTGTCAAACGCTGGTACACACCAGAGGACAGAGACAAGCCCGCGCCAGCGTCATGGTGAAGGACGCCATGGTGACGGGACGGAAGTCCAGGATCCTGGGGTAGATGTCCAGAGGAGACAGAGTCTGTGCATCAGGAGACAAGAGGTCAACTCGTGGGACACAATCGACAAATCTTGTGTCGTTACCCCTGAGGTGATGATGACCGATTGAAACCTCTGGAAGACGGGTTTGATGGCGATGGAAGGATCCATGCAGCTGTGAGAACAAACATGTGGGATTCAGACTCAAGTCTGAAGGAACGTGAACGTTCAAGCATCAGAAGGAAGGATACGAAGGTCGCCGTTCTCACCTGAAGTGTAAGATGGGGTTGGCGATGGTTGGAGTTCTGTCTTCAAAGGGTTCGATGATGATGGTGAAACCTTTGGTGAGAGACAGAATCCATTTAAAACAAACCTTGGGAATCTTTAAAAACACAGTTGAAGGTTGAACTGCTCGCCTTACTGGCGTTCACTATGAAGCTCCGCCCACCCTCTCTTATTGGCTAAAATAAATGTTTTATTCAAGTATGTAAGGGGTGGTGCATTTCCTAAAAAAAAAACTAATGTCATAATTTCAGAAAAACAAAAATACACTCTATCCTGTTTATTTACTTCATTGTTATTTCAGAATGGTACATTGTATGAATATGGATGCATTAGAAAATGTATTTCTTTGTTCTCATTGTATTACAATGACTTCCCATGATGTGGTCTTACAGGGGGGTTTCCCTGACACAGGTGTTGGAAAAAGTTTTTATATTTTGTTAGTTTTTCATCATTAATGTGTTGATTTAAGTGTGTCTTAAATATATGTTGGACTCTATTCTATCATCAGTTTGTGTCTGTTTGTACAAAACTATCTGTTAATTAAAATATTTACATTAGAAAATCTGCTTAAGCCCCGCCCACTGTAAACACATTTCTCTGGAGATGAAATCTTATTTAACATAACTACACCCACTCTGCTGTGATTGGTCAAAAATCAAGGTTGATCAAAGTGGGTCATGAATCCCGGAAGTCTCCACCTCCAAGGGACACGTTGCATAAACAAAGCGGGCTTGATTACAGCTGGCTGGAGGAGTGGAGTCCATAATTACATCATAATGGACTCCACTCTCATAACCTCTTGTTCGCCGAGATTTCAGACGGAGGTCAACTTATAGAGCAATATCTTCAAGACCTCATGATGAGAGACTTACTGCATCTTGGAAAGACTTCAACAATTGAAACATGCGAGTGAGTCAGGAAACCTGGGTTTTCACTTTAGTTGCCTTTTAAGTTATTATAATTATTAACGTTAATACAATACAATTTTAGAAAAAGCTGAGTCACCTTGACTGTACGTGCTGACCAGAGTAGCAAAGTTGGCGATGAGCGTGATGGCCGAGAAGTCTGCAATGTCTGCAATCTCCAGCGTCCGTAACAGCGACTGAAGCCGTTCAGCACAAAACCTAAAAAAACACCAAACTTAATCTCCCCTGATCAACCCTTTCCTTTGACAACATCAAGAATCCGACCTGAGCGGCTTCCTGTCGATGCAGACTTTGTCGAATATATCTTTGAGGAACTGTGGCGAGCTCTCCTGCACAACATGCTGCACCCTCAGACGAGACTTCAGGTACTCCATGAAGCGCCGCAGGAAGCCAACGAAGTGCTCGGCTGTTCGAATAGTTCCAGGAACGGCCTCTGAGGGACGAAGACGCTTCAGCAAACATCAACACAGACAATCAATGTTTTTTTTACCTTGAAGGATTTCATTGGGCAGCACTGGATTTGCAAGGTAGACATCCGTCGCTCTGGCAACATTAGCTTCCTTCAGGCCCTCCACCAGACGTCGGTACTCCTCATTCAGTTTGGCAGCATCTGTCTCTTTGATCCTGAAGACAAAATCAAATCTTGTTAAGTCAGCAGTTACAGATTTGACTGAATCTCCTACAAGGTTTTTTCTTGTTTGCATATTTAGTGACGGGTCCTTAAACTCTTGTAATTGCTTGTACCAGAATGACCAACTGTAGAAACCAGGCCGAAAAGCAACAGAGACTTTGGATCCTCAATGTTGTGTCTACCCTACAAACACTCAACATGTATTGGAATTTACACTATTAAAGGGATTTTTTGCACTCTCACGCTCACTCTCCCTTCGCATTACAACTTGCCTGGCATAGCCCTTCATGGACACCACACAAAAACACACACAATTATGTTCCAAAATTAACCCCTGGTCTGGAAAAGCACTATAAAAATACAAATTACTTACTTACTTAAATCAGGTGAAGTTTATTTATATTTTTAAGTTATTTTATTATTTAAAATGTTTTTTTTACTTATGTGCATGTTTATTTCATAACGGGTATGGCAGCAGTTAAAAAAATTAACATACAATTCCCTATATCTTTAAATCTATACATAATGACCACTCAAACAAAGACCAGATTCACCGGCACATGCATCAAGAGTAACGGCGTCTTTATCAACACAATTACTCTTTAGCTATTAGAGCCATTTTAAACATTGCAAAAAGTGTTACAATATTGGTAAAGAATACATGCAAGTTCTTACTTGAGAATGGTGTTCTGCAGCGTGTCCACGTTTGTCTGACATCGGTCCAGAGTTCGTCTGGTAATGTTCACGCTCATGGAGTCGATGCACACGTTGTCTAAGGAGCAAAAATCCCAGTTAGAAGACACTTGCTTCGTAAACTGACCAGGTTGTCACACACCAATGTTGTGAGCCTCGTCGAACACGACCACAGAGTTCTTGGCCAGTTCTTTGGACACCAGGTCGGCAATCTTCGGGTCCAGCAGGTAGTGGTAGCTGTAGACCACGATGTTGGCATGAAGGATCTGAGGGGGGAGTGGGACATTTAGGAGAGAGTTCCTATCATCGGATGTTTGTGTGCTCACAGCGTAACGAGCCAAGTAGTACGGACACCAGCCCTTCCTCCGGCCAAAGTCCTTCAGGTCGTCCAGGTTGAAGACACCAGGAGGAAGAGGAACCTGACGACCAACTGCATCAAACTCCTGAATTCAAAAAATGAGAAGAATTCTTAAGACAAGAATCCAGGAAAAGTGTTTCTTAGAGGTTGGTGGTACATTTTAGTGAGGAGAATCCTAAACCTACAAGTTTACCTAAAGGCCTCATCAACGTTTCCAGACTCTGTGAAGTGTTCAGTGTCGCCAAGTCCTCAATAATGAGACACATCAAAGTTACCTCATAGAATCGGCAGGTGGGCAGGTCTGGATCTCGGTGGCTTTGAGCACGGATGTACGACGCCGTCAGACTGTGACACTTCCCGTCTACCTCTTTGCCAAAGCGTAGCGCGCTCACCTGTGTGAAAGGAGACAGTTCTTTCATGATCAGGATTTAAATCCACTTAACCTTCAAATGTGTGTGTTTGTACCTCGGGGTGAATACACAGGTTTTTCCTGGATGACAGCGCCAGCGCCAGGAAGTTGTTGGCATCTCCCGTTTCTTTGGAGTAAAACTCCGTCAGCTTCCTCAGCTCCTCAACAACCTCAACAACGAAAACCGAAGATCATAGTTCAATATAAGAAAACAATTGCTACACAACTATTATGATTATGTTTCACCAAATATAATTGCACTAGCTATATTTATTTAATAATAGTCTAATTCAAAGCAGCTCAAATGGACATTTCCATTCCTAAAGACAAAGACACAGGTTTTGAAGCTTGTGCTCTCTTTGAGGAGACAATCCTTCAAAATATACGTGTATCCAGATTCTACATATAAGAGAGAGTTTGAGAAGATATAGCGAAGATACCTTTTCAATTTCAGGCACCGTTCTGGAACAGTATATCAGTTTGGTGACTTCCAGAGGAAAAGCCTGAGCAAAAGGGCAGAAACTCACATTTAACAGATTCCAAGGCGACAGTCTTACAAACAAGAATGCACAGACGGTCTAGACTCACCCGCTGATAGGCCACGATGAGGGACAGAAGAGAGATGGTCTTCCCAGTCCCTGAAGGCATCTCCAGAACTCCATGACCCTGAAGTCAACACAATAAGATGATGATGCTGATACTAAAACTAGTTTGATCATTGGTGTGAACTATGACAAATTAATTTGATAATTATAAAGAGAATAGGTGTCAACATGCACCAGTCTGTTATTTTAACTTGACAATAAAGATTCAGGCCATGATTTCTAACATTGTTAAAGACCCACCTTGGCGTCCAGAGTTCTTTTCAGCTCCAGCATGTAGGAATACTGCTCAGGGTAGATGTAGTTGTATGGGAAGTGGACCAGAAGTCCATCAATGTTCAGCCTGAACAGCACCATAGAGCACAAACACGATGAGTAGAAGTCATTATAAAACCCACGTGTTCTGTGTTTGTATCACGAGCAGAGATAAGAATCCTATCAATAAATATAGAAACTTCAGTTTATCTACACGCTGGTTGAGCTGCTAGCATGTTAGCTCAGACACCCATTCATAACAGCCACTGGTGTAATTCGCACGTTTAATAAAAATTCAGACTCACTTCATTGTGAACGACTTTGTGGTCCTGCACTTAAACAACTACAAAATCAGCCAGAAAGGGGATTTTTAACTTTAATTCATTGCAAACACAACCAGACGCCGCCGCGCTCTTCTTCGTGTAACTTGTGTAGTGCTGCAGCGCCCCCTACAGCAACTCCCTGGTCAAATATGTTTTACTTTCTGATGCATAAATATGATTAAATAAGTCAAATGTAATTTCAAGTGTAGTGTAAATGTTATATTTATTTATATTTAAATGTTTTATTCGTCGTTTTGATTCAACTATTTGACTCGATTTTATAAGAGGAACACATTTGATCGAATAAAGTTACCGTGTCTACAAATAAAGATTGAGATTCTGAAAAGTATTTATTCAGTTGGAATTCTTGTCAAAGATGACAAAATAATGGACTTTGTCGCCTGTAAAGAGATTCACTGTATAACATATTTTGCACAAGCAGATTCTGACCACTAGAGGGCAGTAAACACAAGAGCAAGTGTGTGTTTGCTAAACTCTAAAACGTTTCCAAGTTTTCACATGATGCAAAACATCTAAGGCCAGTAAAATGTTCATTGAAGTCCCTATGATAATATGATGTATACACATATCTGCGAGTCTGCTTTATGTCTTTTGAATTTATATATTCGCACGTTATTTTATTTTTTTTACTATTTTTACTAAAATCTTCCGTCCTTTCCAACGCATGTATAGTGAATTTAATCAATTAAAAATACAGTGTAACTGTGCTTTATGTTTCCTTAACTGTATATTTCAACAACGCATGACCTCTATCTGGGCTATTTATTGCATATTTTGAGAGACAAATATTTATAACGTAATGATAAACATCATCATTACATAATAATAAACACCCCGTTTGTTAGCAAGCTTTCCAATGATGGAAAACGTGTGCTGGACTCACTGGTGACAGTTGCAGAGAGGAGATCACTGGACAAACTACTGTTTGATCTATGTTCTTTATCTTTAGATTTAGATTGTGTCATCTTGCACTTTCTTTTTATTGCACTTTGTTCTTGTTTTATGAATCTATCGTCTGTGTTGCTGTGAGCTGGATCAATAAAGTTTTTTATCTATCTAAAATGGGCTGAATATAAAGAAAGTCATGACGTTTTGAATCTTGGATTTAACAAAAAGGTCAAACCTAAAATATTGAACCCCACTGACTTAGCATAAAGGATGTTGAGAAGACATTAATGCATTTTGAACGGTTTTAATAATCCATAATATTTATCACAGGTAAATTATACTTATATCACTTTGCTCTCTACAAGACTTGTCTGATAGAACTGGTTTCATATAATTCAATTAATGTTTGAACATTTAAGCACATAACTAAATAATGTAATAGGAAATATCAAAACAAATAATAACAGTATTTTCTTTTAGTTTTAAGATACAATACAATGAAACAAAAGGTAAAATGGGCGATTTTCAAGGATACTTATTTCTGGTTAATAGTGTATTACATTAATGAATAAAGGACATTAAAGGGTTTGAAAACAATTATACTACCTTGTACCAATGAGTTGCTACTTAAAAATAGGTGAAAGTATTTCCTCACTAGTGAAACACTCGTTGCTTTTTTTTATATATATTGGTATTGTCTGCATACTTAAAAACAGGCTAATTTGCTTAAGGAAAGTCCACTTACTAGATGAAAATTTGACATTTAAAATAAAAGCAATCCATAAAAGTCTGGCTGACTGGAGAGCTTCAGTGAGCTGCTGAACATTCTCGTAACTCTGCAATAGTGTTGTGTTCGGGGCTACTTCATTCGGTTGATATCACGTTTATCATGTTTTAAATGAAATACTCTGACACAAATCATCTGACAGATGGAGGTTCACCCAGGTAAACTCATTCTCTTAATTCATTAATAATATATATATATATATATATATATATATATATATATATATATATATATATTATTAAGAATTAATCCTCATCAAAGGTAAAAGTCACAAAACAGAAACATTATTTATAAAGAACTCTCACAGACACAAAGTTTCCTGGAACGTTTTTATTGAAACATGTACAGCATAATCGGACGATCACGTGGAGACGTCGAGAGCCAGCGAACGATGATCTAAATAAACCCCGACAAGAAGACGAGGCGAGTCGATCCTGATTTCACATCAGCTTTCCTACAAATCACTGCACCAAAATAACTGAAAATGGTACATTAATTAATATCTGTGTAACAGAGAAAAGGATCATTGATAAAACCAAGAGAATAGATGTTAAACAATAGTTTACTATTTTTAATCTTGACTGAACTTTTAATAGCAGTTATGATTTGTTGTAACAAATATATTAAATTGTTCTGTTGTATATGTAGCAATCTCCTCCTGAAAGTTGGTAACAGGAAACTTACAAGAGACAAATTCATCTGAAAAAAGTAAGTGTTTATTTTGAGCCTTGAAAAAAAGACTTCAGAGACATCGGTGATCTCTAGTGAGTCCGTCACCGTGGAGTCCTAAACGTTAGGCAGCGGCACGTCAGAATGACCCCCCCTCACCTCTCTTCACTTCCAGTCTCTCATTATCCTTGAAACAATTTCAAACTCCAAACAACGGCTCTCTTAGGAATTTCCCGAAATGACGTCCTCGGCCGCCGAGCAAAATTCAAACCCCAGAACAATCTTCTTGTTGAAAAAACATGTGGTGTATTTAACCTCCTGAGACCTCGCATCCAACCCTGTGATAGCTCACCTATTAGCCACAGACACAAACTGCACCATCTTGTGGTGACACCAGAAGATTATTAAAAAAAAAAATCACATTATAATACAATTAGTGAAAACAAAATGGAAGCAAACGACAGTGACCAAAAAGCTGTAAAATGTCTAGTTGCACGTGTGCATTGATATTTGTTTGCAAAAAACAAAATCTTACTATTGTATCCTTCTTATCCCACACAGCCTAGAGACGTAAACAACACACTAGACGAAAGTCCAAAAGTCTCAAGAGGTCAATGAGATCTAGCAAGAACTGGAGGAGTCGGCCATGGTGACGGTGGAGTGGATGAAAGATAATAAACCACTGGTTCATAAACCGGCTTCTAATATTTCACCAGAAACAAAGAACAAATGATATGATCATATAAAGACGTCCATCACGCTATCATGCGTCGTCTACTGTCGTCTACACATGTTTCTCTCTCTAGGTGAAGTCAGAACGAGACTCTTGCAAAGTTCTTGATCCAGTTTGTGCTTTCAGTTTGTCAAAGTTCTGACCCGGTGAAGTGTCGTGTGGTGCGGAGTGTCAAAGTTCCTCACTGGATTCCAAACAGAACCTCAGGCGGGTCGTCGTATTCATAGAGTCTCTTTCTCAAAAAAAAAGTCCCTCAACGGGGGTCTTTGGTTCACAGCTCACAGCGGTTGTCCACCTTCTTGTAGCGGTCCATGATGCTGAGTACGTCCTCCAGGATAGAAGGTCCCAGGTCCAGGTTCAGCCCGGCCATAGAGTCCGACCGGGACACGCTGGAGGAGGGGGCCGCGAGGAGGAAGGGGGTGCAGGGGGAGTCACAGCGCTCGCTCCTCAGATCCTCGTTGCTGAGGCCGGTGTCTGAATCCAGGCTGAGGCCGGGGTGGACATCCAGGGGTCCGCAGGTCTCGGACAGCGAGTCCTCCGAGGACACCTCGGAAAAGGAGCCCGACGAAGGGACCAGTCTCCGGATGGCCGGGGACAGGGAGACGTCGCGGCAGGGTTCCGACGCCAGGCGACCCACGACGCCGTTCTCGCACAAAGACAGGGTCGGGTGCTGCTCCGTGTGGCCGTTCACCAGTGCCCTGTGGCTCACCTCTGCCCCCTGGTGGTGCTTTTTCTGAGCCGGGGAAGGGTTGCCCAGGTGCAGGCGGGGAGGTTTGGGCGGAGCCTGTTCGTGGGCCATGAACCCCGGCAGGGACGTGGTGATCTTCAGAAGGCTCTCTGAGGAGTTCTGGTAGTGGAAGCCATTGTAGGCTCGGTTGTGTGAGTTCTGCGGGGCGTAGCCGTTCCCGACAGGTCCCTCGACGCTGTGCGAGCGCCCGTGTCCGTTCTGGACCCGGGTCAAGGACGGCAGCATGTCCATCTTCCCCTGCAGGAAGCCCACGTCGCCGAACATGTCGCCCTGTCCTTCGGGACCCACGTGAGCGCTGTGTCGGACGTCACCCAGGGGGGGGCTGATCATGTCACCTGAGAGGATGTCCCGCAGCTTCAGCTTCTTTCCTTTTTTGGGGGTCGTCGTTTTCAGATAGATGGGGGTCTTTGCCGGCATTTCCAGGAAGAAAACCTCAGGGGAAACTTTCTCTTGTCGCTCTGTCTCAAAGTTTGCTGTGACAGTCCTCAGGGGAGAATGTAGGTGGATCTCGTTCTGGGGGTCGATTCTCACATGTGACTCCGAGGGTGCAGGTGAGGGTGCGAGGGGGAAGAGTTGACCTCGGATCAGATCCTTTTTCCCATATCCAAGCAAAACAGGTCCCGCCACAGGAGACAGCAGGAGATGAAGAAGATGATCTCTGGCCGGGTTGGTTGTCGGAGGGAAACGTCAGGAATGTGACATCAAAATCTGAGGGGAGACCAGAGAGAGACGGGTCAGAGAGAGGAAGAAAAGATGGGGGTGTGGGGGTCACACCCGACTCTTGTCTAGTACAAACAAAATATGTCAAGAATCCAAGTAAGAAGGTCTGACCACCTAAATTACAAGAAATGAGTGCGACTTGTTTGAAGTCTGTGATCAGTTGTGTGTTTGTCACACATTCCTCACTGAACAACAGCGTATTATGGGATGTCCAATGGCGGCCCCTCAAGTATCAGACGGAGCTCACGCGGACACGAAGGATGACGAGATAATTCATCTCCAGGAGTTCAAGAGTGACCTTAAGTACAACAAAAAGTGTTTCATAAGAAACACACAAAAACCGATAAGGTTTGATTCTCTTATGTAACTCGACAAATCGTGGTCGTCTTCCAGGTTTTCATCCCAGAGAGAAGGAGCTTTGATGAAGACAGTTATGTAATGTTGCTTTAGATGATTGTGAAACGTGTTGTTGTCCCAGCAGGATCATGAGGGAGGAACATTGCGGGAATCATCACGGTGGGTTAGGGGCGAGCTTAAGGTATTATCAGTCGCAATTTTAGAAATGTTGTGTATTATAGTTTCTTGTTGGCTGGAGAGAGACACTTTGCTGCTTACCTGCTCTGAAGATGTTATCTATTCATATCTACCATGAAATGTGGACCAACTAGATGTATAATAAAAATTAGGATAAAAGTCCACGATACTGTATTATTTTCAAAAGCACTGTATTGATTTTTAAATCACAGTTCTTGTTTAAATTTAAATAAAGTTTGCATAATTTATTACTTTTTAATCTACTTTTTACATGCAAATGTTGACAGCGTTTGTTCATGTTTGTGTTGCAATTAAACTATCTGCCACTGGATGGCAGCAGTCATTACATCCTCTGCAGCTAAAGCAACAATGAAATTCTGTGAGATCAGGCGATGACTTAGGACCAGAGGATACAGTTGACTCCAGCATCTTTGAAAGCTGATCATTTTTTGTTTTTGTAAATTTTGTTTTTACGTTACGACTTCATCAAGATGCATGTGGTCTGTAAATTCTGCACGCCCAAGTCCAATATTAGTATATTACAATAAATATATCCTTGTTTCTACAGTATCTCAATATGTCGCAATTTATCGTACCATTGGCCCTGCACATATCTTGTTATACCTAAACACAACTGTTCATGTCACATATGACTGTTTAAAGTAAAACATTATTATTATTCCCCTCTCTTTTTTTCATGCAAAGTTTATGAAGAAACAATGGCATCTCTGGTCACCAACACTGCCTGAAAGCAGTGAAAGGGAACCATTAGCTCACATAACTTACATCGTCATGGTAGCCGAGGGCATTTTCTGAAGTACGACAAACCAACAGTTAAGAATTCACATTAATGTCACTCAATTATAGCACATATTTAACAGCCATGAAAACTCAGGCACTTCACCTGTATAGAGTTGTAGCGTTTAAAGGGTCAAAGTTCATGGCGTCCATCTGTTAAACTAAAACTCTTCATCTTCTTGATGATGATAAACCATCTGTTTTTAAATGATCCACCAATTCTGTTCATATTGTTGGCGACACAACAGCTGCCTCACCAACGTTTAAAACTTTAAAACAAAGTTGTTCTTAAGCTCAGGAGAAAAAGAATCTTCGACAACATCTGGTCAAACAGTCCAGATTGCCCCCCTGGACCTCGGGTCAGGGTCCCACCTGCTGGCCTGGCGGATTCTTTCTGGGTCAGATTACTTCGCTGAACAAACACCGTTGAATCAATCCACCTGCAGAACACACACCATCACTCGTGGACCTGACCAATGACCTGCTTTCGGTTCGGACACACCTGACCGGGACCATGAAAGAACATGTGACACATTGAAAGGTTTTACATGAGTCGAGCTTCTCTAACCATTACAAACCTCAGAAACATCTGAAACCCTCGTGTGAACGTTCACACCGACCACCTATCTGGACGACGTGGACATGAGAGAAACACGGGATGATTTCCAAGAGCTGCCTGGTCAGCATTGAAGCTTTGAAAATGCTGTCACAAAGAAAACGTGACTACACAATACATTCAATTATTTTATTGAAAATATCAACTTGAGACAAAATCATGTAAGTAAGTAAGTAATTTTTATTTATATAGCGCTTTTCCAGACCAGGGTCACAAAGCGCTTAAACAATCAAAACAATATTCAATAAAGTATATACTTTAAAGATCAAGATAAAACTGATAACACAACAAGAGTTCCAGAATATCAAGGAAAAGCCTGAACAAATAAAAACGTCTTAAGATGTTTCTTGAAGGAGTCAGTAGACCCTTGTGTGTGATTGGCCAGTAGCCGTGTCACATGACTAACCCACGCCAATGAAACCGATTGTCTCCAAGAACCCTTTTTAAACCTCGACTATGTCTGCAAACTTGATGTAAAGTAGAATAAAAGCTGCTGCAAAATAAGTATTCTGTGTCCTTCATGTGCTGTATAACTAAGTTTAACACATACGCAGTAGAAGGACAAGTATAAGTAAACTATTATCAATGTATTACTGTGTAGAGTTTAGCAGAGTATCAGTGACTCCAAATGTCCATAGCATGACGTCAGGACATAAACACTGTGTGTGTGTGTGTGTGTGTGTGTGTGTGTGTGTGTGTGTGTGTGTGTGTGTGTGTGTGTGTGTGTGTGTGTGTGTGTGTGTGTGTGTGTGTGTGTGTGGGGGGGGGGGGTGTGTGTGTGTGTGTGTGTGTGTGTATGTGTGCATTAGTAAAAGACTGCAGCTGGTATTGTCTGGAGTGAAGGGCCTGTGATTGAGTTATGTTTCTGGAAAAGTCCCACAGGCCGTCAACTGTCATTGACATTTTACCTAAAAGTCATATCTCATTTCTCACTCGTGTTGCTGCTTGCGAGGCTCAACAGCGCCATTCTTCTGGCGTGATAGTGGCCGCCCGAGGGACATTCTCACACCCACGTGCGAGACCCCGCAAACTGACCCCAGCAGGGAGACCAAGACCTGAAGCCCGAGAAAGAATTTTTCATTGGGAAACGAAAGTGTTAACGTGTTTGAATAACAGAACAGTTCAATGAACAGAAAAGTCTAAATAAATATATTTTCTATTCTTCATTTTACTTTTGCGTTAGTTGTTATCGCAACAACGTGTCATAAAATCGGAAGATTTAAGTTGCATTTAATAAAGTTGTGATACAGGTGAAGTTTTCGACTAAGACGAGCTAATGCTAACAACCTGAAGGAATCTTGGCAAAACATACTTTCATGTATTTTCAGGTTTGTTTAGTAGCGGGTGTGCTAACATTAGCATCTCTGTTGTAGTCATATAGCTCCTATGTTCTTCAAAAAAGTTCAGCCAAATGCCAAAAAACGAACTAACGTAGATTTTTAGCCAAAATTCCAGCAGATAAATGTATTTATCTGTCAAAAGTATCAGCCTAGAGTTTTCATCAAATGTTTCTTCTCAACGTATTTTTCCAGACCAGTTTATCAGTTCGTGTTCCCTCCCACGACAACGACCCCTCGCTGCTCGACGTTCACAGGGTCACCGCAAACCACCGAAAACACGGCTAGAACAGATAACCAGACACCACAAGAACCAGTCGACCAAACAAGACCGAGAGATTCCAGAGTCAATAAAACGTTTGTAATGAATTGTTTGAACAACAAAGTGTCCATTTTCTTTCCGTCATCCCGCCGTTCCGCTCCACTAATCCTGACTCTTTACGACTCCTGATTTTATCGCACGGGTGACAAAAAGTTCAAGAGGCGAGGGAAAGAAACGGGACCATTAACACACTGCAGAACTATGGAAGCTTTGTGGTGCGTTTCTGTCGGAAGGACGATGCAGGCCGGCTGCTGTTTGATCCAAAATGGAGGGGAACCAACAGATAAGGGGAGAAAAATGTCCCTGCACTTTACTTATTGGTTGAAGTGGAATAGTTGTTTTTTTTATTATTATTTTTATTCATTCAAAACACAAGCATGAACCAATAATTTGTAGCCTTCAAATATTGAAGTGTGTTAAAACTGAGCGGTTTGCGAAAATGTAGTTAGCAACGCACACTCAATTGGCGCTCTGGGACAGAAAATTTCACACTTTTCACCCTTAACGGCGGCCAGTTGACGTTAAACCGAAGCTACGTCAGTGACGACACGCCTTCGGAGCAGAAACTGGCGTTCATTTCTCTAGAAAACAAGTATTTTACCACAAAACAACACAACAACAATAATAACACAATAAAACACAACTTAAAAACGTGCTATAAATGGCGAAAAGTGCTGTCAAGTTTCAGAGATAGCGTTAAAAAGTAGTAGAAGAAGAAGCCGTTGAGTCATTTCTGGCAAGTGTGTAGCAAAAGGCAGAACTATCCTGTCGAACTTTGCGCACTGCGCAAGTAAGTGCCTTGTCTTGCAGTGTACTGCTAAGCAGTGCACTTAAAGAAGTGTGCGATTTGAGACACAGCACAAAACATTTGAAGAAGGACTCGCTCGTGGCAGTAACTTAATACAGACTTAAACAAAATGCGGACCAAAATATCTGTGCCGGTGGATCTGAGAGCGTTAAGAACATTATAACACATTATTTATAGACACAGCTGTTTGTTTTAGCCGCGCTCGGATTACTTCTTCCTGATTTTATTAATGACTGCTAAATCTATTGACACCTGAGCGTCACTGATCTCATTCGTAGGGGTTGTAGTCACGGCAGGTGTGAGGTGACACTTCAGAGTCTGCAACAACATTATATCAGTGTTTTTTTGGTGCGTTTTTCGGCCAATTAAAAAGACTTTGCAGACTTAATTTCGCCCAAAGCCCTTGAGTTTGTCACATATACTCGGGTAAGTCAAAGCTTTTCAGTCCAGGTTGGAATTTCAGATGATTTTTCTCCTCGGGTGACAGATCAGGTGTTGGGGGGTGCACGGGAGAATGTGGAGGGATGACATGGAAGCACATTCATCTTCAAACAAAAGGTAAGTAAGTAAGTAATGGTTATTTGTAAAGCACATAGATTGATGGTAAGAAAATATAACACACATCACACATGAGGTTCTACCTCAACCAACCAATTAGATAAATAGATCAACTTTATTAATTATAATAATTATACATCCCATAAATCCAGTAAAAAATATATCGCTCAAGTAAGTCCTGGGTCGGCCCTGGGCCTCCTCCCAGCTTGGAATGTTTTGAAAACCTTACCAGGGATGTTTCCAATAAACATGTATTTATAGCAGCAGAGAAGATGCTAAACTTCAAGTCTCTTACCAATGACTAAGCTGAGAGTCTTGCCTTTGTCTTCCTAGTCCTCAATTGGGTTTCCTTGAGTAAAAACCATGCGAGTTTAGTCTATGATCCAAAACGTGTGTGTGGTGAAGGCCAAGATGACCAGACAAAAGATAAAGTCATTTTTATTCGACCAAATATATGTCCAATAGTCCTGGAACTACACATTTTTACTATCAGGTCCCAGAGTGGACTTGAAATTTTTTTGTCAAAAATGATAATAGCCCCAACTAGAATGCCGCCACTTCAAACCAGAAGACGACAGAATAATCCTCGCTATTAATCCGTGTTAAGAAATTCAGCAGCTCTTTCATTATAATGAGCAGCAAACAGTTACCCATGGATTTGTCTTAAATAAGTCACAACAACCTCTCTGTTCCAACATCCTTTTAACATTGGAAACATGGAAGGGGGATCAGTCCATCTACAACACCTTAGAACAGAATAACCCTTCATACATAATGATCTGCTTTTCTGCAACCCTTTAGTCCACCACTAGAGGTCCCATGACACGCTCATAACATCTGTATGTAACGATGGCCAGAGTTTTAAGATGTTTAGTCAAATCAGTTTGTTTCTATGACATCAGGCTGGATTTTGTAATCCTCGTAATCTGAAGAGTTGGCCAAGAGCAGTGAGTCGAGGAGGTGAATCATCTCTCGTGTGGAAGGTTCTGACACTGCTAATGGGAAACAGCTTTTGGTGAAACACGTGTGATTAATGCCAGAAACAAGCAGAGGAACACACACTGGTCAACACCTGACAGATAAGAGAGAGCTAGGACTGTGTGTGTGAGTGTGTTATGCAACCGTGAGATCATCTGTGTCCTCTCACCGATGGCAGCAGTGGAACAAATCTTCCTGCTTCTTGTTCTAGTACAGTCAGGTCAGCAGAGTTATTCAACACGTAACTTTTTTTTTCATCCTAAAGTGAACTATTAAAAAAAACAGTGCGGGGATCAGTAATAAAAAAAAAAATTCTCAGCAGATACTTTCCAACAAAAGTTACACAACTGCACGGAAAAACAAGACTTCATAAACACGTTGCTCGCCAAGGTTTCAAGAGGAGAAAGAACATTAAAGTTATTTGGTAAATGTCCAAAGCATTTCTCTTGTGTTGGGTTGATGACACGCCCATGAGGGTTTACATGGATCGTAAGAAAGCTCGTACGACAAACTTGTTTATAGTCACCAACTGTCATAATTTGTTGATAGGTTTAAAAAACTCTACAGCTTAACTTCTGTAAATACTGTAACTACTGTAGTTATTCAATGTTCAACCATCGACTTGTTCATTGCATCATAACTACAATGTAGCTACACAATTTATCGCTAATGTAAATGTAGGGCTGGGTATCGATCGGAAATAATCGATACCTGTACTAATATGTTGTGTTCTCAGTTTTATCTTGACCTTTAAAGTATATACTTTATTGAATATTGTTTTGATTGTTTAAGCGCTTTGTGACCCTGGTCTGGAAAAGCACTATATAAATAAAAGTTACTTACTTACTTACTTACTTAGAACTTACTTAATTACTTAACGATACTATTTTTCATGCCAAATTTATGCGATTGGTTCTAGAAAATGACATTACATATAGTACAAATATTACAATTTTTAGTAAATTTCCTCTACAAGCTTCCTACAGAAAATAAGAAGATATAATTACCAGTGTAAAAGCCCGCCTGCTTACAAGTCACAAATGAATCTGATAGTAGCTTTGTCACTTATCAGTATTTCTTCAGATAAAAAAACACATTGTCAAGTGTTTATCATGCATGGGTACTGATAGACGATGCATGCATAAATGGTGCGTCGTCTTTATGTTATGACAATAAAGTTTTACTGTTGTTTTTATGACATCATTCTGAACTTGTGCTTTATCATCAGTGATATGAGAAAGAACAAATGCAGCAGGAAGTAGTTTTAACGTCATCTTTAATCTACATGGCACCATTAAAGTGGAAGGTTAATGAAAGATACTGCTGCATCAGCTTATACAGTTATTTATGCATTTTAGGAGTAAAGTACCATCAAACTCATCCTCTCATGTGGCCCACAATAGCTTGTTATATATTATTATTTATAATATTAGTGAGAAATGTGTGTTTCAGATTAAATCAATAAAGAATCACTGATGCATAAAGTGTAGGTACTTGGAGACAAACAGATAGTTAAGTGAGATTTTAACCATAGATTTACAGATTATGAGCTCGAATCTTGCCACTCATATAGAAAAGGCAGGTGAATGTAACATTGTATAGGTTTTGTTCGACTACTATCTTGGGCAGGTTGAGTTCGCACCTGCTCCAGGTGTGTCCATTGAACTCAACTCCTAGAGTTTCAACTTCAGTTCTTAAATTCGACCACTTTAATCGAGTTAGAACCTCACAGATTCTTGTTTACCAGCAACACACCTCAGCACTGAGCTTGTCTCAATAATCTTCTTAGCTCGGTGACTTCTTGATGTGGATGGAACTGCTAGGAAATGTTCCAACATCTACTACGCGGGTAGTAGATGTCACCTTTATAAATATAAAATAAAATCAAAGAGGACGACAGAATGTATTTTTCACCTGTAAGATGTGTTCAAATTTGTCGGAATTTATAACTTATTTAGGCAATTTTACCCTTTTAAAATTAAACATGTTAAAAAGCAGGATAAAAAATATTATCTACAACAAAACTTGAAATTCATGAATTGAATATTTACCTTGGTTCCTTCATACTTCTGAACAGTGTTTCCTCCAGTAATCCACCGGCGCAGGTAAACCTCTTACCGCGGAACCCTCGCCCTCTCTGACGCCTGCAGACACTGTCTCGGGTCTCTACACCCCATGTGAACGCTCACCGTGCCAACCCTCAACTACATCCGCTTTGGATTTTCAGTGTAAAATATTCAAATTGAAGTTCGGAAGGTTTGATTCTCGACTTTTGTCCAGTTTTTCGCAAGCAAGATATCAGGAGCAATGCAAGTCATCGTCCAACCGAAATGAAATCTATACGAGAGAGTTGTCGCAGACGCTATCGTTTTTATGATTCAAAATAAACGACCGCTTCCGTTTCTACCTCGTCTACAGCAGCTTGATTTTCTCACGGATTAAATCTGGTTCAACTGGTTTTCAATGGTTAACGGTGTCATCAGACGAGGGGATTAGTTAAGGTGTGAGTAGTTATTGATCGTTTCAATCAACAAACAAAAGCCTATTGATCAAAAGAAAAGTTTGGAGGTGAAAGGTCAGGGAATAATACCAGGATGTGGAGGAGAACGGATCGTCCCAGAAGAGGACGAGCCTCCACCCAGACTTCACTTTGTTGTTCTCGTGCTCAGCTTGTTTGTTTCCAAACATCTTTCTGACGTGCGTGTTGTGTTTTCAATACACAGAACAGAAGAGATTTGGATTAATCATGATGGAAGTGATTACAAGAGAATTGAATAAAGGACATTAAGAAGTATGTAAAAGGACCAAAGCTGTTAATGGAATTGTTAATAATGGCATAATACATTTTCGATCTTTGTACGTAAACATCTAAATAATTTTCACAAGAACTTGGGCAATTTATCTATATTAAATTATCACCTAAAATATAAACTCAGAATTATAAATCTAAAACAAAAAGTCTCTTTAATTGTATAAGTTATGTATTTATCTTTTGTTCATGATAATATACTCTACTGTACCATCCATCTATCCAGTTTGTATACAATGTACACGTATACTGTACTATACTCCTACTCTACTCTACTGTTATTTTAATCGAGTTAAATAAAGTCAAATTCAAACATGTATTACCATTCAGTTGACATATTCTGGCTATTAACAATATACTGTTTTATTTAAGTTACATAACAGACAGCGGTCAAACACTCGACAGGAGCCAAGGTCTAAGGCATCTTTGATTTGTTTTATCTTAAACTAAACCTACCACCCGTGATGCATGATTGAAAGAAACAGTGAAAGGTTATCAAATATCAAATTGACGACATTTATTAGCAGGTAAACATTTTTTTAAATAAACGAATGACAGAGATGGAGGGTTTTGTTTTTTTATGGGATGGAAAATGTCAAAGAATTCTATGAAATATAATAAATCTGTCCATGATAAATAGCACACTTTTAACAGATGTATGCTGATAGTTAAATCCTTTTTGCAGGTTGGGTCATAAAAAATAGCAGCTTGTTCTAAATTTAAAAATATAATTTTCGCATTAACACCAATAAGTGGTATATTTTTGACGTTTAACTTCAAATATTGTTTGTTAAATACAGGAGATGGGATGATAAGAAGAAAAAGAGATGATGTGAGTTTGACATCATTGATCTGTTCCATGAGTGACGTTTGTGGAAGTCATTGAGTCGTGATTCAGAGCGGCTCTCGAGTCTTTAAGTCTCTCCACCATGGGTCCAGGCTCAGAACACACTTGTGTTTGTACCTAAAGTCAGAACCAAAAGTTCTGGACAGACCCGTTCTGTGGAACAGCTGCGATGACATCAGGCCTGCACATCAGGACTAATCAGATCCACATGAGAATCCCAGAGAGGATCAATCAGCCCTCCTCAAGGCCTCCTGGTCCACGCCCACTTCAGAGTCCCCCTTAAGAAGTCCATGTCCCCCTCAACAGCCTCCCCTTTCAAGGGTACGAGCCCCCCCCTTGAGAGTCCATGTCTCCCTGTGTTCACTCACACCCAAAATTGGACAACAGGGTCTTTTTTTAGTGAACCAGGAAGTGGCAAGGAAGTTGAGAACTGCAGGAAAAGGAAGTCCACATGTGCTTTTCTGTTATGTAACACATCCAGGGAGAGAGTATTTATTAGGTCGCATTCGTGTCAACACATTCATGTCAACACACTCAAGGCATTTTGTTAGATGGAGTTTTGTTAACTCAGCTCAGGATTATTTCTGGTTTTGAGAAACATGTTTTCCACACGGATCTTTAATATTCAAAGAAATGTTCCAGAGCTTTAGTGTGGACCTCCTCCGGGTCCTCCTAGTCTCCTCAATCCAAATACGACTGGAGATCGCTCCACAAACTGTGGTCCAAAACTTCCATGAGGAGAGCTGATGATGCCGCTCTGTGACCTAATCCAGGGAATTCTGGGAATCTATGAGGAAATGACCTCCATGTGTTTCCACTCAGGGGCTGGGATTGAAGTGAGGAAGCCAGAGACAGAGAAGGGATGAGAAATGGGGAGATGAGAGGGACGGTGAGGAAGAGGGGATGAGATGAGAGAAAAAAGGGAAGGTGGGAGGCAAGAGGGGATGTAAAAAAAAAATGATTAGGAGGCAAAGGAACAAAGAAGAAGGCAGATGAAGGGAGAAGAAGTTAAGGAGGATAGGAGATGAGTTAGGAGACTAACAGGAAAGAAGTGAGGGAGGAGATTAAAAAGGGAGTGATGAGGAAGGACGGAAAGGGACGATGAAGAAGATGAAGGCGTTAGAAGATGAGGCAGGAAAGTGATGAGGAACAAGGAGGTAAAGAGATGAGAAGAAGATACGAAGGAGAAGAGGATGAAGGAGATGAAGAGAAGAGAAGGAAGGAGAAGAGAAAAGTAAGGGATGAGGATGAATGAGAAGAAGAGGTTAGAAGATGGGGAAGGAAGGGGATGAGGCAGGAAAGTGATGAGGAACAAGGAGATAAAGAGATGAGAAGAAGATATGAAGGAGAAGAGGATGAAGGAGATGAAGAGAAGAGAAGGAAGGAGAAGAGAAAAGTAAGGGATGAGGATGAATGAGAAGAAGAGGTTAGAAGATGGGGAAGGAAGGGGATGAGGCAGGAAAGTGATGAGGAACAAGGAGATAAAGAGATGAGAAGAATATATGAAGGAGAAGAGGATGAAGGAGATGAAGAGATGAGAAGAATATATGAAGGAGACGAGGATGAAGGAGATAAAGAGATGAGAAAAAGATACGAAGGAGAAGAGGATGAAGGAGATGAAGAGATGAAAAGGAAGGAGATGAGGCAGGAAAGTGATGAGGATGAAGGAGATGAAGAGAAGAGGAAGGACAGAGAAAAGGAAGGAATGAAAGTGAGGATGACGGAGAAAAGTAAGTGAGAAGACGGTGAAGGCAGGAGATGAAGGTTCAACTCCGACATGTTGGAAGTGACTCTGAGTCTGTTTGTGAACGTGTGTTTGGCTCGCTGCCAGCCGGGTTTAAATCCGTCCTGTGGTTCTTTCTCCACAACAGGAAGTGGGAATGTTGATGTTGGACTCTGTGGGAACGAGCGAGGAACCGCCGCGACATCTTTGCTGACGTCACCCTCCAGTGTAGCAGAGCGGTGAAGATGTCAGAACCTCACGAGACTGTGGGACATGTTGTCATGAAGCTCCTTCACATGTTTTTTGTGGCGTTAGTTCCAGGCAGACGAACATCGTCGTCACTCGCGGGGAGTCGTCCTTCAGTCCTTCTCTCGCAGCGACAGGACGGCGGCCCGGAGACGTGAGGGAGTCGTTCGGGGACGCAGGGGTCAACAGGAAGTGAAGCTATAAATGCGGCGGAGGAACAGAGGAAGACACGAGTCACGGCGCGACACAAACAGAACACTTGTAAATGCGATCCTTCAGGGTCGAGCGCTGATAAGAAGGAGACGGACCAAATATTTGCCGCATTCCTCAAGATAGATCGAATATTCGGGAATGTTAGCTTTAGCTGAAGGTCCGTACAGAGTAAAAAATACGAGCCTCTTGTGGCTCATATATGACGCGTGTTCCTCGAGTCTGAGGTCATGGTGCTTCATGGGAAGGTTCGGTTGGACGTAAATGGGACATTTCCACAAATAAAACTTTTTAATGTCTTCTTGTCTTTTAATGATTGGAAGGGAAATTTTTTTTTTTTTTTTCAAATTCGATTTCAATAAGTTAAGGTTTTCAAGCCTTAAAAAAAATCATAAAATAAGTGGAATATTTACGATGCTATTCAGATTGTTTGTTATTAATTTGATACTGATATTCTCTGAATGTTCTTCTGGTTCAACAGGTTGTAAATCAGTCTGGATTTTTTTAACCAACAACCATCAGATCAATCAGTAACGTTTATTAAACCAGGAGGAAGTTGTTGGATTAAAATCAGACGGAGAGACATTAACTCCAGAGGAATCAATAAAATCCTCCATCCGTCCATCCATCCATCCATCCATCCATCCATCCATCCATCCATCCATCCATCCATCCATCCATCCATCCATCCATCCATCCATCCATCCATCCATCCATCCATCATAATGTTAAAAGTGACAGTGTGTATTTCTCTGGGTCATGGTGACCCGAAAGCCCGAAAACAAATGTGTTTGTGGTATCCCTTGTGTTGTGAGTCCTGGTCAACGACCTCTGCATATGCATTCATTGAAGCCAGGAAAGTCGTTGACCTTGACACAATTTATTTTTTCGGGCCTTCGGGTCACCTTGACCCTCCAGATAACACAAGGGTTGAACTCTAAAATTAAGTACAATATACAGAGTTTTTAAAAATGTTTAAAACTAAAAACACACAACCCTAGTTTTGGGAATGAATTGAGTGTTGTTGAGGTTGAAATCGTAAACTTTCTTAAGGCGGGGGTTTGGCTCTTCATGGCCGCCTTGATGGTGGTTCACAGTGATGCTAATAGTCACTGCTGACTCAGGACGTCTCCCTGAAAAACAAGTTCTAGGGTCAATTAAAAAACAACAACAGGCTCAGCTGTGATGTGGTTACAATCGTTCGTCTGGATCTCGCAGACAAAAACGTATAAACCGTCTGTCATTGTTTCTGCTCAACTGTCTGAGTGGAATAAATAAACCCTTGTGACGCTCCACCCTGAGTGAGACAACATGTGGTCAAGGAAGCGACTCGACACAGCGCCCCCCACTGACTCCCAACAGAACGGCACCTGACAGTGAGAATTTTTTTAATCCATTGCAAGTCCTCCAGTTAAGAGGATCAGGTCTTCTAAATATACTCTCACCACAGGTCGATGCTAAGCTCATTAGCCATCAAAGATACACACAAATCACAAAAGACGCTGGGTATGTGTTTAGAGCGACTCTCTCACCCGTTACTCTCTAACTCCTCAACGTTTTTAGTGTTTTTTCAAAGACAGAAATATTTATGGGTCAACATGCTTTACAGCTGTTCTAGTTCTGAAGCACTTTAAACTTGCAAGACCTTATGGGCCACACTTAATGACGTGGTGACCTAGATTTGGCCCCCGGACCTCAACAGCATCATGGATTTTAAAATACAAACTCGTTTAATGAGGCCCCCCACAGGTTTTTTAAGACGCAAACAATTGACTCGAAATCTAATTTAAAACTGATTTAAAGCAAATTTTGTGACAAAAGGCGATGTTCTAACTTTGTGGTCAATGGCATATTTCCTCATAAATGGAGATTATAAATAGGAATTTAATTCAATCAGATGTTAAATGTGATTCATTTAATGAATTTAAGCAGAATACATTGGCCGAGTGAGTCAACCCACTTTTTTGGATCAGACCCACAGGGTTGAGAATCACTTCCAAGAAATGAGTCTTCAGTTAGTGAGGTCAACAACCACAGTGTCGGTGAGAAAATCTAGATTATTGTACATTATCTGCTGGTGTTGTGACCAGATTTCCCGTCAAGGACACGCCCCCCCCTTTCGCAATCTGTCTCGACCCAAAGAAAGTGATTCACTCCGAGTCTCTTATAGGTGCCGGTGACGAAATGTTGCGACATGGTTAAGGTGTGACAGAACGTGATGTTTAGCTCCAGACTTCCGATGGTTATCTTGTGATGTCAGTGGATTAATCACAGTCTGACATCAGATTAAAAAAAAAAAGTGGGAAAACACTACGAAGAGTTTTCCAGTGAATCCCTCCAAACAACTTCATGAACTGGTCCAGGTTCATCTTTTGGAAGTACAATTAAATGAACTATTTTGGAGAGTCTGACTGAAAGCTTGAGGTGGAGCCAAAACATTGTAGAAAGACCAGGAATGTTCTGACCGTCCTTGAGCCCAGAACAGACTTCAGGGGAAACACGAGGAGGGAGGGGTGACTCCACTTAGGTTCGGGGGTCCTCGTGAAAAAGTCAACTGAGACAATGAGGATGTGGAGATTAACGCCTCTGACAGGTCTGCAGTTTAAATTTAAAAAAAAGGATTCTTGTTGGAGAAGCTGTTACGCAATGAGAAAAGTGTCGGTGATGAATTGCAGTAGTTCAAGGTCGATTGTGTGAGATAGGAAAACCCTCAGAGACTCTGGATGAATAGTCTTCCTGGAGCCAGTGATGCAGGATGGGAGGGGCCACAGGGAAGTGAGTCACAACAAGGATCACGGCAGACGAAGGCGGTGCAGAGCTAATCCTGATCCGAGTTAGGAGTGACCCCAAAATAGCTGGGGACAATGTCAGGAGGCTATGGAGGAAGTCCAGAGAGCTATCTTAAGTCAGTCAACGGCGCCCCCATGTGGCTAAGGTAGAGAGCGCAGGGAAACCAAATAGAAATGTCAACTAATTCCATATATCGCTATTGTCTGAATTCATCATAGTTGATTCGTAAAAAATAAATCAGCATATCCAAACTATAACGAATTGTCATTTCTGATACAAACCTGTTTACTTCATCATTTAAACCACCAGAGTCACAGATCATGTCCTTCCATCATCAATGCCACCATTTATATATAACAGAAAAACAAGAATGCGTATTCTTAAATATGGGTTGTATGAGGTTCTGATAAGATGCAAATAGAACTCGTCAAGCCAGGCATCACTAGAAGTGATCGATTATATTTTTAAAATGTAGAAAATTGTGAAACAAAAAAATATACATTATAAATAATTTAGCCTAGAACAAGATTGGACAACAGTCCTGGAAATTTAAATAGTGAGAGAAGAAGGCAAACACATAAAAATGCATCAACTGATCTTAACGGGTTGATAATTCAGCAATTTTATTTAAATACTTTTAGTCGTCACCCAGTGAATAGATGGAAGAGCAACAACCTTTGAAGAAAGCAGTCAAACGACAAAAACAACAAATTTACAATGAAGGAGAGAACGACGGCTTCGACTCACTGACTCTGCAAGCTCTTTATATACACAAATAAAAAAATATCTTTCTCCTTTTGTCACATTGTTCCAGGCCGACAGGAGCAGGGAGGCCGGTATAAAAAATAAATTAAAATGATCAACATTTTTACAAAAGACAGTCAGCTGGGAGATGAAGAGGCTGCCGTGCTGACTTACTCTGTTATAAAGAAACCATGTGTTATGATGTTGAGCTGAATCGAGGGAAATATACACTCTTTAAGTGATGACTCTGATTTACAGTTAAGACAGAGCAGCAGGTCCAGTTCCAAGTCTGGTTCTGATTGTCTCACCATCATTAAGTGTCAGAGGGTCGACCACACGAGTGTGTGTGATGCTCTCCGGTGCAACATGAGAGCGAGACGGAACCAGAACAACGAAGCAGAACATTCATGAGCTAGAAGAAGGATTAAGAACACTCACTCAAACAGTGATAAAGTAGAAAAATAAATAAAAAAAACAACTACTGTGACCGTGAAGGGAGGGTCTGCCAGCTGAAGTGTCGCGGGAGGAAATATGATTTAACTTTCTTGCTCACATTTGAAAATATCAGGTTGAACTTAAATGTTTTCATCAAACACTGAGATGAGATTTCTATACACGAATAAACATTCTTTAAAACAGTCCAAACTTCAGGTGACACACCTGTGAGTTCCTAAATTACTCAAAAGAGGAGGTGGAGGTCACTGGCAGAAGGGCGAGGCTGTGGGGTCGAAGCCCTTGAAAACGTCCTTCAGTGAGGCGTTGTCCTGCTCTGCTGTGGTCTGCTCCGCCTGTGCAGGGCTGTTTCCTCCGAACGGGCTGCTGGTTCCGCCCGGTTTGGAGGCCTGCTTCACAACGCCAAACAGTGAGGAGACCGGGAGAGCGTGGACTCCCGCTTCGCCCGTTCCTCCGGTGGCACCCTGACCTCCAGGTGCAGCAGCCCCGCCTGCGGCCCCTTGAGCAGTAGAGTTGGGCGAAGGTGCGGGTTTGGGTCGGGGTCTGTTGTAGCTGTTGTACCTGTCGGTCCCTTGCTCTGAACTCTTCTCCAGGTCTGGTTGGTCCAGAGCAGATTTGCGGACAAACAGTGGCTCCTTGGATTTGGGTTTGCTTGAGGCGGTGTCGCCAGATTTGGATTCGGAGCCCGACGAGTTCGGGGAGTTGCTTGAGCCGCTGTTGTTGCAGGGACTCCCGGGCTTTTTAGTCCGTGGGTCGTACAAACTTATTCCACTCAGAACGCTGGCTCCCACGGCTGCCCCTGCACCCACGCCGCGGCCTGCTCCCCCTGCCGACAGGACCCGCGGGTCGTAAGGTGCGATGGTGGGGGGCGAGCTGGAAGGCTTCACTAAGGGAGCAGAGGAGAGAGGAGGAGGTGCCGGTTCTGACTGCTTCAGTGCAGACTTGTGTGGCTGTAACCGAGGGTCCAAAGCGGCTTTACGGGCCATTCTGGGGTCGACTGGCTTTTCAACTGGGGCGGGGAGAACTGGTGGGGGGGTGCTCAGCATGGATAAAGGGGGAGTGGGTGCTGGCAGCAGAGGCGGGGAGGGGGTCTGAGAGGGGCTGGAGCTGACCGTCTTGAGAATACGAGAGAGCAGCTCAAAGTCTGGGAGGGAGGAGGGAGCAGAGGGGTCCTGGGCGGGGGGAGGTGAAGGTTTGGAGAGAGGAGGAGCAGTGTTGAGGTGCTGCTGGGCACGAGAAAGACGGGGGTCCAGGGAGGGGACGGCGGGGATGCCTGGTGGGAGAGCGAGGAAGTCCTGTTTGGGGATGGGAAGAGGGAGCAGGTCCTCCGGAGACCAGGTGATGGTCTTGGAGAAAGCCGGCATGTGAAGAAGAATATCTTTCTTGATGTGGCTGAACTGCTGCAGCTGTGTTCGTGGGTCTCTCAGCGCCATACCCATGAGCGGGTCCAGAGGGATGGGCACGGGTTTGTCCCTTAGAACACGCTCGGTCTCCTCCTCCTCGGGTGCCGGGGCCGTGAGCGGCGGTGGCTTGTAGATGAGCGGCGGCTCAGGTTTCGCTGCCGACGGCGTGTTTACGCCAGCGGAGGAAGCGGCGGTGAGCCGGGCCAGGCGTGGGTCAGCCGGAGGTCCGGAGGACGAAGAGTCGGAGCTTTGGGACGATTCTGTGGCACGGGCGAGTCGAGGGTCTCGGGCTAGGCGGGGGTCAGCCGGGCGGGCAGGGGGATTAGCCGGAGGGGGCTTGTGAAGACGTGGGTCGCTCGGCGGGCCTTCTGACTTTTGAGGAACCTGCTGTCGAAGAGTCTTCAGGATGGAAGTCACACTCCCGCCGCCGTCCTCGTCCTCACTGGAGTACCAGTTCCCGGAGTCGCCTGCAGAGGAAAGAGATGTCAACATGTAGCTGTTAGAAAGCTTTATTTAAGCTTTTATTTAGCTCTACTTGGTTTTATTGAAGTTGACACTGTTGTGTCTTTTCTCATTTTATTTGTAAAATCCCTAATGACTTAAATGCATCATTTGGAAAAAACAAAGTTGAGGCACATTTCTTAGCACGTGGAAGTAACTTCAGTACCTTCAGTCTCTCTGCTCCTCTCGCCTCCACCTTCAGCCATCCTGCGAGCTCTCTCCTCCTCCTCCTGCTGTTTCTGCTGGATCCTCATGAACAGGACCCGCTGGGCAGGGGGCAGGAAATCCGGCACGGATATTCCTCCCTGACCGGCAGGTGCTCCGTTCGCTGACGTTTCTGGAGCACCCGACTGGTTAAACTTTCCAGGCCCTCCCCTCTCTTCCTGGTAATTCTCTCCTGAGAGGAAAACAAGAGACGCCCATCAGTCTCAAGTCAGACACATTTATTCAGTTCTTGTCTCTCACCTTCCTCCACCACTCCTTCCATGGCGGAACCTTCCTGGTTGAAGAAGTTGTTGTAGAAGTTTCCACCTGTGGAACCAGGAGGCATGTCTCCGGGATTAAATGCCCCCATGCCTGGTGGGGCCTGGCTCATATCTGGAGGTGGGAAAGAAGGAGGGGGACCCCCGGGAACACCAGGAGGTGCACTTTGATTCTGAGGACCGGACGGTGTCTGGCCCCTGCGAGGAGAAGAATATTTCAGGTTAGGTTTTCAAATGGGAATGAAGTCAGCTCGAAGACATTCCCAACTCTGTTTCTGTTTTCCCGATCATTAAGTAAGTAAGTAATATTTATTTGTAAAGCGTCTTTCTAGACCAGGGTCACAAAGAGCTTTAAGAATAAAAAACAATACACAGTTAAAATATATACTTTAAATGTTCAAGACAAATAAGACAAACACAGGAGCCCCATAAAATCAGGGAAAAGCCTGCACACATGTCTTTAGATGTTCCTTGAAGGAGTCAGTAGACCCATCAAACACAGAGGACAGAATTAAAGAATGAAATAAGATTTCACATCTGCTCAAAGAACTAATTCTCACCTGACTGCCAGTTTATGAGCGAGCTGAGCTGTCGGCTGCACCTTGATCTCAAACAAGGAGGGGATCTTCCTTCCTGCTGCGCTACAAGCAGCTGCCTGCGCCATCTGAGCAGGAAGAGGCTGGCCGTTGGGGTTAGGAGATCCTCCTTGGTAGGGACTTCCTTCATCGGGGCCCATAACAGGTGGGCCCGCACAAGGGTTGGGGACAGGGAATACATCTGGACCAGTGGGGATGGGTACATGGTTTGGAGGGGGAGGACCCCCAAAGTCCACCGGTGGACTTCCTCCATACTCCGCCTGTGTTGTGTTGTTGTCTAGAGGAGCTGGTCTGGGAGGTGTGGGCAGGAGGCCGACTCCGGGCGGGGGCTTGGGAAGCGGGTTGATCCCCTGCTTCTTCAGCTCCTCCACCTCCTTCTCATCCTCCGCTCCTGCCTCTGCATCCTCGGCCAGCATCTTCCAAGACAGAAAACAACAGAAGTTAGCAAGTGCAGATTTTGTCGACTCATCACTCCTACACACTACTATTTAGTAGGGGTGTAAGTGTATTTCAAATAATAGTTTTATTTTATCAGATTTATGTCATAGTTTTATATTTCAATAAAGTGTGTTTAAAATAAAATAATTTGACATTTTAAATTTACCATTAACAGTTTTCTTGATTTCTGTGTTGCAATAAGAATCCCGGCCTCTACATGTAATTCATTATACTCTCAGCGAAAGGAACAATGAAATCCTGCCGATGACTGAGTAGGGGAGGATACAGTCAACTTCAGCAGGTCTGTTAATTCTGCAAGACCAGAGTCAAGTACTCGGACAATACTTCAAATATCTTGTTTTTCCAACATCATCCCAATATATCGTATTTTTGCCCCCGTTTCATGCTAATATCTGCAAATTCTTGCCAATACACACCCCTAGTCTTCACTGGAGTTTAAGAGTTTACCTTATTGAGGAGTTCCTGCGTGTCATCGTTGAGCGTGTCGTGTGAAAACATGCACTCGTCACCATTGACACAGTTTCCTGTCGTGTGGAACAGCTTGCAGGGAAATTCACGTGAGAGAAGAGTCAAGGTAGACAAGGACTCGGTTCATATGGACGAAAGGTCAATTTAGCTTTGAATTACACAACAGATTATCTCCCGAGTTACTCTCAACAAAACCAAGCAGTGAAGGATATCATGCATATAAGGGCAGTGGTCGGCTCGGGCGCAGTATCCAGTGATGTAGAACTTGCACAGCTCCTTCTTCTTCGGTAACTCAATGTCGTGGCTGAAGTTGCAGTGCTCCCCCTGGTGGTTGATAGGATAGAAAATTATAATAAGATCACCTATTTACAAGTACAACATTTTAAATTTGGGTGAGGAAAACACATTCATAAGACTCAAGAGGAAAATATATTTAAACTAAACACAGGTTTAACCATGGGCTAAAATACATAACATTTTATGAAGATTCTATCACTGGAACAGTGTTAAAATAAAAAAGTAAACTGAGCGTCCCCGTCAAGTGGAATTTGGGTTTAAATGTCTTTGTGGTAAGTTTTACACTCGGAATATCTCCTCAAAAAACATTTAAATACACTTTCTCATCTTTCATTGGAATCCTTCTCTCTGTATCAACTTCTGTTTGTTTCCAGATGAATTGTTCTCATTTTAGATCTGTGTGTGCAACAAACAACCTGTGGGAGGGAAACTTAAATCCTGTAGTGTTCCCGGATCAAGACATGAACATTAGATTTGAACTACAGCAATAGATAAGAATAAATATTTGATTATTGCTTCCTTCTCAGTTATAATGACTAACAGATCTGCAGAATGTTCAGCTTCACTTCCAAAGTCATGCATGTAAAGTTGGTGAAAACATTTTTTAAAGGCTCTCATTAAGTCTTTTTTTTTACAAATAGTGCTACTGCACAAGTGATGACTGTTAAAACAAATCAATCATGCTACCCAATCAATTATAAAATCAAAAAATGTTTTGCATAATATCTTATCAGCTACTTTAACTTTGACATTATAGATTTTGTGGGCCTCTTATAAACGCATTTTGCATCCTGCGCCCAAATTAAAGTGTGTGTGTTATATGTTGTCAATCAGTCACCAACCACAACATTAAAAACATTATGTCTCACCCAAGTGCATCTGCCCTCAATATAGTACTTGCAGATGGCCTTTCCTTTCTTGTCCTTTTCAGATCTCCGTCCCATTCCTACGCCAGAGTCCCCGACTCCTCCATCCTGAGTGACAGGTCAAGAAGAGGTACCAAACGATTACTACACAACTCTGGAGAAAAGAAAATCATTTGATTGACATGTTCTCATCTGATTATAAATACCCCATTGTCCATGTCTCCCATGTGGTCATCATCGTTTCCCATGTCCCCTCTGCCTCTCCCTCGATTTCGTAACTTTCCTCGGATCATCCCCCGGCCACCTTTACCTCTTCCTCTCATGCGACTGCCTCTGCCACCTGGTGGACAACAGAATAATACTTTGTTAGCGTGAAAGAAACGCATGTGGAGACAGAATAACTCACCTCGGCCTCTCTTCTTATAATGACTCATCTCCTTATTGTAGTCGTCATAATCGTCTTCGCCCATGTTGTCATAGTCGTCATCCCCGTACTGTGAAATCATAACATGACGTCAGGGGAATTCGCATCATGATGCCCAATTCTATCGTTTAATCAAAAATAACACCTTACCTCCATTTCTTCACCATAGCCATCTCCATCATCGTTATCTCCACCCATTTTTCCTCCTCGCCCTCCTCTTCCTCTGCTTCCTCCTCCTCCTCCTCCGCCGCCTCCTCCGCCACCACCTCTTCCTCGCCCTCTCCCTCTCATTCCTCCGCGACCTCTCATGTTCTTCATGCGCCCTCTCAACCCTGCTGAAGAGCAAAGTTAGCAACTCCTCTGCGACAGTCGCATCTAGTCTTAAAAAAACATTTCTTATTCAATCTCAGCCTTTCCTGACTTCACCTTTCTGTTGAAAAACTTGGAGAATCTGGAGCTCGACTCTGACTGACCAAAGCTTGTATTTTAAAAACTCCCTGTCATCTGAAAATATCAAGATAAATCAAGGTGAACGTCTGCACTCACATATGTTAACAGATCACACTCTATTGAATATATTTCTACAGTGTGAAAACTTTTCTGAAAAAGTATTTTCAAAATCAGTAAATCAAAGTCTTTTTTTCTTTAATAAATGTCGACCAATTTCCAGCTGTATTTAACTTGGTCTATACATCTGAATATATATAATTTATTAATCATTACAAAATAAAATGTAAAAAGTATTTGAAAATGAAAAGTCCAATAAGAAAATTCAAGGTTTCAACATTTGAAATATTAAATTCTACCTTTCAATATTCTGATGCCTTCCATTCTATTCAGTTTTGTGAAAAATGTGTTCTGAGTTTTATAAAAGATCTGACAGAATTGTATTCGTTATCACTTCAGGATTGTAAACAGGACAAACTAGCGAGAGCGTTTGTCCGGTGGGCTCACCTCGACCTCCACGCCCTCCTCCTCCCTCCTTGGCTTTACGGTATTGATTAAGCTCCTTGGTGAAGTCATCGTAGTCTTCTTCACCCATGTCTTCCTCCTCCTCTCCTTCAAAGTTCTCCTCCTCATACTCATCGTAGCCTCCATAGCTCTGCTTGTCCATCTTCATGTAGCCGCCCTTCTTGGGACCGCCATATCCCCCGTGAGACTGCAAGAAGGCTCGTTCCGTCAGTGTATGTTTGAAGCAACATTTAACCTCATACTTGGATATAAAGCTAGTACTCACAGGAGGAGGATACTGGGGACTGTATTCTCTGTACTTTCTCTTTTCACTCGGCGAGTAGTCGGAGTCGTCACTGAAGTCCGAATGTTCGTCATCGGAGGATGCATGCCGCTGTGATGAGAGTTCAGAGAAGTATGATGAACATTGCTCCAACTGTTCATCCATTTCATTTCAAGTCATCAAGGCCTGAACACCGTTTGTCATGATATTGCAAGTTTTGGTGCATTTCTAATCACTACTCAATTTAAATTGTCAACATTGAATAAAGCCAGTATAATTGTAAAGGTTTTTGTCGATGGATCACATCCGTCATGTGTGCATTTGTAAGCAAAGTTTGTTTCTTACTTTGTGTTTAGATTTGCGTTTCTTCTTGGCCCTCCTCTTCTCCCGCTCTCGTTCCTTCTCTTTCTTTCTCTTCCTTTTGCGGCGGTGGGATCTCTCACCATCAGATCCGCTGCTGGGATGGTGCTCTTTACTACGGCGTTGCTTCTCAGCATCTCCTCCTCCTCCTTCTCCTCCTCCTCCACCTCCTGGTTCTATACTAGCTCCTTCATCTCCTCCACCTCCGTCACCTCCTCCAGGAGCTGCCAACACTTCTCCGGCTCCACCTGATTCCTCTTCTACTTCTCCTCCGTCATCCTCCAGCTCACCCTCCTCCAGCTCTCCATCCTCTGGCCTGTGATTGTCAGAAAGTTATGATGTTAAAAGACAAATTCACTGTAGGAGTAAAGACATGAAATATAAAAAATATATATATTAAACAGGAGGAAGATTTGTCATTGAAAAACAGGAGAAGAGAGATCTAATCTAATCTCTTCATCTGTTTAGGATAAGTTATCAAGAGTTTGTAATATTGTTTTTGGCCGAACAAACGAGACACTTGTAAAAAAAAAGAAGTGTTATCCTGATAAACAAACACAGAGGTGAAGCTGTTCCTGGTAAAAACAAATGATCAATGATTAATCGTTTCTTTGCTCACATGACCCTGGTTCCAGATTTTAACCCCTTCACACTTTACATAATTTGATCTTTAGTGAAAACGCCATAGCCTTTTAAACAGTCCTATATAGCTTCGATCTATGTTTAAACAACGTGCGTTCAGTAACTCTTGGATTGCTCAACACATCAGATGTTTCTGAACATGTATCCACAGGAGTCTACGTGATTATACGCGTGTTCTCTCTCAGTGGAAATTTTCATTCTTGCCAAAATCACGTGCAACACTGCAGTGTGAAAGTTACCACACGAAGAAATATCAGTCAACAGAGCCGTTGTGTCAAAGTCATGCTAATTACTCAAGTTAATTGATAATGACATGTTATTAATCATAGAAATTGTTGATTTAACCGTTTCACACATTAATGAGGGCTCGCTGTAATTTAGTCTAATATATTTCTCAAATGAATATGTTTCTTTAACTGAAAAAATGTCATCTAAGGTTTGCTTTAAGATATACTAAGAAATAATATGCTGCTTTTTCTTTAAATACTTGATTCCACACCAGTCTTATCCTGCTCTAAACTTTAAATAAAATGTTATTACAATCAGGGCCGGGTCTAGGCAGGGGGAAGAGGGGGCCTGGCCCCCAAATAAATGTTGTGCCCCCTCAAACGTACATGTAAGTAAGTAAGTAACAGCACAATGCCCCCTCAAGATTTGTGGCTGCCCCCTCATACATGCCTGTCTAGACCCGGCCCTGCTTACAATACAGGTAGAGATGAGTTAATGTAATAAAACATGTTAATGGTGACTATTTCAGACTTCATTTTGGAGTTAGTATACAATCCATAATACCATAAGAAAGCTACATTATGTCTAAATGTAACTAGCTACTAACAATTATACTCAAAATGACTCAATAAAGGTTGATTACATTTTCTAAACACAAAGAGATCACAGTGATAACATCAGGAGACACAAGGCTTCATTGTGGACAGATACTAATAGTTATACCTCATTATTACTGCCAAAAGGCCTCTTGGTTAAACAACGCACATGTGACTTTCGACATACCAGCCTCTCCTTCCAATACTAAAGGCACCAAAACTTTAACAAATAACTCAAGAACATCTTAAATGGGATCATGTCTGGAACTATAAAGAGTTCAGTGAATAACTAATAATGGGCATTGAATAAAATGTAAGGTACTTTTTTTGTTTTTTATTTATTTTTAAGTTAAACTATACAAACAAATTAGATTTTTATTGTTGGGAAAGTGAGAATACAGTGGACAACTAAGGGAGGGGACATTTGTTTTGGTTTTACTTGGGGAAACAATGATTTGCACACATTTTAACTGTACATTTTCTGTAATACAAGGACCGAAGTGGATGTTTAAATCAGATTTACTGCATTATCTGTCTATTATTAGGTAATAATGTGTTATTGGCAAAACGTTATCCTTACACAAAAAAACACGTTTCTAGTCAACGCTGTTGTTATAATTCTAAATATGGTTGGAAACAATGGAAAATAAACAATTCCACCCCCATTATGTGCCTTTGGCGAATTTGTTTATTTACTTAATGTTCATACCAACGACATAAACTACTCACAACCCCCCCTAAAAATAATCAGAGTATGTTAAATGTTATATTATGACGTCGCTGTAATGGCTTTTGGAAGGTAAACCTAAGTTAGCATTTCAACTTGACGCATTTCTAGTGTTAACGCTAGCAAGCTAATGTTAGCTTGAAGTAGGCCCAACATTTTAAAAAGTCAATCGCTCGGTTCTGTTTACGACCAGTACATCGACTGTCCTAGTTAACCTGTCAAGCAATCGTTAGTTCAGTAGCACAGTATTATAAAATTAAAAAAAAGTTTATTTTAATTTTTTACGATTTAAGAAAAAATGTGCGATTCCAGTTTTTAAAAACGTCTACTTTTCACCTCGATGTTTCCATCGGCAGGGATCGATTGTAGAGAGTTGTAGTAAAGTGAGGTCATATAGTGATTTACGGGGATAAAAGAGTTGTTGTTGAGGTAATTTAGCCTCCCAGTGGCTCTGTCGTGTCATCATGGCGTTCGTTACCTCCGTACTCCAGAGAGACAAGTTTAGTCCCGAATGCAGGAAAAAAAAGAAAATGTATCCCAAGCTTTTTTGTCTAAAAAGCACAGGATAAATATTTCATATAAATTATTGTAGAATTACTCGACCTTTCGTCAGTCAGGAGACTGTTGTGTTCGTGGTTGGTAGTTGGGGAGTTTGGATGGACAGTCATGCTTTCCACAGCCATTTCCTCACCTACATTGAGGTACGAAAAATTGCAACTCGACGCTAGAAACAACTGTCTTGTGCGTCACTTCACTAGGATCTACTATTTTTGATTTTAGGAAGTATCAGTTCATAGTAGGCAATTCTCCACAACAGTTGTAAGAGAAATTAGATGAAATTGAGTCCTGACGTTCCCCGTCCTATTGTGGCGATGTGAAATGACGACTGAACAACTCAAAATGGCTGACTGTCTTCAACAGAGGGGAAGTGGGTGGAGTTAGACGAAGATGACGGCAACATCGTTTTACTCACGGAAATTGCCGAGAGAATAGTGTAAAGATCCTGGGTTTTGACTCGCAGGTTTATCAGAGGCAACCGGACGAGTATTGGGCTAGAACTCCCTCGTTCACTGAGTGTCATGTTGTAATAAACTATCCTTGTGATTTAAAAGTTATTCATCAAATGGAGATTATTTAAAAATAATGCATTTATTGCCAAATACTTTTTATTAATCGATTGTTTGATTTATGTTTTAGAAAATGTTTATATTTACATGTATACATATTCATAATTGTATAATTTACATTTAAAAATTTAAATATAAACATTTTCTAAAACATAAATATATATATGCATATTTATTTAACGAGCCTTCCTTGATCCCTTTCCACTGTTTAAATAGTAACTTGTCTTTGTATTTCAGGCTTCGTCCAACAAAAGGTAAGAATTATTATTATTTTTATTCGTGTTGCTCAAGAAAGGTTATCCAAAAACATAAACACATTTTTTGCTTAATTAGAATTTTGTTTAAATTATTTTATATGTATGTATGTCTTGATACATGTATATTTGACAATAAAAGAACTTGATATATATACACAAGTATAGACGCATACATTTTGAAAATAGACTAATGAATATGTATATATACATATTTATTTAACCAGCCTTTCTTGAATTCTTTCCACTTTTGAAATAGTATCTCGTCTTTATACAACAAAGGGTGAGAATTATGATTATTTGTGTTGCTTAAGAAAGGTTATACAAAAAAGAAAAATGTGTGTATGTATGTCTTGATACATGTATATTTGACAATAAAAGAACTTGATATATATATATATATATATATATATATATATAAATATATATATATCACGCATATATTTTGAAAATAGACGTATGAATATGTATATATACATATTTATTTAACCAGCCTTTCTTGAATTATTTCCACTTTTGAAATAGTATCTCGTCTTCATACAACAAAAGGTGAGAATTATGATTATTTGTGTTGCTCAAGAAAGGTTATATAAAAAAGCAAAATGTATGTATGTATGTATGTATTTAAATTTTGAAAAAAAAATAGGCGTATGAACGATACGTGTATAACCTATGCCTGAAGTCAATTACCAGGGAAAAGCACCCCACACTATTGTTAGAATAATATGTTAAAACAAAGCGCGTTACAGTGAATAACGACGAGTTACAAAAATAAAATGTATTGCGTTCTGTTTGTTTACTTTAACTTAAGTCATTTACTTGTTTATTATTTTGGGAAAATAAAATACACCACATCCGGGTTTATTTTAAACAATACAGTTATTGATATTAAATTTGAATTAAAAAAAATATTCCTACGTATTCAAGTTGCCGTTTGTGATAAAACAACCAAAGACCAAAAGTAAAATCAATATATCGAGATTAACGAATATATTGACGCGTTCTATTGTAAATGACGTCATCATTTCGCGCTCATTCATCGGCGACTCTGCCACATTTGAAACCCAGTCGACGATCTGTTGATTCTTCTCTGTTATGATTCCCGTCTCTGGATCCACTGGGATGAACAGTCCGGTCGGGAAAGGGGACTCGGTCCTCAGCGAGGAGGAGGCTGCTCAGTACGACCGCCAGATCCGGCTCTGGGGGTTAGACGCACAAAAGAGGTGAAGAAAGGTTCCCCCTGGTCCTTGCAGCTGGAAATGAAAGCTTTGTTTTTTGCGTTAAAACTTTGTTATTGACCTTTGAACTTGATTAAGTCCTTTTTCACGTCACTTAAACTAAACTAAAGCATATTGAAAATGGTAAAACAAACGGGTGTTAAAGATCTTTATAATGAGGTTGTATTTTTCTGCAGGTTGCGGGGGTCCAAGGTCCTTCTGGCAGGTTGTGGGGGTCTAGGAGCTGAAGTTGCCAAAAACTTAATCCTGTCTGGAGTAAAAGGACTGACCTTGTTGGATCATGAAAAGGTACAATTCAGTGAAACCTTAGCCATATATATGGCTACTATCTGAATCTCTATAGAGTCAAAAGACCTTCCATTGAAGCTCCAAATTGAGAGGATATACTTGGATACAAATGTATGATCCAATAATCTCATCATTTAAAAAGATATACACTTTTATCAATAAACAAAGTGAAGCTAAACCCAGTTACACCACACACACTGTTACCCAGATCATTTTAATACTGTAAGTAAGTAAGTAATTTTTATTTGTATAGCGCTTTTCTAGACCAGGGTCACAAAGCGCTTAAACAATCAAAACAATATTCAATAAAGTATATACTTTAAAGGTAAAGATAAAACTGATAACACAACAGGAGTTCCAGAAAATCAAGGAAAAGCCTGAAAAAATAAAAACGTCTTAAGATGCTTAATATTCCTGAACTCAATTTTTTTTTTAAATATGGCTTTCTAAAATATTTTCATAAAACACAAAACATGAATGTTTTCCTTGTAAAGAATAAAATTTGTCGTGGGTTATGCTAGTTTTTTTAATTCAGCAGAAAAATGGACAAAGAACTAAAATATTAAAGTAAGCACATGTGTAAACAAGTATTTTCTTTTCTTTCTTTCTTTTTTTAAGCAGGTTTGTTCAGTCATAGTTTCAGCAGAATACAATAGAGTGTCAAAGGGTTTTAAAAAGTAAATATGATTTCAAAATGATTAGTTAATTCAACATGTAATTTAAATCAAAGTGAATTAAAGGGATACACAAACCACACTATAACGTCCACACGTTGCAATAAAACAATTCAGAAAAAAAGTAATTGGGATTATAGTTTGAACTAATTGTAGCACCATCTCAATCCACCAGATGGCGCTAACATTTTAGAATAGCATCGAATATAGAGTGTGGGAACCAGCTGTGTTTGTCTTATTTAAAGTTTTAAGATTTTATTTGCCACATCGCGTCTTTTAAAGTCTCCGATCTCCCCTTCAGGTGACAGAAGAGTCCTGCAGAGCTCAGTTCCTGGTTCCGGTCACCAGTCAGGGCGAGAACCGAGCCAAGGCGTCGCTGATGCGAGCTCAGAACCTCAACCCGATGGTTGAGGTGCATGCAGACTCTGACAAGATCGAGGACAAGCCTGATGAGTTCTTTCTGCAGTTTGATGCGGTGAGCACGTTGTGAAGAAGAATGTTTCTAATTCAACAACCAGAACAACAAGTTAAACCACACGTCAGTGTCGAGACTGTCTTCCCCCTCAAGGTTTTCATGTTGACCAGTAGAGCTTGTTTGAATGGAGATGCTTTTTCCTTGTAGTAATAAGAAAAAGAATGGTGAAATAAGTCAAAATTCTCTTGAAATTAAACCATGAAACTGGCTACAAAAAGTTATTTAACTACATTTGCAATACTTGTATTAATTCTCATGACTATTTTCCTCTTAAAAGTATAATTTTATTTATTTGATTTGTTTGTTTAAAGTAAATTAATCTAATTTTAGTTGAATAGTTGTTGAATAATTAACTTAGACTTACTTAATATAAGATTAGAACTTTCTTATGTTGGGACCCAATAATAATTGAGCCAAGTTATACCATCTTGTCGTCACCTCAAGTGTATTTACAACTGTTCCTCCTTATTAACTCTCTCCCACTGGTCACTGCACCGTGTGTTCTTAGATAAAAACTGTGTTTTCCGAGTCCAAAACAATGAGATATATTTGTTTTTTAATACATACCCGGCTATGAGTAAACATTTGTCTTTCGTGAAGTAGTTTCTAAATTTGAAAGGGTCACTGACGGGCAACAAATTCAAAAGGTAAAAACTATCATTATAAATAGTTTAGTGCATTTAATTGATGCTACTATGGAGTTTAAATCAGTCAAATATCTTTGCCCGATTTCTCACCAAATTAGCAAGTTAGAATTAAGAAGGTAGCTCGGCAGGTGGTCATAATGTTCGTCTCCATACGTCCAACAGCAGCAAGGGACGACTTCAAACCTCTGTTCGGTTTGATGAATTGAATATTAGAAAGTGTGTTAATATGCGACAGTGACGACATCCTGCAGAATCAGCAACTATCTTCGCTGAGGGCCAGACGGCGTTTGAAGACGATCGCTTTGCTTCTTTGTGTCTGATCGCCCGCCTCTCTCTTCTCCCTCCGGGGCTGCGACGGGAGGGTCAGTCAGACGGGCTGCTTTGGATTGAAGTCTGAGGAGAGTGAAGTGAGGACACTACGTGAGCGAGGAGCGAGTGAGGCGGGGCTAAATCACTGGTGGGGGGTGTATTTGTCTGGTGAAGACCACCTATTTCTTGAATCCACTGCCAGGAAGGGGGATCTTTGCATCTCCTGATGCTGCAGAGGTCAGCTCTGTCGACCTCTTGTTGTTTTTCAACCGAAAGAACAAAGCGAAGAATCAGAAAGTACAAAAAAAAAGATGTCAGTCTTCTCTCAATCGTCTGGTTGCGTATGTGTTGAAGACTCGACTGACACTGAAGAGTTCAGAGCTAAAAATCTCACTGAAGTCTTTAGCATCTTTATTACTGTTTCTGTACACAACAAAAATCCTGTTCAATCCAATGTATATTTTAATTGTGATGCACAAAGATGCGTCCTGGCTCTTTCTAGCACTTCGGGATGATTAATGTCAACAATTAACGGTCAACAAACGATGAATGCAACATAAAGGAAAAGAATGAAAGATGAAAATGTATGTTTTCTAAAAAAAATGACACAAATTCGAACTCTCTTTTTGCTAAAATTAGCACATGTAGTTTAGACTCGAGTAATACACTTTTTATTACCTCACAGAGCGGCATCGGAATTTCGCGAGGGTCAGACTAGTGTTAGCGTTGAGCCAAAATGGCAGCGAAGAGTGGAAAAATTTCTTTTATTTAGTGTAGTATGGCAACATTTTGGATGTTGCCGTCTCTGGTCAGATTGTAATTCTAAAATCCGCGAGAAGAAGTTTAGACTTTTCAACTTCATACTGCATATGTGGTCTGAAACGAGCCCATATTGTAGTGCAACAGTTTTTAACAGAAAGTAATGTAAACTTATTTTGGCTGCTCATGTTTAAACACGTTTTAAGGACAGATCATGTAGCTATACAGGATCATTGTTTCTTCTCTCTTCTGGGGAGTTCACATATTATAAGCTCAATTTACAATCTTTATCAGGTTTAATGTTGATTCTCAGGAGAGGTTGGTATCAAAAGTTTACAAATGTGGACAAAAAAAGACGAAGGGTTGATTGAAACATGAAAAATTGATTTCCAAAATGGTCAACTTTTGGGTTTTCTCCCTCAGGTGTGTCTGACAGGCTGCTCCAGAGACTTGATGGTGCGAGTCGACCAGCTGTGCTCCGGACGAGACATCAAGGTTTTCTGTGGGGACGTCTACGGTTACTATGGTTACATGTTCTGCAATCTGGGAAAGGAGCACAACTACGTGGAGTAAGTGAGGACGACTCGACGTCTGAAACTTCTTTTGCCTTTATCAAAGCAGCCGGTCGTGCTGTGTTTACTAACGTGTCTCACGAATGTCTTGTCAGGGAAAAACCCAAACTGATCAAACCACCTGCTGACGCCGGCGACGGCCCAGAAGCGAAGAGGGTCAAAGTGGATCCGAATGAAACCACCGTGGTGAAAAAGGCGAGTATCAGACATATATTTGACTAGTTTATGTTTCTCTTTTTAGACGACAAAACTATATTTTAAAAGGTTGACTGCAACCTGCCGTTTAATTTCACAGATTATTTGTTTTAAAAATACAAACATAAAGTCGTTTTTTTTCGTGATCCAGATCGTTTTGTAGAGCTCTAATGTTATTTAATTAAATAAAGCCTTCTTCAGTAACTTCTACTCTTGACTTATTTTTGTCCTTTAAACTCTCCCAGACTTCCAGTTTCTGCTCTCTGAAGGAGGCCTTGGAGGTGGACTGGACCAGTGAAAAGGCGAAAGCTGGACTCAAGAAAACTCCAGTGGACTACTTCCTGCTTCAAGGTAGCCTTTTAAATAAACAAGTTATTGGACAATAGTGGTGACTGCCATAGGTTGACGAGAGCTAAGCTTCACATTTAGCAGCTGTTGACTATTTTTTACTCTCACTGTTGACTCATGACCAGTTTTGGGCAAGTTACTTTAGTTTACTTGATTACAGTAACTTGTTACATATTTCAAAAGTAACTCTGTTTAAGTTACTTGTTACTTTCAAAGTAACTTCCGGTAGTTATTAGAGGAAGTAACTTTTTTGTAAGAGTGCGATTCAGGCAACTTTGTAAAAAAGTGTACAGGTTTGGATGCTGTGATCAAAGGATTAAAAAAAAAAAGAAAAAAAAGAAGTATTAACAATAAATGAAATTAACAAATAAATAATAAATTGAATTAGGTTTGCACTGATGCTCGTTTTAGTTGCCAGTCTCAACAGGCCAAACTCATTTTGGTCTATTTTTGGTCACTATTTTATTTTTACTATTGATCACAGAAACTTCTTAAATGACAAATAATAACAAACAAATAACTCATAATAAAATAGGTACAGTCAACACAATGTAAACCTCACAAAAAGGGGCATTTATGCTCCTCTTCGTTCATGTAACCTTTGCAAAAAGCAATTTATAGGAAGTCCTGGTTTCTGTTTTTAATTATTTATTGAAGAAAGATGGATGGATAGACTCTATTGATCCCTCTGGAGGTCTCCTTCAGGAAATAGTCTTTCCAGCACACAGCAACACAGACGAGAGATTCATAAAACAAGAACAAAGTGCAATAAAAAGAAAGTGCAAGATGACACAATCTAAATCTAAAGATGATACAAATGTCTTGTCAGTTAAAAAACAAAACTGATCCAACCGTACAGTGTTCAGTTATAAAGGGTAATTTATTTCAAAGGAGTAATAATAAACAATTGTAACTGTCTGTCATTGTGTATGAATACAAATGGAAAAATGTTTTTGTAATTGTAAAAATTAACAATAATAAGTTAGTCTCAAAATGTGAGGGTCTGATTTTGAAATAAAAAAAACAACCAGTTTTATTTATCTCGATCTGACACGGTCTTATATGTTCTGCTCAACTTCTGACCAAAAAATAAAATAGCCATTTTATAATCTGATCATTAAGACCTCATATGGAACGATGTATTAATAAAAAACAAGATAAGATTTATTTCAGCCCAGAACTAGTTAAACTTTAAAGCAGTTTCTTTCAGTTGGATGTTGTTGTCGCTCTCATCGTCTGCCCCACCTTCCTCCTCCTCCTCCTCCTCACCACCACCAACACCAGTTTCCATCACAGACGTCCATGAGCGGTCATGTGAGGAGAGAGAAGGGCTAAAGCGTCACAACACCTAAACCACAAGATAACAAGGACAGGAAACTAACATAGAGTCAAAAAAAAAATCATAATGGAAAATCTCCACGTGAGACGCGTGAACGACAATGTTCTTTGTTTCAATGTTGCTTCATTGAGAGAAGAGTGACTTCACCTGCTTTTCTGGCTTTTCCTCTCAAACTGTTTTTATCACAAGATCTTTTTTTTTAAATCGCAGCACAACTTCCATTTTAAATATTTATAAGAATGTTTTAATTAGATCCAAGGATGATAACAACAAAAACAAGTCAGTGAAAGAAGTTATAAAACAGAAGTGACATCAGGTTAAATGTGACTCATACTCATAAACTGTTTTTAATTGGTCTTACAAGTTTGTGAATTAAGTTTAGTTATATTTTGAGGTTTTTAAATTTATTTTTAAACACATTTGATCTCTCTATGTCCTGGATATTTCCATGATAGATGTTCTAAATCACAAGGTAAATAATAGATTCACTTTAAAATAAATGCAGTAAGTCCCTCATCTTGACCTTGTTTTGAACTTATTACTTTATAAAGTTCTCCCCCGTCTGAAATCTCGGCGAATGAGAGGTTACGAGAGTGGAGTCTATTATGACGTAATAATGGCTTCACACCAGCTGTAATCACACCCGCTTTGTTTATACAACGAGCCCCTGGGAGCTGGAGACTTCCGGGATTGATGATGTGTTTCGACAAACCTCCATGTTTGACCTAATCTAATCACGGTAGAGTGGGTGTGGTTAACAAGATTTAATCTCCAGAAAAACAGTGTTTTCAATGGGCGGGGCCTAAGCACACCAATGTAAACATTTTTATTAAAAGAGAGTTTTGTACAAACAGACACATACTGATGATACAATAGAGTCCAACATCTATTTAAGACACACTTAAATCAACACATTAGTTTATCTTTAAAGATACAAAATATAAGATTTTAAAGATAAAATAAGGATTTCTTTCCAGTTATTGTCTCAATTGCATCTATTTACATTTTCTATTTATTCACTGTAATTCATTATGTCTCTATTCTCCCTCATTAAATGTAATGTTATATGATTTTTACTTGATTCTATTCAGCTTCATCAAGTTCAGACATGAGTACAACGATAAAATAATGTGACTCTGTCAAGGACATGTTGTTCAATGAGATGAAGGGAGTCTAATGGCGTTTATGAAAAGTCTTTTTTAGGAACACAACGAACCTAAATAAATCACCCAAGATCTTTTATGCATCTAAAAAAAGATCTTGTGGTTGTTGTTTTGGCAGTAAAGAGGAAGCGGCTCTTCCTCCTGCCGCTGCGCCTCCTTCCTGTCTCTGATTGTCGAACACTGCTGGGTGAATCTGTCACTGAACCCTCGAGACGATGGACACGTGCAGAACCATCTTTTTCAACCTGTGCGGGAAAGTTCACTTCGATATGGTAAAGACCACTTCCTGAAGTGAGCGGATGGATTGAGTCGAGCAAACTAACTAGAATCTGAGCCATGAATTCTTGATGTTTGGACACTAAAATTAATTTTATTGAGAAAAATATGTTTTGATGGTCAAATCAGGAAATATAATCTACTTGTTTGTTTGAAGCAAACAATGCTCAATATTTGCATTAGATTATTGATTCTTAAAAAAGCATTTCCCCTAAAATAACCATTAACCAAACTTTATTTTTAAGGTAATTTACGTTTTTATAGGAAACATTTAGAATTTAACAAGAATTAGATAGTTTTCTTTCAAAATAAGTTCCTACAGTAAACACTGATTTTTAAAATGAAACATTTTCAAATCAGAACATCTTCATATCCAGTCCTGTTTGGACCCTATTAATGTATTTTTGGCCATTCATTTCAAGACATTGAAATAAGTGAATCACAAAACAATAATATTAATCCTTTTATTAAACGTCTCTTTTTTTGATCAAACGTCTCTGAAAGGTTCAGTTTTTTGTTCAAGTCCATCCATCTTCTACTTCTTGTCCGTGGTTGGGTCGCAGGGGCAGCAGCCGGTGCATAGATGCCCAGACGTTCCAGAAAAACTTTCCATTCTGGAAGAAAAAGACAGAATTCCCGCTCTACTATGAGCGTCTCCTCCCACACCTCCGTAGTGAGGGAGGTGCCCAGAAGGTCTCCTCAACTGGATTTTCTTGTTGTGTAGAAGCAGGTGTTCTATTTTGAGTCCGTCACATGACTGATCTGACCTCAGAGTGGAAGACTCGGGGTCACAGACGACACGACTGCTTCATTAATCCAACCGTGACAACAGTGCATGTGGAAAGACGAACAGAAGTTATTCAATTTCTTGCTCTAAAAAGTTCCTTTGAACGTTAAGATCTGGAGGAACGATCTTGTTTTCCACGTCTGATTCAAATGTCGCGGCGTCTGTGCGATCGCGCCTGGAAATGAATGTGGGTCGTTGTGATTGAATCGCAGCAGGAGGTTTTGTGGGCAAAGGTTGGTCTGTGTGTGATTTGTTGAGCCCGGCGTCATCGAGTGATGGAAGGTGCCACGCGAACGGATATATAAGATCTCTAAGGTCTCCAGATGAAAGTGGACCTGCTAGTGGAAGAACTTAGAAGCAGGTGGAACATGTTCCGCTCGATGAGAAGAAGTGTTTGCGGTGAAGTGATGAATATGGGTTTGAAGTATATCAGGGCCTTCAGAATACATGGTTAAACAACCAGAGTTTAATAAAAAAGTTTTAAAGCATTAAATAATTTTTCACCTCAATAATGACTATATTTAAAGGTTGATTCTTTTATTAATTAATTCAAATGTTTTCAAAAGTAATTCTTCTTTTACACATGGAATGATATAAAGTAAGTAAAGTAAAGGTTATTTGTAAATTAATTTATTGACAATAGTTATAATAATAATATAGCAATGATGTTCTATGATACGTTTTTATACTCAAAGCCTTTTAAATTCAATATAAATGTATGTGTCTGGTGGCCCTATTATACCAACATTTTTACATTCAAAAGGATAGGAATTAAATATATTCACTTTAGAAAATGTATTTTAGAATTGTTGGAATTGGAATATCAAAGTCTATTAAAAATAAATGATTTAATCTTTAAATAATTGTAATAAAGAACTTTGATTATTATTATATTTGATTGCAACTTTCTATAATAATAAATTATAATAATTATAATAGTATTGAATCATCAAAAAAAAAGAGTTTCAACATTTGAAATATTAAATTGAACCATTGATTGTTGTGGTCGCACTGATGTAATTCCGTAATATGAACTGAGAGTTGATGGAGAAGAATCTTCTCTGGACTCAAAGGAAAGTTAGTTTTTAACACAATTACGAGAGAAGAACATAACTTGAATTCATCTTGAAATATTACTTGTAGAAAGAGTTGTATTTAGAACCATGTAGTTAAAACCTGAAACTCGAGGGTTTACGCATGGCAACGCTTTTTTTCTAGGTCTTATTTTTGCCGTCATCTACCATAAGATGGCGGCACTGGAGACACAAACGCTCAGATGCATGAGAACCATCACCTCCGACTCACCTCGTCTCTCTCCGTCTCACGAGCATCTTTGTCTCTGCAGTCTTGCTCAAGTTCCGCACGGACAAAGGTCGCGACCCTGACCCACAATCTTTCCCGGAGGACAGTCGGCTGCTGAGACAGATCCGTGACGACGTCCTGGAGTCCTTGTCGCTGCGCCGTGACCTGCTGAACGACGACTTCATCAGGTACCGGACCACCTTGCTAAATGCTGGAAGCTGCAGGGCTGAGTTTAGTGAGAGGGAGTGAGAGCAAAAAGCATTGTGTCTATTAAGTTAGTAAGTAATTTATATTTATATAGCTTTTCCAGACCAGGGTCACAAAGCGCTTAAACAATCAAAACAATATTCAATAAAGTATATACTTTAAAGATCAAGATAAAACTGATAACACAACAGGAGTTCCAGAAAATCAAGAAAAGGCCTGAACAAATAGAAATGTCTTAAGATGTTTCTTGAAGGAGTCAGTAGATCCATCAAACACAGAGGGAGAGGAAAATTCCAAAGCTTAGAAGCAACAGTCTTAAAGGATTTCTCTCCTCTGGTCCTGAACCATCAGTAGATTCTGGTCCACAGACCTCAGAGCCCGATACAACACCCAGGTTTCTCAGGCTCAGTTTGACAGACTAAGTCGTTAAGTGATGTTCAGCAGCCCATCAAAACCATTGTAAATTAATATTATAATAAGTCCTACCACAGCAGCTAAAACAAAACATTCATTGCATTTTGAATCTGATTTTATCCATTTAAACTGTTATTACACATTTAACAACTTACAAAAAGGTTTAATAACGGCCTCTAAATGGCCTCTCAAGGGTGACATTCAAGTTACAATGTGTGTGGACACCTGAGAATGTTTGTTTATAATGAGATTATAATTAGATAAAATGTGCAGGAGGAAGTTAAAAAGTTAGAAATGTTAAGTGTTTCCACTATCAACTGTTTCTTTTTGATGCATCAGCACATTAGCTGGTTTCCACTCCACGATGAACCCACTCTGTGTTGGGGCTCACGGCTAAATATAGATGTGTGTGTGTGTTTGCAGCTTCTGCTTCTCTGAGATGTCTCCGGTGTGTGCCGTGGTGGGCGGCGTTCTGGGGCAGGAGATCGTCAAGGTACGGACACCGAGTCTGAATTGTGACATCAACGGTCGCCTCGATCGCAACACTTCAGATGCTTGTGTTCAAGTTCAGGGTCATTATCCTTAAAACATTCTCCCGTTTTCACATTAAATATTTAGCGCAGGAAAGAGATGTTTTCATAGTTTGACCCGAATGTGTTTCTGGGTCGACGCCCTGAAGATGATGAAACTGGCTGTAACTGGTGGTCACGTCAGGTGAAGTCGTCTTCACTCCGAGAACCAGACTCTCCTCGAAGGCTCTTCTTTGGGATTCATCGTCTCATCCACGTGTCTTCTCATGGCTCGTCGAGGGGGCAGCTGTGTGACCAGAGAGACCCACACGTCCCTCTTGGCAGATGACCCCCACCTTTTCTGGTTGTGTTACTATGACAACTGGGGGACACAAGTTAGTCCCAGGTTTGCCCCGTGGCCTCCTCTTAGTTCAGACGTGGACAAAATGCAGTCCATGTCTGTACCATTATATGAAGTAACCTTTTCAGATTTATTTTTATTTTATACTATAACTATATATAATTAAATTTAATATACAAAATATCTAATTCCTGGATTTATTTCTTTTGATTTACCTCTTCCCATGTTTTTACTTTCAATGGCCCCTCACTACATGTGGCCCTCCCTTGTTATGTCAGAGTCAGAAGCGAGGGCTGGTTGTTTCGTCCTCTGGCTCAGCTCACTGGACTGATGAATACTCCTTTAAGAAACATCTTAAGACGTTTTTATTTGTTCAGGCTTTTCCTCGATTTTCTGGAACTCCTGTTAAGTTATCAGTTTTATCTTGACCTTTAAAGTATATACTTTTATTGAGTATTGTTTTGATTGTTTAAGCGCTTTGTGACCCTGGTATGGAAAAGCGCTATACAAATAAAAATTACTTACTTACTTACTTACTTCCTGATGCATCCGAGACTGCTCTTGATCAACACTCGACCACTAGTGTGTGACGCCATGTTGGTTCTCTCCTCAGGCTCTCTCCCAGAGAGACGCTCCGCACCGAAACTTCTTCTTCTTCGACGGCCGCAAAGGGAACGGAATGGTCGACTTTTTCGGACCAAACTGAGCCATTTTTTTCTGCATTTTTCTTTTTTATTATTCAATAAAATCGTTTTGTAAATTACTCTTTATTAATGAGTTTTTCACGTTTGCAGAGAATTTATTTTTTAAAGTTCGTTTTTCTGAAGCATTTGTAAGTTAAGATGATGGTCATTATGTTTTGGCTAATGGCTTTATATTCAATATTTTAAGATGAAGTTGTGAACAAATAGCTTAGATTAAAAAATGGTGCAGCTTCCATGAAAAATGAATGAAATAACAATTCCACAAATAGTTTTTTTTCACAACAACAGTTACATTAAGGGTTGAATAAGAAACAGTTTACCACATGTTGTATCTTTATTATCACTAATTATATAAATATAGGTATCATTATCTTATTTATCTTAAAAATGTTTAAAATATGTTTGAGACATCTAACAAGATATAATTATTACTTCATTATGGTATTTATTTTAACTTTATTCATCAGTTTACAAGTTATTTCTTGACTAATTTCTATAGTTTTTGGATCATTCAAAAAACAGTTTTGCCCAGGGGTACTTAGAATATACATAGAATATTTTTATTTCTCCACTATTTTTTAAATTTTATTCAATATTTAAAGAATATTGTAGATTATAGATGCCTTTAATTGACTGTTTCCTCCAGAGTAGCTAATTATTCTCATCTTTGACTATATGAAGCTTTTGTTGCATCCATTTCTTTGTTCAACCCAATCCCTCCTCCAAAAAACGCTCCTGCTAGGTGAACTGAGGTGGCGCCGTTGCAGAGAGAGCAGCCAATCACGGCCCAGCTCTGCCTCCGATTGGTTCATTCTGCTCAAGAGGTTAATTGAGGACAAGCTCTCCACGTCACTGCCTGTTGACCCAGTAACTGAGTTTGCTCTATGCTGTCGGAGTTTAAGATTAACTATTATTCTCTCGTTCTGCACAGTTACAGTGGATGATGCTGAAGAGCTGAGCCGGAAGACTTTTATTCATGTTTTAATCATGTTTATTATCTTATTCTAAAGCATCCCCGTCTGGTGTCACTCAAGAACATGCGCGTCAGACTCAATGACCCGCCATTTTAAGAGGTCCTTCATTGCCAAAAAACCTGTTCATCCTCATGCACGCTGATGTGATGACATCTCAGCCCTTGTGTAATCTCAAGGGTCATGGTGACCCGAAGGCCCGAAAACAAAATGTGTTTCACCTTGACCCAGAGGCAACACAAGGGATACCACAAACCGATTTGTTTTCGTGCCTTCAGGTCACTTTGACCCTGAGATAACACAGGGGGTTAAATGTCATCAAATAAAAACACATATTTCTCTTGTGTGGACACCCTGGTTTTACAACATTTAAAAATGTTTTGAAAAGTTCAAATGAACAGAAGACAAATTTATTTTTTTGTTTCTCCTCTTTATTGAAAAACGATGAAAAAAGTACAAAAAGTTGATAGAAAACAAGTTCCAAAATCAGAGGTTTGTGACTGAAAAACAGACGAACAATGTGTTCAACAAGAAGCATATAGTTCAGTCCAGAACATTCTCCAACGAGACAATATTTGACTTCTTTTAAGAAACATCTTTTTAATATTTCATTTCTCAATTCATTTCTTTGCTCATCTATTGTCTTTACATGTTTACATGGAATTGAACCAACCAGTCGTAATCTTTGTGGGCTCAGAGTGAACTCAATATTTGTGTTTTGACTCTGAAATGGTGATGATACAGACAGAGAAATATAACAGGCCACAAACAGAGGAACGAACATTCGTTATGTTTTGAGTTGTAGAAATGTCGCGGTGCAGAAAAATCCAATTTCAAATTCATCACCTCTTTTTTGCTGCTGTTAAATAATCTCCAATAATCTGATATCATCACACAAGTGAAGCCGTCAAGACTCACACGTACAGCCACTCAATTGTGCTTTAGTTGAGGGGAAAAAAAAAACATTTCCATTTTAACTGTTAATAAGTTTTATCTTACAAAAGTTCGACCCGCTCAGTGACCTCGGTGGTACAAACGAGGAATGTAGAAAAGAATAAATTAATGACAAAAATATCAAATCATAATGAACACATGCTACACAACGCTAACTCCCAGAATAAATTAAATCTTTAAAAAAAACAAAAAAACAACGGAGAGAAGGAATCTTGTCACACCCTCGTAAATCCACGGGATTCAAATCATGACTCGGATCGGACTCATCTCTGGGTCTCTCTTCGAGATTATTTTTCCCATCTTATTTTACTTAAACGGAACATATTTACAGCAACTTTTAAACACTGACTGAAAAAGTCTTGGCACGAGGGTGCAGTGGTTCATTCCGTCCACTAGGTGCAACTCGCCGATGAGTTGGATCCTCAACTGGAGCTCCAACATCGAGGCGTCACAAGACCGGATTGATTTCTGAGAACAACATGGAGAACGTGTGGAACAGTAGCAAAGGCACCTGCGATGACGACACGTTCGATCATCAACGCGGTTTAATCTCACAGTCAAATGTGAAGCAGGAAGAACTCATCAGGGAAAGTGGTCCAGAGTTTAAAAAAACGCATCCAAAGAACATTTACAAACTCCTGACCCAGAGCTGCAGGTCCGCACATCAGTCCGAAAACCAGCAGACTGACAGCATCCGACCGACAGGGGGCGCTCAAGAAACCTCTGGAGACAGTTCCAATGTTGTGTGCGGCCCGAGATTTAGACCCAAAAAAACATTCCAGTCGAAAAATCGCGAGCGGGGTCTACATGAGGCGGCAGAGAGCGCTGAGGGTCTGCGTGAGGAAGTTCAGAAGTCCTCGGCAGGCGTCCTCCACGTCCGGCCAGTAGGGGGCCCCGTGCTGAAAGACAGAAATTTGTGTTTGGTTTTTAATGTTCAGGTGTGTTCACGTGGACTTCAAGTTTGGGTTCACGTGTGTGTGTGTGCGTTGCTCCTCGTTTACAATTTGTTTTGTCCTTACATAGCTACACACACACACACACACACACAACAAGATTTATGTGCCACTGACAACTGTGTATCAATGTCCAATCTGGTGGATGACGTCATGTTTGTTTGTGTGAATAAGGCGGGATGGTGTGTGTGTTAGTGTGCGAGTGTGTTAGTGTGTGTGTGTAAGGAGATAGCTGCTGCCGACTGGTCACGCGATCTAGAAGTGGTGGGGGGTGGAGGACTAAGGGTGGGGGGGTAGAGGGGGGGCGTTACTGAGAAGAAGAAGAAGAGACCTTGTGTGTCACATGACTCTCTTGTGGCGACTCATTAAGTTATTGAATTTGAACTGAGAATAGAACGGGTAGAAAAGGAAGAAATGACGCCAAAGAAATGTTAACACACACATTTGACACATGTTCAATTCTGACACAAACATACACACACATACACACACAGTGAACTCAATAACATACGTTGCTGCACGTGTCAATGCACGGGTTACACTGATAAGCATATGTGTGTGTATTGTTGAAATGTGTGTACGTGTGTATCACTGTTTAAGTGTGTGTACGAGTGTTCCCCCGTTGAAGTGTGTGTACGCGTGTATCACTGTTTAAGTGTGTGTACGAGTGTTCCCCCGTTGAAGTGTGTGTCAGTGTGTATCACTGTTTAAGTGTGCGTCAGTTTGTATTGTTGTTGAAATGTTCGTCAGTGTGTGTCATTGTTTAGGTGTGTATCATTGTTGAAATTTGTGTCAGTGTGTGTTTTTTTTAAGTGTGTACTAGACTGATTCTTTGTTGAGGTGTTTGTTGAAGTGTGTATCGACTCAATCATTGTTTAAGTGTGTCTTAGTGTGTGTCATTGTTGAAGTGTGTGTCAGTGTCTGTCGTTGTTTAAGCGTGTATTGGACTGTATCATTGTTTAAGTGTGTGTCAGTGTGTGTCATTGTTGAAGTGTGTCTGTCGTTGTTTAAGCGTGTATTAGACTGTATTATTGTTTAAGTGTGTGTCAGTGTGTGTCAACGTGTAGGTGTGAGTCAGTGTGTGAGTGTGTGAAAGTGTGTCAATAGTCGACGGCCTTTGATTTCGATCCAGGTAAACAAATATGATTAATGAAACCGTTTGACAAAAATGCTAATGCTAATGCTAACTCCATGTTGCTAATCACTGAAATGAGCATGTTGGCTAACATACATTAGCGTCATGCTACAAGCTAGAAAGAACTGAAATAATGCTAGTATTCACCTCTCTGACAGCGGAAGCGTGGAACTGGTCACCGATGGTTCTCAGCTGGATCGCCACCCTGATGCTCTGCTCATGGGCACCGTCTTGGGCCGGCGGGTGAGGGTTCTCGGTCCGGGGCAGCAGGTCTGGGAGAGGTCCTCGGTGCCCGTGTGGGCAGGGATCTGTGAGGGACACCAAAAAGTTGTCGTCACTATTTACGACATTTTTCAAATGACGAAAAAGGGATTCAAAAGTCAAACAACAACAAACACTTCTATAAGAGCTACTGTGAGATAAGAGCCATAAACAGTTTCAAAACAACCATAAATGTAACAAACTATCATTAATGTTTACTTGGGACAGTTGTGTAACTTCGACAAAAAAAAACCCGATACCATAACAGTTGCTATAATGATGTGGTCATAATTCAGGAAGGACTTCTGTTTGGTTTAACACAGTCACCATGCTAATGCTAATGATAGCATATTTGGTCAAAACTAAACGACAAAACTTTTTCCTTGCCATCATTTTTATTGTTGTGTTTTGTATGACGGCTACTCATAGTTGTATCTCCTTATGTTTAAGTTTGGAAACGGTCAACTTTATAATGACAGATATACACATACGCACACGCACACTAATCTCTTAATCAGCTTTATTAGTCTGCTGTGTTTGTGTGTTTGTTGTGTGTTTGTATAAAACTGATACCTGGACCATCTGTCTCGCTAATTCTCCCGCAACTTTTTTTTTTTTTTTGCGTGATGCTAAATCTCAAAATGACTGTTACGGAAACATATGCTTCAACTTTAATCGTTCGTCGGCGTGATTATTTGTGCCGACGTTTGGAATCATTTCTCTCGTCTCCCAAAAGTCCATAACAACTCTCCCTCTTCATCCTCGCACCCCAACGTCTCATCCAATCACAGCATCGCTATTTAAAACATCTCCAGCTGGCATCGCCATGGCAACCGCAGCTCGAGTTGCCACGGGGACGGACACCCCTGGAATCTCGGCAGCTGCAGGACGGGTGGGATTATTTCTGATCCTCTGAGTTGCAGGTGACGAGACCAAACAACAACAACAACAACAACACTGGCCTGTTGCCAAGGTAACATTTCCACGGTGATATCCATGTGCGATTGGCAGACGGAGCAGAGCTGCTCTCTGATAGGTGGAGGAGAAGACGAGGCGGAGCCTAAAGGGGAGGTTGATAGTGCGCAGATAAATGAAGCACTTTTGATGATTCACTCGGTAAAAAAATCTGAATCAGCCTGATTGTTTTGGATTATTTGTACACAAATTTAGTGATACAATTCACAAAGTATATAGGATTTGCATTCCAATGTTTTTTTTTTTCATTAATACACATTATATACTTATTTAATATAATTTACATTATTATATTTCTGAAATAATTAATTTCAGTATTACCATTATAAAGCTTTTTATTAGCGGTTCATTTTATTTCCTATATTAAAACTATATATATTGTATTAATATCGTGATTTTGTATCATTCTGAATTACCCATATTCAGTTATATACCTTTTATAACATATTTTCTCAATTTAAATATATTGACATTGTCATTCATGTTTAGGTTAATTTAATTTTTACAAATGACTTTAATAGAATCCAAGTTATATATGGTATATATATATATATTTCGCTTTTTATTAAATGTTTACACATTATTGGTATTATAACTAATATTTTATGTGTTATCTCTTGAATAACTCACTAGACAGATTTTTTTGATGATTGATTCAAATTTGATTGAAAAATAAATAATCGTTTTTTTAATCGAATTATGTTTTGATCCTATTAATCTTTATAATGATTGAAATGTTTGCGATTATAAATTTTGTTTTCCTTTATGACTCAATGATTAATATATTAAATAATTTATTGTATAGTTCCTATAACATCATTTCATAATTTTTTGCAGGTCCTGTTTAACATTTTGCTATCTTTTCATTTTGTTATGTCAAATTAATTCTTATATTCATTTACATACATATATGCATTTTTCATTAATTAACAGAATATTCAGCAAAAAAAAAAATTCTGCATCAAATTTCTTTTGTCATCTGGAGTGAAACGTGCGACTTTGTTTACTTCTCTTGACAAGTAAAGAGTGATCTGTCACACGAGCAGGAAGTGCAGCAAGGAACAAGTCTGAACATGTCCCGCACAAACACACACACACACACACACTCACACACACACAGCTGAGTGTGTGCAGGGAGGGCCCATCACGCTCTTTAACAAGGCTGTGCTCACATCTGCTCGTCGTCACGTGGACACGAACGTTTGAACCGACAACCACCTTGTTACACAAAGTTCTTTTCAGTTTCGAGCTGTGGTCAACACCTGAACACCTCCGCAGAGGTTCTGTTCGTCTTGTTGCGTCACTCAAGATTGCAGAGCCGAGACCGTCGCATGATTCAGCGATTTCATGAAACTTAAAAAAAAAAAAATGGGAACAAGATCCTAAAAGGAGCTTTTTTCTCGAACTGAGTTTCAACCATCGCCTGTTTGATGACAAACAAGACAAGACATGGGATCCACCCCAACGGATCCGCTTTGAGCGCCGGTCCCACGTTGTTTCTGAGTCAAAAACTGGTCGGAACACTTTCAAAATGGCGGCCTGAACTTAACGTCTCCATCACTGTATCAAGTGTTTGGCAACACTTTTACCTGAAGCTGTTGCAGTGTTAAACTATTGCAGGATGATCACCTGCTGACACGTGATAAACGGTTTGACCGTGGTTGGAAAAATGGTTTAAATATAAAGAAAAACATATGACCACATAATTTAAAATGAATATATAAATGTCATACACGCAAGCCTTATCGTTCCTATTGTTCGTTTTTTATTTCATTTAGATGTGTCATTTTATTTATTTCATTTAAGTTATATAGGATCATTCATATAAAGATACATATTAAGTTTTCTCTGTAATAATCTAATTCATCTGAAATTAAACGCAAGTAATAAAATGAAAAATAAAGTAGGTAAGTTGGTAAGTATTCGTTATTTCTAAAGCGCCTTTAAAGACCACCACTAGATCAGTGATTGAAGGAGGAGCCTGGCCATGAATAGATCTAAAAGTAAGAACCAGAATTTTTAAGTTGATCCTGAAAGAAACTGGCAGCCAGTGAAGAGTTTTAAGGATCGGGGAAATGTGAGTTCTTCTACTAGAGCAGGTTAGAATTCTCGCTGCAGAGTTTTGAATCAACTGCAGGCGAGACAACTCCTTCTTGTTTAGACACCAAAATAAACTGTTACAATAGTCTAAACAAACATGGATTACAAGCTCCAGTTTGTGTTGTGACATCACTTTCTCAGTCCTACCTGATTGTCCAGGTGAGAAGGCACTTGCTGGACCCATCAGGCCATCATCACTGGGCTGATGGTTAAAATGTCCAGACGGGAGTCCCAGGTCTTTGGGTCCCTCCTCAGGTGGAGGTGAATCCTGCAGGTGTGACTGGCTGAAGTGCTCCGGAGGAGGAAGGAATCTAGGTCGGTAGTCGCCTCTGCAGGTACCGGACGGGGGTCCGGAGGAGGCATGCAAGCCGGGCCAGGCCTGATCAGCGCCGACAGGTAGATCCACGTTACAGCGTTGTTGAAGGCGACAGTTGACTCTCACCGTGCCCTCGCTGACGTTCGCGATGGTGTCTGCCCGAGCCATCGTCTGCATCAGCACAAGAGGAACAAATACAATATGATACTCCATATATAACATGTCAGAATGATATTGAAATTACACAGATTAAAAAAACATCACTTTCCTCTCATCACTACCAGAGTGTTTTGAGTCCAATTGAACAGGAAGAAATGAGAAAGTACCAACAAAAGCACAACTATAAGTGCAGAAAAGCTTAATGACGTCATACTTCATTCTCCCAAAATTAACTAAGTAAACCAGAAAACCTGAGCTAAAGCTGCTCCCGAAAAATGTAAGTGTCACAGCTTTCAGGCATCAATGTAACTGCATCAGAAAAAGTTGAAAATGTGATTTACAATTTACTTTTAATGCTGTTTAGAAAATAGTGTTATTTTACTTAAAATATTAAATTCATTAATGTAATGTAATAAGGTTGTAATACTATTTGTTGGTTCTGCCAAAATGAATATAACATTTATTTGCGTATTAATATAATTTTAGTGTAGCGTTTATCATGTTGTCGAGTTTAGAATCCTATTTATTCACGGAAGACCACTTATTTAATTTTTTTTTTTTTTTAATGTTGTAGGTTTAATGATTGTAAGCCACTTTTTTCCTTTCGTGAAGGACATTTAAACGAATATATTAACCAACTTTATCGAACTGCTTTGACCCACCGACCTAGTTCCCGCAGCGACCACCAGTGGGCGCACCGCTGCTCGGGTGACCACGAGTTCTTGTTTGTAAATAGTGCGCGTCATCGTGGAAACGAACCCGCTTTTAATGCAATTTAAGCGACACATATTTAGTATTAATTCATGTATTACTATATTTAACATGTCAGAAAACGCATCAGATGGGTTTATTCACTAAGTAAGATTTTTTTTATTTTTACTAAATGATCAATTTAAACTAAGTTCCGCGTGTGATTTAAACGTTATATTTAAATGTATTTGTATTAAAGTAATTTAAATTACCTTAAATTCAGATTTATAACGTGCAAGAAAATGAGCGCGTCGAGTTGAAGGCGGAAAAAAAAAATATGATGCAACTTTAAATCACACGGTTTTGTATGTGAGCTACAGAAACCATTTACTGTTTAAACGTCTTACCTGGAGTCGGGTCGCTGGTTCGAGTCCCGGGTGTGGAAGCAGCGGCGGCGGCGGCGGGTTCAGAGAACGAAGCTGCCGGCGAGCATCAGAGGCGGCGGACGGAGCCGTAAACACCCGAAGCTGAGCAGCGAGATCCCGAGCAGGAGCAGCAGAGAAAGTCCGCTGCGAGGAAAATTTTCATGTCTCGGTTCCGATCCGATGGTTCCGTGGACGCACGTGAGGACACTGGAGAGAGAGCTCGTGACAGCGCGTTGATGATGATAGTCTTGATTTGAGTGACAGCGATGACTCGGCGGCTATTTAAGAGAAGTCCCATTTCCGGTTTAATTTACAAGAATAAAACTGAGTCTTTGCGTTGTCTATTGATTTTAAATAACTTCCGTACCTTCGATTCTTGCATTTTTTTTTGGTATTTGATTTATATTCTTAACCTACAGTTTGTAACTTTTTTTTGCCAACCACTATGTCCCGTTTATTTATTTTTTTTCCTAAACAGCTCGTTCTTTTATTTTGTAAGAGAGGTTACTATTACCACCCAGAGATTTACTTCCGATGTACCAATCGTAACAAGTGCGGGCATGTTGTGCTCCCGGCCGGCTTTCGTTTTCGAGAGACGTTGTAATTGAAAACCAACAACCTATTTACAGTTATTACATATAGTAGCGGAATTTAAATACCTTTAAAATTCTAAAAGAAAATCCTTATTTGACAAATATCACCGATGACACTTTCAACATCAGCAGACTTCACTGCGTGTTTGAACTGATCAGCAATTTTTTTCTAAGTTCATCAAGTCCACTTCTGGCACCACAGGTGATTTCCACTTCCATCTCGTATATCTCGTTTCCCCTTACACGTGACAGAGAGATAAACAACCCCCCCCCCCCCCCCCCCCCCTCCACTCACACACACACTCTGACACACACACTTTCAAGAATTTCCCCCTGACTGCAGACAATGTAAACACAGACCATGTGGACCGAGGATGACTCAGTAGCTCACTAGTGAAACGTCAGAAACTCGATATAATCCGACCGGGGTTCCGGGGCCACGTGGCCCTCGACTGTGAATCTTAAAAATATCCATATTACGAGACAATATCAAATGAAGTTTACCATTATTTCACTACATCAGATAAGAGTTGACGAGACCCCTCAGTTATCATTCATCTAAACTGGAGGCCCGGTTCAATCTCCTGGTCCACAGAACTAAAATATGTATATTTATATATTTAGGGTAAAATAAAATGTTACATGTTGCAGAAGAAGCGAGAAACATTTCCTGATGTCTGATGAAAAGCTTGTCTTTAACAATATTAAATGCATTAGTTTTGAAAACTAACTCAGTGTTATTATTGCTGTTAATAGAATAGAATAGAATAGAAACTCTTTATTCATCCCCTGAGGGGAAACACACTTTTACAACAGCATAGTTGAGAAAAAAATAAAATAAAATAAAGTGCAGGGAAAAAAGAATAATAGAAGAGATAATACAAAATAAAATAAAAACGATCTTAAAAATATACAAATTATTTACAAAATTAGAAATTTAACACTATTAACAAAATAAAATAAAATAGAATAAAATAAAATAAAATAAAAATAAAAACAAAAAATAAAATAAAACACACAAGAAGAAAAAACACACTACGGATTAGCATCAGGATATTTAAAGTAGAGAGTTAAATATCCTGACACCAGTTGGGATGAAGGACCTTCTATAACGCTCCGTCCTACACTGGGGGTGCCTGAGCCACTGAAGGAGCTGGCCAGCTCCTCCACGGTCAGGTGCAGTGGGTGGAGAGTGTTGTCCCTGATGGAGGATAGTCTGGAGAGTGTCCTCCTCTCTCCCACCTCCTCCACCAAGTCCAGCGAGCGGCCCAGGACAGAGCCGGCCCTCGTGACCAGCCTGTTGAGTCTCTTCCTGTCCCGGTCCGTGCTGCCTGCTCCCCAGCAGACCACAGCGTAGTGGATAGCAGAGGCTACCACGGAGTCATAGAAAGTCCTTAAAAGTCTGCACACTCCGAAGGACCTCAGTCTCCCCAGGAGGTGGAGTCGACTTCGGCCCTTCTTATACACGGCGTTGATGTGTGTGGACCAGTTCAGTTTATTGTTGAGGTGAACACCCAGGTATTTGAAGCAGTCCACCAGCTCAATGTCCGAGCCCTGGATGCTCACCGGTTGATGTGGTGGGGACTTTTTCCTGAAGTCAATCACCATCTCCCTTGTCTTGCCGGTGTTTAAGCAAAGGTAGTTGCTCTCACACCAGTCAACAAAGTCCTTGATGACTGACCTGTACTCCAGCTCGCCCCCCCCAGACACGCAGCCCACAATGGCCGAGTCGTCAGAAAACTTCTGGAGGTGACAGCTGCTGGAGTCATAGCTAAAGTCCGCCGTGTAGAGGGAAAAAAGGAAAGGTGACAGCACTGTCCCTTGAGGTACCCCGGTGCTGCAGATGGTCACCTCAGACCTGCAGTCCTGCAGCCTCACGTGCTGCGGCCTGTTGGTGAGGTAGTCCATCGTCCATGCTGCCAGCTGTGTCCCAACTCCTGCGTCCTCCATCTTCTTCCTTAGCAGCGCCGGCTGGATGGTGTTGAAAGCACTTGAGAAGTCAAAAAACATGACTCTCACAGTGCTACCGGCGCCTTCCAGATGAGTCAGTGCCCGGTGCTGCAGGTAGATGACGGCGTCATCCACCTAATACCTGAGAAAATAAATTGTAAATATGTTTTCAAGACAACTACTAACAAGGTTAATATGTTACAAGAAACATTCACAAAGTGAATACTCGTAAAGTGATAGTTTCACCCAAAATTCAAATTTCAAAACTCATTTTCTACTCACCCTCATTTTGACTAAGGTTTTGGGATTATTTTCAGAGTAAGCTGTTCCTTTTTAGAGTTATAGACAAATATGTTTGTTCATTTTAGTGTAGCGACTGCAGCTCGGTTGTCGTCCAAATACCCCCATACTGCTCGTCTGTAACATCCATCTTGTATTGAAGCCTGGAAATGAGGAAGTTTTATTTTTAAGTTTCATGAAAATGAGCGAATGTAGCTCCTAAGTTGAAGGAGTTCTTCACCTGTTTTGCTTTTTTACTAAACTGATTTCTTTGTACTGTAGCAACACATTAACACAACAATCCTCAAACTCCTAATTTTGGTGCATCTTACAAATTGCCGCATCTAATTTAGATTTACTTTTTCTTTTGTGGTCATATTAAAGTTTTTCCTGAATAATTATACAAGCACAAACCTATGCACCGACAGACAACTCTGTATGTTTATGTTTTCCTCGGCCACATGTTCACACCTTGCAACAAAAACACTGAATCTGCATCTCAATGGCCTCTGGACACCCTCCACTGTCATGACCCCTGACCCCCAGATCATTGTCTTCCTGCACAGCTGCTGGGCTGCAAGTCAGAGGATGTTTAGTCGGGTGGAAACAAGGACCCCCGCCTCTTGCAAACTCTCTTGTCGTGGGAGTTTACGGAAGGGGAGGGGCGAGACCGGCCCACCCTCAGGTACATGTCCGGGCGAACAACCCTTGCTAGCTTAACTCGACACGTGGATTTTAAAATGGCCTCGCTTGCCGGCCACGTGTGGATGTTTGGATGGAGGACGACCAGCGTTGATGGATGCAGATTCTCCACCTTTTAGAAAATCTGCTACGTTACTTGATTGATTAATTTTCCTCTATTTGACTTTCTCTTGCAGCCATTGGTGGAAAGGTGGAGGGTATATTATGGCGCACCAATAGGAAAAGTTCATGCAAGAGCGTTAGCTTTTGCATGAATGGACTGATGATGAAGTCATGCCCACCTTGAGTTCTGACTCTGGCATATTTAGTCTGATGACTGAACCTGACCGTCAGAGTAAAACATTGAAAATAGGTCGACACATTTTCAGGAAAATTTCCTAAATTGACGTGTCAGTTCTTCATCCTTGTCACATGATCGTCTGCGCGTCCCACGATTGGCTGAAAGTAGGATCCTGTAGCTCTTTCAGTTTTGTCAGTTGTAACTGTTTGACCAGCATTTTTATTGAATTTGAAATGCTTCCAATAGTGTTATATTGAATTTAAAAGGCTATGAATTAAAAAATATTGAATTTGGAAAATGTGTTTTTTAATTATTATAATTGTAATATCATATATATTCAACCTTTCAATATTAGAATTATTTTGAATTAAATTGTTCCAAAGAAAAAAAAACAATGGTTGAAATAAATTATGGATGCAGAGAGAAAAAGTTAAGTATTTTTCTGCAAAAATAAACTTTATATCACAATATTCGACCCACAGTGAGTCAGCGCGTCGTTGTTGTTGCGTAACCTGGAGACAAAAGAATCAACCACATTAGCTGATGACACCTGTGATGATGTCATCCGCCCTTGTGTGTGTAACCTAAGAGCGGCAGTGTTTGCGACGGTGTCTGATGAGTGAACTGAAACATTTTATTTAAGGTGTTCAATTTCTGACCCTTGTGGTGAACTCACCACAAGGTCATGATGTAACGTGATCAGCTGAGGAAGCGCTCGCTGATAATATCATCTCGGAACAGACCTCAAGTGACCTTCGAAGACCTATGATGGAAACTTTTAAGTGGGAGAGTCGGAAGTCAATGTGACCCCCATTTAACCCGCGGTGTCAGGCTGGACTGGAAACTAAAAAATCTAATTTTGTGTTTCTTCACTAGACCCTGGGATGTTTTTTTTTTTATAAAAACTTCACTATGGCAACAACAAATACACAAACCCAACAAGATTTTAAATTGTGATAAAAACACGTCAGACTATTTGAATATTCAGGCGCCCTGCTAGCGTTGTTTACAGCCTCGACCAGACACAAGTGTTAATAGGTTAGGTCACCTGTTGGCAGGTGTGAGCTCAGCAGCGGGACCACAACAGGATAACACAACAATCAGCTACACTCCGCGATGACACCTAAACCTGTCTCCAGTGCATAAGTCGTTCAGGGATGGAAGAAAAGTCGTGATACAAAGTTGTTGAGGCAGATTGTTGTTGCTAATGTCTGACCTCACACTGCCTCTGTCTAGTGTCTTTAGTCTGACACACACACATACTGACAAAGTACACATTGGCTTGTTCGGTTGTATTGTGTTTTCTGTCTCTCACTCTCTCTGTGTGAGATCGTGCGTGAGTGTGTGTCAGACTAAAACAACCTTCAAATCCTTGCTAAGTCAATGCAAAGGTGAGTAATGTTTCACTCTCATTTTCATCAGCTCAAATATAGTATGAATCTCGACACTGAAGTGTAAACACAGGAATAAAAAAGTTACTAATTAGGTTAATGTACTGAAATCTGCTCAATACACCAGCTGTTATGTGACTTTCTGCACTCTTACTCCAGGAATGTTATCATAACAACAGCGGATTCCAGTGGTCATTGACCTAGTTATTGTGTTATAATAATACAATAAAACAGACGCAACCAAAACATATAGAATAAATCTATCCAAATATTGTAAATTAAAGTTGATGTCATTGAAAAATTGATGGGCAAAATTAAAATCGAATTTTAAATAATCACTGTATTCGGTGACTCAATTGTTATTGTGGCTTGTTATATAATTTGTTCCACACTGTATGACAACTGTTAAAGTACACCGTGGTGTCACAAGGAACAGAATATCATGTTACCTTGGTTTTCTGTTATATCATAAATGTTGTGTGACCACATGTGACATCACACATTGAGGTCACATCGCAATGCTGGTTTGTTAGCCAATTCGAGAACTCATTTTTAATGACATAATGTTGGCCCCGTCAGTAAAGAATCAAATTGTTTTTGATGTTTGAGTTCACACTGGCGAAAAACATTCATGGAAAAGATTTTGTAAACTATATTACCCAGGAGGAACTTAGCTTCCTACACTTGCTAGTATCTGTCTTGTCTTGTTGTCTTCTTCCGCTTAAGGTTAGCGATTACAAAAATGATTTATAATAAAAGTATTCATTCTTGTGCTGTGATGTAAGTCAGTGATATATATAGGTGTACCTCGTGTCCCCTGAGAATGTACAGTTGATTTGACATCCACAGGTAAAAATAACAGGAAGCTATTGACGAAAAACAAGGAAAATATTCGAAACAATTAATAATAGTATGCATTTTGTTGCTGTAAGAAAGGTCAGTGATCCTGATGTATCTCGTGTCCCTTGAGAATTTATAATTGAGTTGACGTCAAAAGACCACAAAAATGAGATTGAATTTGTTGACGGTCCCTAACTGACTCCTTACGTAAAGCGCGTCAGGTGAGAGATTAGGAAACCGAAATCGGTGAGCTCTACTTGGGTACACGGTGGAGAAAAAACATCGCTGATCTGGTGCATCGGATATCTTTTGAATATCCAGAATCTCGTGGAACTACAGCTTCTGTAGTTTTGAAGAAAATGTGATCAACAGGTGAGTTTTTTGTTATTATATCCTCAATATATCACTACCTCTTGTTACGGTGTTATTTGAAGACATTTTATGTAATCGTTGACGAATAAAACACAATCGTAGTTGGTACATTAGTTGCATCTTTGGCATTTTTTCATATCTTATTTAAACGTGGGCTAGTCTGTAGCGCCCCTTGGTGTTCAAAATAAGTAGTACAAGTTGATGTTGAACATACACCCAAAGGGGGGTCACTTTGGTGCAAAAGATGTATGCCCTCTAAAAAAAGAAAAAAAGACCCTCTCATGTCATGTCAAATGGGTTTGAACGCTTTGACTGTCAATGAAAGACAAACGTGCTGTCAGCCTTTGTGAGGTCACTCGAGGAAACATTAAAAGTGGCTGAAGATCTCAGTCATGCTTGTCAACCACCCGATTAGGTAAGAAAGACTTGCTGCCGTGATAATGTAATTACCCTTGCAGATCAAATTGTTGCACACTTGTCGGTGTGACGGTTTATTCTGTGGATTCTGTAAACAACAGAACACATTCTGTCAGCCCACACTCGCACATACGTCGCGCTGATTTAAACAAAAGTCGAGGTTCCCCCGAGGAAGACTTTGTGTGGAGAACACCAGCTTTCCCTTCCACTTCGTCGCCAAGATGATGAAGCTCAAGTCTAACCAGACCAGAACTTACGACGGGGACGGCTACAAGAAGAGGGCGGCCTGCCTGTGCTTCAGGAGCGAGTCGGAGGAGGAGGTCTTGCTGGTGAGCAGCAGTAGACACCCGGACAAGTGGATTGTCCCTGGAGGAGGAATGGAGCCTGAAGAGGAACCCAGTGTTGCAGCAGCTCGTGAAGTTTGTGAGGAGGCCGGCGTCAAGGGGACTCTCGGCCGCTTAGTCGGCATGTTTGAGAATCAGGAGAGGAAACATAGAACTTATGTCTACGTTCTGATTGTCACAGAGGTGCTGGACGACTGGGAGGACCTGGTCGGCATCGGGAGGAAAAGGGAATGGTTCAAAATAGACGATGCCGTGCAATTGCTGCAGTGTCACAAGCCGGTGCAGGCCACCTACTTCGAGGCTCTGCAGGAGAGCTGCCTGACCAGTAACGGAACATGCAGAATCGGTCAGAGTTCCGTGTCGGATCAAAGCCTGGAGGACATATGACAACTTGTCTGCAGCCGGTGATGCTCATTACAACCCAGGCTGGAAGAACTGATTCAAAATGTGGCGCTTGATCTCATATTTGAAACTGTAAATAGATGAGGCTGCCGCTTCTTTCCTAATGTGGGCGGCGGGAGCAACTAGAATGTTATTTTAACTTAAATTTATTGAATGAAATATGTGATTTATGTGTCCCTGTGTGATAAAAATATTATTGGCCCCCGAGGCATATAATTGGGGACCTAACTTAAAAGGAGTCCTTCAATTGAATTTCCACCTTGTAAAAACATTTGAACATCAGCGCTTGCAGTTCACCTCAGCCTTGAAGTTAGATACGTGTGAAATGTGTTTGACAAGGTTCAGGTGTCACTGGAGCTCTTACATTTTCCTCATAAAAGGTGCAAGAAGACTGTAATATAATTGTGCCAAAAAATAAAACCAAAATTGAAAGGGGTGTTTCTTATTAAACCCATTTTACCATATTCTATATCGTAAAACAAACTGACAATTCTCATGTGCCAGAAAACTTATCATAGTAGTCCATCGACAACACCACCCCCTTTTCATTTTCTCTGCTGACAACGGGGTCAGTTGGTAGAGACCTGACTTGATCCACCTGTCACATCGATCACCTTCGAATTGTCCCACTGCCCTCTGGCTTCACTGCCTCAGTGAGGTCATCAGCGCTGCATATCGGCCTGTTAAATGCCTGCTCCATTGCAAATAAATCCTTTTCTCTGAATGATCTATTCACAAGAGAAAAGCTGGATTTATTGTTTCTTTTAGAGAAACGACAGAGAAGAGTTTATTCATCTTAATTACTTTGGCCGGCTGGCTGCTCAGTTGTAGGGAAGCCCCACTCCTGTCATCGTGGTGGCGGTTTAGCGGTTTTGTACAGAGATAGTGTTAGGAGTTACTTAACAAGGTGACCCAGATGCGGAAGAGAATAACATTACAACGGCTGAGGTGAACAGAACACAATTTAATACAAAGAAACAATGTAGTACAATAAACATCCAGCAGATCAACAAGAGTTCAAGGCAGGAGTCCAATAAGTCAGGCAGGAGTGAGCATTACCAGGGTAAAAGGGCAACATAGGCACTTAGTCCATCCCACCTCTGTACTCTAGGTGAACACATTCGTGGAATAAGTTTCTTCTCATTAAAGAGGAAGTATTTGTGAAACTTCTTGTCACCAAATATGACTTCCAAACCTTCATTTCATGAGTTGAGAGTATTTATTTTCAGCTTGTTGCAAGGTGCATGACATAAAACTGTCGCTCACTTCCATCCTTCATCACGTGTCACAACACAGCACCAACACTGTATGCTGAAGCATTCCATGACAGAATGAATTCCTCATCAGTCGTAATATGCACCGAAACATCTGACGTGTTCAGTAAGTACTTGGATTTCTGAAACACTTCTTGCTGCTTTTCCTCCCATTTCCACTGCACATCTTTCCTTAGCAGTTCTTGTAAGGGTGCCAGTGGGGTAGCAAGATTGGGCAAGAAATTATTATAATAATTCAACAATCCAAAGTTCTGTGACATTGGTTGGAGTAGGAGCTTCAGGACTGGCGTTCACTTTTTTTTTAACAGGATGAAGATTGTGTCTACCTTATGACCCAGGTATTCTAATTCGTCCTGTAGGAAGGTGAATTTTTTTCTTTGTAAATCGAAGTCACCAACATGTCATCCAAAAACAACTGGTATTGCAACAAATGGTATTACTTTCAACAAGCCCTCCGTGGTTCTGGTTTTGCAGAAAAATCCCGTGCATTTTTAGTTGCTGCTTCCGATGCCTTTGAAATCGACAAAGCTTTATAAAATTCCAAGTCTGTTTAATAAATGAACTGGAAAATGAAAGACCCTCTCATGTTATGTCAAATGAGGCAATTAAGGCAAACGTGCTGTCAGCCTTTGTGAGGTCACTCAAGGAAACCTTAAAAGTTGCTGAAGATCTCAGTCATGCTAGTCAACCACCCAATTAGGTAAGAAAGACTTTGATAAGCGATGATAAGGTTTTATGTCAACGTGTGAAAACTCATACTCATCTACCGAGCTTGCTTTTATGATAATGTAATTAACCTTGTAAATCTAATTACTATCAAATAGAGTCTGAACAGAAAACATTCTGTCAACCCACACTCGAACATATGTTGCGCTGATTAAAACAAAAGCCAAGTTTCCACGGAGGAAGACTTTGTGTGGAGAACGCCAGCTTTCCCTTCCACTTGTTCAACGTCTCCATACTTTGGAACTTTTTTTTAAAAATCTTCCGTCGCCAAGATGATGAAGCTCAAGTCTAACCAGACCAGAACTTACGACGGGGACGGCTACAAGAAGCGGGCGGCCTGCCTGTGCTTCAGGAGCGAGTCGGAGGAGGAGGTCTTGCTGGTGAGCAGCAGTAGACACCCGGACAAGTGGATTGTTCCTGGAGGAGGAATGGAGCCTGAAGAGGAACCCAGTGTTGCAGCAGCTCGTGAAGTTTGTGAGGAGGCCGGCGTCAAGGGGACTCTCGGCCGCTTAGTCGGCATGTTTGAGAATCAGGAGAGGAAACATAGAACCTACGTCTACGTTCTGATCGTCACAGAGGTGCTGGACGACTGGGAGGACCTGGTCGGCATCGGGAGGAAAAGGGAATGGTTCAAAATAGACGATGCCGTGCAAGTGTTGCAGTGTCACAATCCGGTGCAGGCCACCTACTTCAAGGTTCTGCAGGAGAGCTGCCTGACCGGTAACGGATCAACTCTGGTGGCCGCGATGGGCGGAGATCTCCCCCACACCTACAGCGTCAATTAGACTTTCGTGTCGGTACAAAGCCTGGAGGACGAATGACAACTAGTCGGTGCTCGGTGATGCTACATGTCATTTCAATCCAGGATGGAAATACTGATTAAAAATGTGGCGCTTGTTCTCGTATTTGAAATTGTAAATAGCTCCCGCCTCCCATTCCTCAATGAAGGACCAGAATTCGAATGAAATATGTGATTAATGTGTGATGAAAATATTATTATTCAGAATTGGGGACTAGCTAAAAGGAGCGTTTTTGCTATCATTTAGTGGCCAAAGTGGATACTGCATTCTTCACTTGAATTTCCAGTTACATACGTGTGAAATGTGTTTGACAAGGTTCATGTGTCACTGGAGCTCTTTGTGATATAAATGTGCCAACAAATAAAACAACCAAAATGGAAAGGGTGGGTGTTTCTTTTTGAACCCATTTTACCATATGTATAGGTATATGTATATGTAGGTAATATGACAAACACTAACTTAGGGTCTTATTCTAACACACCCGGTCTTTCATTTACCTTGTTTTTTACTCTAAACCTGTCTTCAACTGAACTCAAACAATCTGAAAACGGAAAAACTATTTCCCGGATAATACTTGGCTGTCCCAATGAGTCTTATCTTAATATATTAACAGGTTGTCTGTTTCTCAAAGGATACTTTCTGCTAAACGATGGTGGTTCTGCATCTTCCCAGTCTTCTTCCTCACACAACTCTGCTGTCTGTGGTTCAAGCTCTTTTCCCACAAACTCAGCTTCTGCCTTGAATGCATGACACTCATTCAAAAACTAGCCTTAGCTCCACAGTCAGTGGGATGAAGTCCTCTGCTTCCGTACTTAGTAGGCTGTTGTGTTGACTTCCTCTTTCACTGGATGGAGTGGTGATGATCTTCCGGTCGTCATCACCTGTACTGTCTTGCTGTTCTTCTTGATGTTGATAATGTTCCTTGCTCTTACATCAGTGATGGCTTTTGGATGGTCTCCTTACCAACTCTGGTCTTTCGTCTCGACTTGCCTCGACAGGGAGAGAGTCGCAGCAAAAGATTTCTGTGGAGAATTGTGTTCTTTCCATGCCTCGCTCCGGTTTCACTTCGTACACAGGGCTCTCCTCAGACTTCCTCTCGGTAACTATGTAGATCTTATCCTCCCAAAACGACCCCAGCTTCCCAGGGCCTCCACCCCTTCAGCAAAGTTATGAATAAGAACTTCCTGGCTGTAACTCTGCTCTGTTGGTCTTTTGATTCTAATGTTCTTGAGCTCTGCTTCTACTGCTTTGAGCGGTTTTTGATGCCAGGTGCGTACAATTTTATGCATGGACAACATTCGTCAGTGATCTTTTCCAGTTGGCCTTATCATCCAGTTTTCGGAACAAGGAGATCAACGTCCTATTAAAACTATGCACCAGGCCATTCCCTTGTGGGTGATACGGAGTTGTCAGAGAACCCAAGACCCCACAATGTGTTTCCATGCTGGCAAACAGATTGTTCTGGAACTCTCTTCCCTGGTCGTGGTGCAATTAGGTTGGAAAGCCAAGTTTCAACACAAAATCACCAAACAGCTTCTCAGCTGCTGTTATTGCTGATTTGTTCTTGCAAGCATAGGCTTGAGCAAAGTGAAGTAATGTGATCTATGACCACTAAAACTTACTTGTATCTGCCTTTACAACCCTCTAGATGCAGAAAGTCAATAGACCACCACAGCAGACCTTCTTCATTGATGAACAGATTCCTCATCAGTGTTGTCAATTCATTGTTTGCTGTCGACTCTTTCCACTGGTCCACTGTTTTGTCAAAACATATTCTCTTGGTTTTTTTATGACCAAATCTTCCTTTTGAGCTTGTTTCAGGTCACTTAGAGAAAATATTATCTCCGAGGACAGCACTGGGTCATCTTCTCCAACGCATGCTGTGGCAATGGTCAGTGGATCTGCAGGGATAGAGCTTGAGTCCGTTTTATAGCTTGGGGCTGCATCTCTATGTTAGCACTCCTGTATATACTTATCCGTGCCTAATGGCATGTCATCATCACCATTGTGTTTTCAATTCAATTAAATTAAATTTTATTTAAAGTGTTTTATCATAACAAATTTATCTCAAGACACTTTACAGTTTAAGTAAGAATATAGTGGAGAAAAGAAAAACAGATCCAGCAACTCAATAATGAGTAAATCACAGTGTGGCGTTGGCGAGAAATTCACCCTTTTAGAAGGCAGAAACCTCAAGCAGAACCAGACTCATTGTTGACGCCCTCCTGCTGCTAACCAGCTGGGAAGAAGGATGGAGGGAGGGGGGGGGGGGTAAACAGATGGACGGAGAGAAGAGTGAGAGTATAGAAGAGTCAATGGAGGTGGTGGAGAGAACTCTGGATCCAATGACTTTAAACTGCACAGGTAATGAATGTAATGCAGAAAATGAGGGATATACAGAGCCATGGTGGTGTCTGAGCACCTGTCATTGTTCCTGGATCAGAGCGACATCCATGAGAAGTTTCGGCTGATTCAGGTCACAGTTGATCACCAGATCCTGCTGAGAAGACTGAGGGATAAAGTGGGACTGTCAGGGTTTGTGAGGTCTGAATCAGTGGATCTGTTGTGTGGAGTCCCTCAAGGTTCGGTGTTGGATCCTTTATTATTTTTGGTGTACTTTCCCCTGGGTAGAGATTTCCTGATGTTTCTTACCACATTTTTGCTGATGACATCCAGCTCTACTGCTCATTTGATCCAACTGAGCCCCAGAGGCTGAACAGTTTAGTCAATTGTTTGCTAGAAATCAAACAATGAATGAGTGAAAACACTTTGCAGCTAAATGTGGACAAAACTGAAACTCTGGTTATTGTGCCTGATGATAAGATTCCAGGGTTGAGTCAGTACTTGAGTGACTTACGCCAGTCTGTCAAACTGAGAAAACTGGGTGTTGTATTTGACAAAGACATGTCTTTAGTACAAAACTGCAAAAAACGGACTAAAAACTGTTTCCTTCAACTGAGAAAAATCTCTAATCTTAGGAAAATTATTTCACAACACGATCCGGAGCTTGTAATCCATGCGTTTGTGTCTTCTCGTTTAGACTATTGCAACTGTTTATTTTCATGTCTAAACAAGAAGGAGCTGTCTTGACTGCAGTTAATACAAAACTCTGCAGCGAGAAATCTGACCCGCTCTAGTAGAAGAACTCACATTTCCCTGATCCATAAAACTATTCACAGGCCCAGTTTCTTTCAGGATCAAGTTTAAAATTCTGGTTCTTACTTTCAGATCTATTCATGGTCAGGTTCCTCCTTACATCACTGATCTGATCCAGTCTTACACCCCAGCTCGGGCTCTGAGGTCTGTGGATCAGAATCTACTGATGGTTCCTGAACACGGTTCAGGACCAGAGGAGAGAAATCCTTCCAGGCTGTTGCTCCTAAACTTTGGAACGGTCTTCCTCTCCCTCTATGTTTGATGGATCTACTGACTCCTTCAAGCGTCAATGCTGGTCCAAGGTCTGATTCATTCTTTTCTTCCAGTGGCTTGAGCTGTTCACATAACATCCAAGGTAACTCATTGTTCAGTTCTTGTTGACTTGAAGCGGGAGGTATGTAGCGGCATGACTGAATTTCTAGTGTTAGGGTTTTTGTTCCGATGAACCGAGGCTTCCCCAGTCTCGATACGTGGTGGTGGTAAAGAAGGACACAGGAATGAGTTTAAGAGAAAATGCTTGTTTTAGTGAAATATGCAAAAAACAAAGACACAACTTACATGATCATGGGCCTTGGCAAAGCAGAGAGTTATCGCCGAGATGTCTTCGAGTGCCGAGCACAAAGTTCTTACGAAATGGCGGATCTTTATAGTATGAATATTCAGGTAAAAGCCTCTAGTATTTGTGCATGAATGATTGGTCATATACTCTAAACGCATGTCTTCTAAGATAGCCGTGCCATTTAGTGGTTGTAGAAACTTACTGCAGTTCATGTTCATGCGTTTGTTTCTTCTCGTCTGGACTATTGTAACAGTTTGTTTTCATGTCTTAACAAGAAGGATCTGTCTCGTCTGCATTTGATTCAGAACTCTGCAGAGAGAATTCTGACCCACTCAAGTAGAAGAACTCACATCTCTCCGGTCCTTAAAACTCTTCACTGGCTTCCAGTTTCTTTCAGGATATACTTTAAAATTCTGGTTCTTACTTTCAGAGCTATTCATGGTCAGGCTCCTCCTTACATCACTGATCTGATCCAGCCTTACACCCCAGCTCGGGCTCTGAGATCTGTGGATCAGAATCTACTTATGGTTCCACGCACACGGCTCAGGACCAGAGGAGAGAAATCTTTTCAGGCTGTTGCTCCTAAGCTTTGGAACAATCTTCCTCTCTCTTTGCGCTTGATGGAGTCTACTGACTCCTTTAAGAAACATCTTAAGACGTTTCTATTTGTTCAGGCTTTTCCTTGAATTTCTCGAACTCCTGTGTTGTTCTCAGTATTATCTTGATCTTTAAAGTATGTACTTTTTTGAGTATTGTTTTGATTGTTTAAGCGCTTTGTGACCCTGGTCTCGAAAAGCGCTATATAAATAAATATTACTTACTTACTTACTATGTTGTCTAGAGAGAATCTGTTTATCAGTTGACTTACGTAGATGTCTGTCCTTGACCAGCTGGCACCATCTACAGATTGTTTTGTCTTTCTCAGTGGGATCGTAGGCTTGACCTGACCTGAGCAAGTGGAGTCTAATGAGAGGCAATGATTAGTTAATATGAAATAAATATGAAAGATTAGCAGTTAATCAAGTGATTATGATTGTTGTCATATCCTTACACTAGATATGTTGTCTCCATCTTGAACAACTGACTGACACATTGGGCCCCTGCAGCCTCTTGATACGTGTCCTGTTTGGCCAACACTTAAAAACAGTGTTCATACTAGGGATGCAAATTATCGAGTTATTTATTAATCGATAGTCATTTCATCTTATCGATCGATGTTCTATTAATCGATAAGCGGCAATTTGTTTTCAAGAACCTGAATTTCCCTCTGAATAGATTGTATCTACTGTATATGTAACACAACATGCCATCTTATGATATGAAGGAAAAATAAAAATCATATTCTATAATCAAAGATTTATTCTGAGCTCACTAGAGGGCAGGGAAGAACATTTTAGTAGCATATCAAACTTATTCTGAATAGAAAATATCCAAATATTACACTTATCTCTCATCTGCGATATTGGAAACATTAATATCAGCAGCATAAAAGATAGATTCCTGAACAGAAGAATACTATGTAGGCAACTTTAACATGAAAAGATGGTTAATTTGATCACGTGTGCAGATGAATGACAATTTAACTATAACTCTGCATAGTGTTTTTGCAGAGTTGAACGTTCAAAACTCGCCACACTTTGCTGCACACTTGTCAATAACGAGTCCGCGTAAAGATGTATTATTTTTATTTTGAAAAACGTTTCGTCAGCACCACACTTCGCGCTGATCAGGACCCGTGATATTTCCATTTACGTCATGACGCACTGCGTCACACGTTTTCATCCCGCGCTCGTCAACATGCACGACGTGTGCGCACTCGACGGCTGCGTTTATCATTCTCACTGCATCCTGTTACTCCACACTTGTTTACTGTCAGCCCACACACTCGCCTACGTCGCGCTGATCTTTAAAAAAACGGAAAACAGGACCCCGTCACAGCTGCCCAATCAGACGCCTGCCCCGAGTATAAAGCTGCCCCGACCACTGCCTGTTCAGAAACAAACTGGTCCCCCCCACTGACACTGCTTTACAGTCTTATCAGGATTTCTGAGTCTCACATAATGATCCCTCATCCTGGATGGATGAATGACATAACAAATAAAATAAATTATTTGGATATAACAACCCAAATTGAAAGGGTGGGTGTTTCTTTCTAAACCCATTTTACCATATGTATCCCACAAAATAAATAATAAGTGTTCTTCCTCCGCTAGTTTTAATCTCTATAAAATAGTAAGACTTCAGAAGGAATATGTGTATGTTGATGTCAACAAAACAGATAAGATAAGATGGAAACATCCGAAGGACTGTAGGATGGACAGTTATCTGTATGACGGTCATAATGTTGTTAATAATATACATCTAGGTGTCTTCTGTTATGTTGGGTATGTTATGTTAGTGTAGGTTTTGTGAGTAACCAGCAGAACATAAGGTCATCAAAGACATCAGAGAAAAATCAAAGCAGGTGTTGTGTTTATATTGACTGGAAGTCGTGGCTCCTCTTCCTTTCTCACATACTATCATCCTCAACAGGCCAAAATAAAGGTTAGGACTATGACTCAGCCCGCATCAGAAGCAGCTTTTTCTACTCTTGGGTTCAGGCCCAGCTGGATGGAAGTAAAGAAGACATACGACAAGAAGTTTCTCATGAGTTTGCAGTTTGTTGCGGCAAGCTTGAAGAAGCCAAACGGTCTCCCTCCCATCAAAGATGTCGTCTTCGACAAGGTGCTTCCTCTGGTCCAAACTCAGGTTTAATTCTTTTTCGGAGACAATCTTATCCACCTCGAGAACCACTTGACCTACGTATTTAAATCGACTCTGAAAAATGTCCATTATTGTTATTTTTGTGACTCAGTGGCGCCGCCCTTCGGTTATTGAAAATAAATGGTATTGCAGTCAGATAACGACTTTATAAATAGACTCATTATAGTTGTAAATAGTATAACAAGCCCAAGCTCAGACTGGATGTAAATAAAAGCAAAGGGGCTTAAGAAGCCAGATGGTAACTTTTGATTCCATCTCCGTCATCCATCATCATAATATGTATGATTATGTCAAGTGATGGAGGAAACCTGTTCATCTGCTCTTCCATTTCAGCCTCATCTCCCTGATAGTCGTGATCCTGCCCTGTCCACTGGAAACCAGCTTAGACCTGTAGAAGGATCCCAAAGACCAGTAGGTCCTCTCTTTACTTTTGCTCAAAAAAAAAACATTTTTATGTTATTTAAAAGCACATCTAGAAGTTTAATTTGACTGTATATCACATTATATAACAGCAACATGAGCTGCTTCAAATCCTGACCCTGCCATCTTTAGAGTTTATTTTCTGACTTTAGAATTGTTAAAAAATATTCTCTGTGTCAGTGACCTTGTCCATTATAAGTTAAATTTTTATATGCAGTTATTCAACAAAACACAGAGATTTTGGATGCGTAAAAGAATAAAATGAAAGGAGACAACAAGCCAGAATCGATTTTTCAACGTCATAGCTTGATAAGAACTATAAACTCACATGAGATAATAATCTTAGATGGTTTTATTATCTTTCCATCTTTCCATCTTTATGTATAAAATGTGTGTCTTATCTTAATGGCCAATACAGTAGACTCTCAAACTCCTCGACAAATTTAGACATGAAAACTTTTCAAATTTCATCAAGATTTATACCATATTTAATCTGTTTTATAGAAAAGATATTGTTTTAACCTTTAATAGGGGTTTCATGTTTCTTTATCATGTTATAAATTTAAAGGGTTTAAATAAATATTGAACCACACCAAGACAAGAATATTATGCACATTTGGTTTTGATTGTTTGTCGCCAAAAAGCACACCAAAAGAAAAAAAGCTTATGACCAGACAGTAAAGTGTGTGACCTTCAACGTGCCTCCCTTGAAGGCAGAAAAGGCTCCTGACGTGCAGCCGAACCTGGCGGAGGAGACGTGGAAGATGTCGCTGAAGAAACCCACATGGCACCAGCTGGCGAAGGAGTCGGAGGAGGGCGACATCGAGACCAAAATCCTCTTGAAACAGTTCCGCGGCATCCTGAACAAGATGATGCCGGAGAAGCTGGACCGCCTGATGAGACAGGTGGCGGGGCTGAAGATCAACACAGAAGATAAGTTGAAAGGCGTCGTGGAGCTCATTTTCGAAAAGGCCATCGCCGAGCCCACGTACTCGGAAGAGTACGCCAAGATGAGCCGCATGCTCTCGGGGGTGAGCCGAGGTTTAACCCGTTTGTTTTCACGAGTCGTGGATTCAAACTCGTCCTCTTCTCTCTCCAGCTCAAGGTCCGAACCCAAAACAACCCGGGAGAGTATTTGAATTTCCGCAAGCTGCTCATGAAGGAAAGTCTGAGGGAGTTTCAGAGTGACAAGACCAGCAAGTGGATTTTTGAGAAGAAGATGGAAGAACTTAAAGATTCACAGGAGGTGAGACGGGATATAACACAACACTCTCTCTTGATGAGTTGTTACAGGTCATCCTCTTGATGTGTAACTATTTTTCTCTTTGTGTTCTCATTCATCCATGATTTCTTATTAATCATCTCCAGCACCTTCTCTTGTCTCCAGCTTTTTTTCCTGACTTAACTTAACCACTTTGTTTGTGTGAAACAAATATAATTCTATGTATTATGTATTTATTAAACAATCTTAGGACAAAGAAACACAAGTATATATTCTTCATCTCGTGACTGTTTTAATAATAAATTGCAAGAAATTATGGATTTAATTTATTGAATAATTTCACTAACATTTAACAGCTTTTACACACTGGTTTAAGGATCTAAAGACATGCTTTAGAGAAAATCTACCGACGGCCACCTTTTATAAGATATTGCAGCCAATGTTATTATTTTTGTACGATATTTCAATGTCACAGTGTATATTGTTGAATAAATAATATATGCATTATTGAATTGTATTTAAATTAATTTTTAATTTCTCTGTGGCTGGATTTTTTAAACTCTTTTTTCCTTTGATTTTTTTTTGTTGTCAAATTTAAAGCGTGGGAGGGTGTTTTTGTTTTTAATTTCCATTTTATGAAAAAATAATTTTGATTTATATTCGCTAAGAACAAAAATATATTTGAACAAAAAATAATTAAGATAAAAATGCCAAATGAAAAACAACAAAAACAAATTGCAGCCTTTATAAGAAAATTAATAAATGTACTTAATTATGAAGTTGTTTTTTTAGTATATTAATGCACACAAAAATAATAGAAAAATCTAAAATATTATTATCATCATTTAAAAATATTTAAATCTTTAAAAACTCTCCTTATAACTCCCACTTCCCCTCAGACTAATAAAGTATTTCTGATTCCATCACGGCAGGAGGAAAAGCAGCGCGTCGCTGAAGAACTGCAGGAATCCAGGGACAGAGCCAGGTGGCGCTCTCTGGGTCACACTGTGTTCATGGGCGAGTTGTTCAAGCTCAAAATGATCACTGGAAACATCATGCACGACTACATTGTCAAGCTGTTCAAGAACCACGACGAGGAGTCTCTGGAGTGTCTCTGCAAGGTCTTCCTGACTGTCGGCAAGAACCTGGACGTGACCAAGTCCAAGGTGAGAAACGAAGACACTAGTTTAGACAAACAAGACACAATGGAGACGTTGAGTTTTTGTACGAAAGGGTTGAATTCTTAAAGAAATAAAAGGATCAGACATTGTTTAAAAACTGTTAAATGGAGTTTGAGATCCACAGACTCGTATCGACCAGTACTGTAACCAGATGAAGAAGATCATCAAGAACAGAAAAACCTCTTTTAGGATCCGCTTCAAGCTTCAGGACGTGCTGGACCTTCGACAAGTGAGTGAACACACACAGGAGTTTACACTTAGTCTGGTCGGATGTAAAATACTGTGATTTAATCTACCTGTCTCAACTGATACCAGAACAACTGGGAGCCCAGGAAGGCTGACCAGTATCCCAAGACCCTTGAGCAGAACCAAACGGACCCAGAGCTGCAGATGGATGTGCTGCCTACTCTGAAGGTCAAAGATGAAGGTACCGAAGAACTTGAGAGACCAGCGGTCGATGGAGAACCGAACGGGGCGGCCGGCTCACTGTCGCCCTCTGCTGATGCTTCAGAGGTGAGGCGTCTTGTCGTCCCAAAGAGAGGAAAACCAGGAGACGTAATTCTTTCTCTCGCCATCATCTTCTCAGATGTTTGACGTTCAGCTGCTGCCTCCAGCAGTAGATGAAGACACGAAGAAGACCTGCTGTGAAACTCCTCGTCTAGATTCTGGTACCTTCTTTAACCAGTTGTGTGAACTAGTCACCTTTGTGTTCTCACCTGTGCTTCTGTTTCAGGATCGGAACCGAACGACTGCTCATCCATCACAACGCCTGTGAGCTCCAACAGATCCTCTTTGGACCCCGAGAGGTGAGTTGATAGGGCTCATGTGTGATGGTGGTACATACTTGCTGAATGCACTAAGCTTAATGGATGAGTTCACTGAGAGGCAGTGAGACACAAAGTGTTGATTGAGCTCTAAGGTGAGTAAGGTATTTTGTTTGAGATAGAAGACTAGTTTTGTATTTGTCAGGGATTTTCTCCCGGACAATCGGAATGAGAACAGAGACAAGTGTTAGAATAACAAACAGAGTCAAAATCCAGATTTACCCCCAGCAAGGAGTGGAGGTGCTTCTCACGGCTCATCCCAAGCCACTGATGTTCCTCTCTCCTTGCTGGCTTTTTATTCCATAGCTCAGAGGATGACACACTTGAATACAAACAGTTTGTTCATTTGTTGCTGGACGCAGCCAGCAAAGATCATGCATAACTACATGTTTATTGTGATAAGACTATAAACGCCACATAAATTATGAAACAGTACACAATACAACAGTATTGTTGTTTTGCCCTATTGCCAAAACTATGATGGAGGAATATAAGTTAACAGTTCAGGAATGTTTCAAGTCATCCCACTTCAGCTACAAACACCTCCACGATGACTTGTCAACATCTCTACAGCCTCGAAATAAAGCCTAAAACATCCGTTTTGAGTTGTGAAACAAGCCCTGTATATCTAATCTGTGTATCTTTGTCAGACACACCGACACAATGGTCACCGTGAATGAAGTGGTTGAGTCAACAGAAGCAGTCTGCAGAGGAGTAGAAAAGCAAGAAGACTGTGGTGAGCGAGATGATGCGCCTTTAGAACTGACTGTTTAAATTCTCAGTTATTTGACTCAAGCGAGGATGTTGCCATCATTTTGCTACTTGTTTTCTCTTTGTGAACAGAGGAGCTGAAGACCGACATCCCGCCGGCTGACAACGACCCTAAAGTCCAGACCACTCAACACGTGAGCAGGAAGAAAACCTGACCATGTCTATCTTTCACACTCAACACATGTGTTCATGTCGTGTGTAGAATTTGGAGTCGACACATGAAGAGCCTCAGGAGAACTCATTGAGCGCTGCAGAACTCGCTGAGACGCTGGACGCACTGCTGCGGGAAGAATCCGACAACCAGAGAATCTTGGACTGGTCTAAGGTTGATTTAAAATGTTTTTTAACTCATCTTGACTTTTTAAAACATCATTAATTGATCCCAGAACCTGTCATGTGTTAATGTCATCATGTATAGTTCCTTGTGTTTTGGTAACAAAAACTAAATATTAAAATATTTTTGTGTAAATAGCTCAACAGTAAACAATTAAAAAACAATCACAAATACAGAATAGCAATTGTTTTTACATTAAGTATCAATTATGATGTGTAATAGGTAATATTTAAGAGATGAGCAATTAGATACATTTATTTAAAACACTTTCAAATCAAATGTAAATTCTTATACATAAGTTTATTTTCTCAGTTAATTTTTTTTGTTTTCATATTTATTCAACATTTCTATGCTTCACCTGAGTCGCACTTTCATCCCATCTTCACTTCTCGTTACTGTTTACAAGAAGATCAAATCAAATATATTCTCTGTCCTTGTGGTCCTGCAGGAGCTGCAGTGTTCTAACATGTTCTTGAGGGTTCTGATCACCAGCGTCTGCAAGTCTGCGATCATCTGTGAGTTGCTCAGTTCATACCAACACCTTCCTCTCTTACACTCATTCGAAACTTGTCATACTCAAGGCCCCGAATCCAGCCAACAAAGTAACTTTCTTTCTGCAGGTGACAAAGTGTTCACAGTGAACGTCCTGCAGATCTACCAGAGGGCCGAGCTGCTGCAGAGTTACCTGAGAGACGAGCAGAAGCAGCTGCAGGCCCTTCACGCCCTGCAGGCTCTGATGGTGCAGATGGACCATCCACCCTGTGAGTGAACCAGACCTCGGACGACGGATTCATTCTTCTTTCCTCCCTGTAATGTCTCTCTCTCTCTCTCTGCACCAGATCTGCTGCGAATGTTCTTTGTGGCGCTGCACGATCAGGACGTGATCTCGGACAAGGCCTTCTTCATGTGGGAGTCCAGCACCGACCCGGAGGAGCAGGAGGGCCGCGGCCAGGCACTGAAGACAGTCGAAGGGTTTCTGGTCGGGCTCATAGAAGCAGCGAAGGCCGAGACGGAATACTCAGAGCCGGACTCTCTGGAGCAAATCGTCAACGAGATGAGAACCCATGGAGATTCATAGAGAGGGCCTTGAATCGTGTCAACGTCATTTTACTTCCTGTAATTCCTCTGCTGAGATGTGTCCGATGTCAAGCCAGATGCCTTGATATAAAAATATGGCTTGATGAAAACGCACCTGTGGAGAGAAAAAATGTTCTAAGCTCTTAGGATTTTGAAAAATTAAACATGTGATTTAACTTAATGTTATTACAAGAACCCTAGAATATTAAAAATAAATGTGGAAATTGTTCAACAGATTTGCAAATTGCTTTGTAAAACCGTTGTTTTGTGTAGACTTTGAAGGTCACCAATCGAATACCTGGATGGTCCAGAAGTGCAAGAAAATTTAGCAAGAATCCAACATAAATGGTTGTTGACCTAAAATATTTGTATTATTTTTATTTCCTTTGAATAAAAAAAAAGTATTTTAAAATGTTGTTAAACTTTGGTATAATTATTTCCGTGCCAACAGGTCGATGGATATAAAAAAAAACAGGTTTAGTTATAAAGTTCGTTTTTATTAGGTTTATGATAACTTCACGCTCCAGACACGAGGTGGCGCTGCTCTGCTTCCCACCTCAGCTACGGCTGCGTTATGGTCGTAGAAGAAGAAATACACCGGATACCAAGTAATAAAGACACATTGAGTCGCGGGACGTCACAAAGCTTCAAACGTCGTTCTTGATGCAACAAAACCAACACAGGTACTTTTATAAAAAGACCCTTTACGTCACACTTCGACGTGAACATCTGTTTCTTAATTTGTCTTGTTTTTGCGACGTTATTATCCGAAATGGACAGCTTTGTACCGAACAGAAACAAGAAAACATAACGAGGACGAGTTTTATCTGTTGCTGCTCCTCGTGTGAATATTTGACTTCATAGTTTCGATCTAATGCGATTATAAAAGCCCTGAATAGTCCAGTTACCTGCATGTTACGTCAAATCTGATTGGCTGTTGGTGGTCAGTTGAGCTGCAGTGAAGGTGAGAACTACTGCGTCTGTTCGCTTCTGGTTGAATCAAGTGATCAGAATATTTCAAGACAGGATACATATTTTAAACAAGAATATTCTATCCTACAGTCACTTAGGCAGAACAACAGGTTCAATAACTATTTAATTATATCCATCACATTTTACTTAAAATACAAAGCAATTCAAATAAGGTACATAACTTATAATGATAACATAACTGTGTTATTAGATTGTATAATTCTGAAGTTCTGAGGGCAGGAGTGGAGTGAAAAGATGAGTCGGTTCTGTGTTTATCTTTGTATTCTTTGCCTTTGTATTTTTCTTTGATCTATCTCTATCTCTTTATCGTTAGATTTAGAATGTGTAATCTTGCACTTTCTGTTTAAAGAAACTTTGTTTTTAATGAATACATTGTCGATCTAAAAAATGGGGAATCGGATTTAATTCTAGCCTCGTGTTCCAAGTAGACTTACAAAAATAAAGACTGCTTGATGGAAAATGTTTTATTCCGATTCAAAAGTTGCATTTGGGAAAAAAAAATCTGTCTTGTTCTTGTTACAGTTTCAAATGTTGATTTAAAATTTGTTCAAGAAACTCTGAGGAAGTTATGAGCTTCTTTTCTGATTCTGAAAAACCGGATGAACAAACAACCTGTGAACATTTAATTTCTACACTTTAATATCTGTAAATGTTGACACAAAGAATTGTATAACAAAATGTTTTCCAGCAGGAACAGCTCGTCCTGCTGATCCCCATCGTCCCTGAAGTCCGGAGGTTTATGAAGACAAGCTAAGATGGTGAGAACTGAAGGTCTTTCATGCAACTATCTCTTGAGTAATTCTATCCATCACAGTCCTCAGTGGTAGATCTCAAAACTAAGGAGGAGAAGGATGCAGAGCTGGACAGAAGGATTGAAGCTCTGAGGAAGAAGAATGAAGCACTCGTGAAGCGCTATCAGGTGAGAAAATCCTGTTTATGTTTTCCGGAGATCACATGAAAACATGATCCTAGAGAAAGTGATAGTTTCTGTTTCTTATTCTGGTAACTTAATCTGTGTTACTTACGTACTTATCTGTGAATCTTTAACAACGTTGTAGGAAATCGAAGAAGACAAAAAGAAGGCCGAGCAGGAGGGCATCGCTGTGACCACCGCAAGGAAGCCCCGACCACACGAGCCAGATGAAAGGAGGAGACCAGAGAAGGAGAACTTCACTGTGAATGTCGACCTTTTGAAACCAACTGTGGTAAGACTACATAGGAGCCACTCGGTTCTCATGTTTGGGACTTAAATTTATGATCCAAGAGACACTCGTCTCTGGCAGACTGGATAATGTACAGAGGCTTCTTCTGGTTGTTGAATGTTTTTGTTGAATGTACAGTCATGATTGATTAGCCCATTTAAACAAGTCTTTAAAATGACATGGAACTGTCACGATTTGTAATTTTCATAACGATTTGAAGAAATTTACTTCGGTCCTAAAGACATTTTATTTTGAAAATGTGAGCCGTGTGATGGCACCAGTATTCAGTTTATTTAGATAGATATAGATAAAAAACTTTATTGGTCCCTCCGGAGGTCTCCTTCTTTGTTAGGGAAATAGTTTTTCCAATTAGCAAACATCAACACAGACGATAGATTGATGAAAATAAGAACAAGAATAAGAACAAAGTTTCTATAAAAAGAAAGTGCAAGATTAGATCAGTCTAAAGATAAGGAACATAGATAAAAGACAAAGGATACAAAGATAAACACAGAAGAGTCATACTTTCACTCCACTCCTGTCCCCAAACTAAATTATACCATTTTTTATATATATATATATATATATATATACACAATCAATCATCAATTATATTATTTTTTGTTGGCAGACAACAAATCTGTCCCACTTTTTTTTCCTACATTTGTACAGTATATTTACCTTTTTGTTTAATTTAAAGAGGAGAAATGTTTATATAGATAGAACTTTATTGTTTTTCCAATTAGAACACAGCAATACAGACAATAATTCATAAAAAAAATAATAACAAGAACAAAGTTTATATAAAATGAAAGAACAAGATGATACTTTTAAACAATACATTTTTATCTGATGAGAACTTAACTTCAGCCATTTTCTTTTTTTTTTAAGCCAGTTTATTAGTATTAAAAAAGTATAATGATAAAGTCTCATAGATCTTTTGTATCTGTGTGTAGACTATAGTTTTATTTTTTAAATTATCAACAAAATGATTTGAAGAAACGCACTTTAGTTGTGACTCAATTAACAGACTCATTGCAATGACCAAATTCACCCATCACGACAAATTAGTAGCTTGAATCGTTAGAGCAGTACTAAACTATTTTTCTACCACAAATGTGGATCCTAACTGGGCCTAGGATCAACCCCTGTGGGCCCCCATGTCTGAGTGTTTTCTGTCCTCGTAGGAGAAAAAAGTTCCGAACGAACGAAAGCCCAGAGGACGAAAGACGTCCGAGGACAGTGACGGCCATAGTCCGCCTCGCAGAACGGGTTCAGGACGAGTTGGCCAGGGGGGACAGCGAGGGGGAGCTCGTCCGGAAAGAAGGGAGTGGGAGCCAAGGACCCCACGTGATGGCGAACCGAAACCCCAAAGGCTCGCAGAGTCCAGGCCTCCCAGAGATGCAGAACGAAGGCCACATGGGGAAGCAGAACCTGGAGAAGCAGGAAGCCAGGGACGCAGAGTTGGACGGAGAGGGAGAGGGGGAGCAGGAGGAGCAGGAGGAGGAGGAGGAGGAGGAACAGGAGGAGGAGGAACCGGTGGAGGGGTGCCCGGGGGCGGACCACCAGGTGGTGCTGGAGGTGACAGAAAAAACAAGGTAGGGTCTTCACTAACTCTTGGTGTGGTGGTCCCTCTACTGATGTTGGCTGATGAACTCTTGGCAGGAGTGGGAGGAGAAGAGGAGACAGAACATTGAGAAGATGAATGAGGAGATGGAGAGGATCGCAGAGTACGAGCGAGGGCAGGTGGTGAGTCTCCGTATGGTGGTTTCTTTCAGTCTCGCCTCGTCATTGTATCTGCTGACCGATTCATATTGACTTAATAGAATATTTGAATGATTTTTACTTTTAACTTGTAGGTTATGAGATTTAAATTCTCGATTCAAAGCCTTAAATTGAGACTATTAAGTGACTTAAAGTTAAAAAACTGATTTAAAGTGATCATTCAAAGATACATATTTCTCCTGCCCTAATTATTTTCTTCCTCACGTCACAAGGTTTTTCATTTGTCAACCAGCTTCAATTCATTTTTTTCTCATTCAAATGTATCACTTTAATTCTAGGTGGACAGTGACAAGCCACTGCGCAACTTCCTGGACGACCCGAGACGCTCTGGTCCAGTTGCCGACTCTGACCGAAAAGAAGGCAGCAGGAGACACGTGCGGAACTGGGGCGGCCTGGACTTTGACAACGTGAAGACGGGCGCGGAGCTGGAGCGAGAGTGGATCGTGAGTCGGAGCCTCCGGCGCTGACCAACGGGAAGTTATGTCGCAATCTTATATTTTTTTCTTGCCGTAGAGTCGGCGTCCGGGGCAGAAGGGCTCCGTGGACATGACCATGTCGATGACGGGTCGGGAGAGAGCCGAGTACCTGCGCTGGAAGAAGGAGCGCGAGCAGATCGACGAGGAGAGGCTGGCGCGCCATCGCAACGCCACTGGCCAGTGGAGGAGGGAGTGGGACATGCAGAAGACCGACACCATGTAAGACCCTGGAAGCTTCACCACAGTCATCATTAATCCTCAAGTCTCTTTCATAATTCACATTTGATTCCTGTTGCACTTTTGAGGATCTGTCACGTGACGACCTTTACAGAATCCGAAAACCTTTTATTGCCAACGTAGTAAAAACGACACAGGAATTTGTTGCAGTGGCATTACACAATATAAAAATAAAATAATACGAAAGAAAGAAAAAGAGATTATTAAATGTCAACCGATGTGTTGATTTAAGTGTCTCTTAAATATATCTTAGACCTCTATTGTATCATCAGTATGTGTCTGTTTGTGCAAAACTCTATTTTCATTGAAATATTTACATTTAATGTATTTATTTGTTTATTGAACTTTCCATATTCATTATTACATCGTCCTAATGTCTCAAAAAAGAGGCCCTTTCTTCTCTATAAAATGTAAATTAAGCTTCAGTGATGTTTTCTAAGTGATTATTGACACAATCTTTGATTACTAAACGTCTCTCATACTGTGTTTGGATCTGCAGGTTCAAGGAGGATCCATCAGCACCTTCAGAAGGTGTCCCTTCAGAGGGCGGCGGCAGGAGAGGCAAGTACACACAACATTGTGTCAGCAGTACAACACATGTGAGACATAGATAGATATAACTTTATTGACATGATGTCACGCTGTCCTGCAGAGACACACGTATCGCTTCACTTCTTGAGGCAGACCGAGGCCTGTGTGTAAATGAGGTTATATCCCTAATGGAGCAGCTGCACTCAAACCAGCTCTCAGCACACCATTAACTGACCTCTGTGGCTGAAGGTCATGAAGACAGAACAGGTCTTTCATTCTGTAGAACATCCCACAGGTGTGAGTACTTTAATCCCTTTGGAAAGCCGCAAGAGTGTATTTATCATTGCCACAGCCAAGGAGTGGTGGAGTCAATATAACAGTTTTATTCAGTATTATTCTTGAACGGAAAAACGATCTTGATTTGTTCGCTTAAAAGTGATTTCATTGTGGTAATGATCCTACGTTCATCTGGATCCGGTGGATCAGTTGTTTGCGTAGTTGGGCTAAGTTTGAGTCCTTCTAAGGAAAAGCAATATTTTACTTAATGGCAGCGATTAACACAATTCCTGAATCATGTTCTAGAGCTTTTCTGGCCAAAAGCGGGTTTTTTTATTTTTCATTGTTCTTTAATGGCTTTCTAGCACTTACGTCAGGTATTATATATGATTAATCTTGTCTTATTACTTGCGTACATTTATCAAGAGTTCATCTTATGTGACCACTGTTATGATCGTGAACTGACGACCCTTTAAATCAACGTCAGCCCTTCAGAGGATTTTAAGATCAACGTTAGACTCGTCCTTTGCTTCCTGCCTTATTACTAGACTCTGTGCTTTCATCGTCAAGTATCCTCTTGACTCCCCACTGATCCCCTCCAACCTTCTTTATCACTCCTTTCTTCCTCCCCAGCGAGCTCTCTGACCTTCTTCATGCGCTCCATGACTTATGTTCTTCTTCACTCTGTTTAATCTCCTCTTCACCCTTTTCAGATGAGGGGCGTCATCCTCCCAGAGCGTCAACATTCGGTGACTTTGTGTCTCAGGGCAGAGGTCAGGGTCACCGAGGAGGTCGAGGGAGGGGGAGAGGACCGAAGCAGAGCTACAGGTGAAAGTCTAGATGTGCTTCAGTTCCAGTCACATATGTTTGAGTAAATCTATGTAACTTGTGTATTTAATGGCACTGCACAGCATGAGAGGAAATTGGAATAATAGAAAAAAAGTGTCGATTTATTTTTGTATACAATAATATATATTAATTATACAGTAAAACAAAACCTTTATAATAGTTGAAAAAATCACAATATGACAAACTAATTGTGTAATTATATTTAGATTTTTTTAATAATAATAAATGGGCATGATATTACAAATAATATGATTTTATTATTTCAGTTTAAAATGGTCAGAAAATAAATAAGAAAACAAATAAGTTAAGTCTTGATGTTTAAATAAATAATTATAATAATTTCTATTTTGTAAAATAGCAAAAAATACTTCTTTGGAATAAACTGTTAAAAAAATACACCAGATAAATTGGGCGCATTTCATTTAGGTTTGGTAGTTTGGGACTACAATTCTAAAGATAAAACAAGCACTCGCCTTATTCGTCCTCTTAACCAAAAAGTGATGTTCCTCATTCCTTGACAGCATGCATGACAACCGCTGGGAAGGAGACGAGGAGGAGGAGGAGAGAAAGACGCAGGACCGCGGGAAGAAGGAGGAAAACGTCAAGAAGGAGAAACCCAAAACCAAAACCGCTCCAGTTGAAACGGTACATTTTTTGAGAATTCAACCCCGAAGTGAGAAGAAAACCGTCAGTTTATGACCTGGAGGAACTGTTGACGCTCCATAAACATGTTTAAGGAACATGAACCTGATATTCAGGAATAAACTCAAGTTAACTTATTAAAGAAGTTAATTTTGAATCTATTATTAAGATGTAATTAAATGGTAAAAATGTGAAGCGATGACGATATATTTTAGCAACAGGAACAAGATTGAATTGATAAATCAAAGAGAGAGACTGATAATGTGACTAATCTGAAGCTTATCTTCAGTGAAGTTTAATGGCCTGTTTCAAGATGATCCATTTGTCCTGAGGTGTATCTTTTTGAATACTTATTTGGTGTCCCTTTGGGGGGGTCCTGCAGTGGACTAACATCTGGAACTCTCCTCAGACGGAGCCGAAGCCAGAAGAGGAGGACGAGGACGAGTGGGAGGATGCCAGTGACGGAGAGGTGGTGGAGGAGGAGGAGGATGAGGGCTTGGACAGGGATCAGGAGGAGAAGAGGGACACGGGCAACGAGAAGCCGTCCCCTGCTCGGAGCCCTAAAGTGCAGCGGACCCCGAGAGTCAAAGTCCACATCCCGCCTCCGGCCCCAGTGGCCGAGTCTCCGGAGGGAGCGAAGCCCGTCAGCCCGTTCACGCTGCCGGAGGGCTACCAACCAGTCACGGACTGGGGGGAGGAGATGGAGATGTTGTCTCCGAGGAGCAGCGTAGGGGGGGATAGCCCGCCGAAACCCTCCAACACAGAGTCCAGCCCACCAGAGAAGAAGGAGGAGCCACAGGTGGACACGTCAACAGAAGTCAGCGATTCTCTAAAAGACGAGGATGTTGCAGGTGAACGTCTGCAGACTGTAGCGGTCTTTACTTTCTACTCTTGTCTTCACCAACTTCTCTTTTCCTCACCCACTGACTCTCTCTCTCTCTCCTTCCCTTCTCTGTTGCTCTCTGATCAGCTGCAGCAGTGGTTTGTCCACCTCCTGAAGAGGTGCACTCACCTCCGGTTCCTTCAGAACCAGAACCAGAGTCGGTTCTCCCTCCAACAGTTCCATCCTCAGATGATTCTGACTCGACTCCTTCTACCGTTTTGGTTATGAACCCGTCTGAGGCCTGTGAGGCCGCGGCCCTGATAGAGCAGGATTCTCTGGAGGGTAAAGGGTCTTCTTAAATCTGGGGTGGAAGATGTTCCTCAAACCTAATCTCTTCTTGATTGTTTTGAGGGGCACTTTCAAACTTGAAAATAAATCTGTAATCCCTGAGTTCACCTTCTGCTATATTCCATCTCCTTAAACGCTTTACTTCAGCTGTGCTTCTCTGTGTGCCCTCAGTGGACGAGCCTCCCTCTGATGCTGCCCCTGAAGTCCTGCTGACCAGCTGTGGACAAGAAGCAGAAGCAGGAGAAACAGAAGCAGAAGAAGAAGCAGAAGAAGAAGAAGCTGCCGTTGCAACAGAGGAGGAAGAAAAGCTTGAGACAAAGAATGAGTCAACAGCAGGTGAGCTGGCTTGTTTTTTTTTGATTGGTTCTTATTTTTCAATTTATATTTATAATTGACTAATTTAAAGGTTTTTTGTTTTTTTTCAAAACCTAAAAGAGATACAATAGTAAGAAAAAATAAAGGGCTTACTCGTTCTTATAATCATTCTCGTAACTTCAACTGATGAATATTTCAACCTTGATCGTCTAATCAGATGAAAGTGACCGTCGCTGTTTAAATGCTTGAGTGGCCGTTAAACCTGGTAAAAGGCTCGAGCGATTCATATCCACTGGATTTTTAAAGGGATTTTATAAATAAGAGATACTTTATTTACATTCAGTCAGATTTGGTGAACAATGCCCCAAAAGGCCCCCTAGTGGACACAAACCTCGCCACATAATGAGGATGCTTTATTCGTACGACCTTCAGGCCTGAGTCAGTGAACTGAAAGTTGGGTGACTCACAGGGCAAAGTCCAAGTCAAACTGATGCAATGATTCAGTCTTTAACTTCCGTCTTCACTCTGGCGCAGAGATGTGCGGTCGGCCCAGTGCTGCTGATGGGTCTGTGGTTTTCAGTGATGATGCTCTGAAAGTCTTCCATGTCTCTCAAAGAGCTTTAGGGAGGAGAGTTGATTATGCTAAAGAACATTTTGTCCAAAAACTGCGTAATAAGATTTCAAACATTTATCTTAATCTATTCCCGAGAAGAACATGAATTACTGAAATAAAAACATCACTCAGATCAGTAGTTGGCGCTCTTGGCTCCCTTTTTCTTATTATAAGGAATTTATTTATTTTAGCTTGTTTTTCTTAAAGGACAACTAATGTGTTAATTGTCTCTTAAATGTCTCTTAAATTTATGCTGGACTCTATTGTACTCATCAGTATGTGTCTGTTTGTACAAAACTCTCTTCATTTAAATATTTCATTAGAAAATGTGCTTAAGCCCCGCCCACTGAAAACACTTAGTTTTTCTGGAGACTGCAAATGACAAATCGGTAAAGTTTTGGAAGAATAATGAAAGTTAATTCTAATAACCCTGGAAATGACACTGCAGCAGTTCAAAAGGTTACCATTATATTTTATAATTAATGTGTGAAAGGTGTCTCAGGTAAAAATGTTAATTATTTCTTGGATCGTGGGCCGGGTGTGGCAGCAGGCCAAGTGTTGTTCCTCTCTGTTGCTCACTGATGGGATGTAATGTGATCTCACACACACACACACACACACACACACACACACACACACACACACACACACACACACACACACACACACACACACACACACACACACACACACATCCGTTGTTGAAATAGCCTGATGTGTTGGGAGGGGTTGTCGGGGGAATTAGAGGCTTTATTAAATTCAAGCTTTCGGGAGGAAATGATCTTCTTGCTGGTCTTGCGGCTGATAAAGTGTTTCAAGTGATGACGTGTGTTTGGATTGGATCCTGGAGAAGAGCAAATATTGTGACCTCCTCCAGGTCTGTTGTTGAGGATGAAACCAGGTCTGCGAGCAACAGTGGACTGAACTTATGTTCTCCCCGTGTTTGTGTCGACAGAGTGATGAGACGGAACAAAGATGACATCGAGGAGTCGATGACGACGATGACCTCGTTGTTGACGAACCCTAGACTTCCCAGCTCAGGTCACGACCAGTTCTGCTGCTCACCAGGGTCTTTCTCTGCTGGATTTATATTTTTAATCTTCACTAGGATCAGTTAGAAAATCTTGAATTCCGTCGAAGCAGGGCGTCAACCCTTTATCAGGAAGTTATCAGGCTGAACTCTGGTGACCTTTGTTGTAAATGAAATCCTTTAAAATATTTTGTTATCATCACAGGAGGATATTCCATTTTTTTAAATTTCATTTTAGTATGAAACAAAACATTTTTTTTTATCATCGCAAGAAGCAGACGGAACAGGTGAAACAGATTTGAAGCGTTTTACGTCGACCAGAAAAACTCAAGCATGAACTTCTATTTGAAATCTTCTTTAGTTTTACGAACATCGCTCAGCGCAGATATTTCCTCATGTCAGCTTTGTTTCACCATTAAGTCAATAAATGTATTTCTGAGGGTCGATCCACTCGTGTGGAGGCCAACATTCTCAACGGTCGATGCTATTAAAGTATATTTTAACTGTGATTTTTGATTTCTTTAGTTTTCTTTCTTCATTTGGATTTCACACATTTTCTTTAGATTTCATCGCAACTCTAATGTGAAGTTGTTTTTCGTCTCATTTTATATCGTTTTGGTACTTTTTCGCAATTTATTTCTTTGGTTATAACATTTGTAGAATTAATCTAATTTCTTCTTCTTTTTTGGGGGGTTCAAAATGGTTATTATTTGAAGTGAAACTGTTTCAATGTTTACATTTATAATTACACAACTGTATGTTGTTTTTTTAAATTTCATTTATATATATATATATATATATATTTTTTTTTTTTCTCTTGTCAGACAGTTATGTAAATAATTTACATTCGAGTCCACGTGTTCACCTTCGTGTCTGTGACCTTGATTTCTGTTTACCGGAAGAAGAATGTCCCCCTCCTCATCTTCTCCCTGCCTTAAGCCTGAGGTTCTCGTGCGAAGATTTATCTTTGACGCGATCACCTCTTTGTTGTTTCTCCTCCACGTTGCGTGCACGGATCACGCGTGGACGCGCTGCAGAGCAGCAGCAGTATCTTCTGCGGGACGTTTTCCTCTCAAAACTCTCAGCCAATCAGCGTCTGCTGCGCACTTTCAGCCCCGCCTCTTCCGAGTCTGCATGAAGAAATGCGTCACAGCCGCGTCGCTCTACCGGATACTATACTGTTTGGTTTCAGAATAAATGTCTGCTTCGCAATAATTGGGCACAAGAGTTAATTAAGGTTTAATCAAAATGTAAAAATAAATGTAAAATGGTCGTCAGTACATGTTAAAGCTAAAATGAAAATATCTTATTTAAGATGTTACAACTCAATACGAGGTTGCGAGCTTTACTTTGAAGGCGGTAACCGGAAGCGGCTTGCTTCACGACAGCAAGCTGGACCGCGTCCCGTTCATCCACCGCGCTGAAGCCTCTTCGAGTTAAGACTGTCCGGTGAAGGTGGATGACGGAGGCGGACCCAGAGAAGCTGCGGGATCCACATCTGCTGAGCGCTGCTCCACATCACCCGGTGTCCGGCTGGACCGGAACCATAAAGAGGCGGGGACGCGGGGCTCAAGCGGGACGAACTTAAATGAACACGCCTGTGAAACATCTGGATCTGGAATTGGCGCACATCTGGAGATGAAAGCGGCCGACAGACCGGTGACCGCGGAGAGGCGGAACGGGGACATGCGGAGGCCCAGCTACCCAGGGGAGCTGCGGGCCAAACACGTCAACATGTCCACCAAGATCTGGGTGAAAGTGGCGATGGCCATCGCCTACTTCCTGTGCGTGTCCGTGGCCGCGTTCATCCTGGTCATCTACTACGTCTTCTTCTGGACCCCGGACTCGCACGGCACCAACGGCACCGTCGCCGTGACGCCGAACCGAACTGACTGTACGACAAATCCGGGATGACGGGAAGAACCGGGAGGTCGGTGGGGGTCGAGACCCGGTGAGATGGAAGGAAGTTCCTGATCCGTTTATTCCCTGAACTTCGAGTGGACTCTGTTGTCTGGTGGGTCAGGGTGGGTCAGGTCACGGTTCTAGTCTCGCAGTTTTCTAAAGATGGTTTTGACTTTTTTCCATTTTTTCACTAAAAATGAATTATTGATGAATATTGATCACTTCACCCGAACTTAAATCAGATGCGTTTCCTTTTTTTTTAGCGACACTAAAAACAACAAAAATCGATATTCATCCTTCGTTTCTTTTAGTTTTATTTGATTTTATTTCAAGATTTCTTGGACAACAAACCAGGAAAATTATAGAGAAAAAAAAAAGATGTTTATTCAACACTAGTTCTAAAATATTTAAATAAATAAAACAAAGTTAAAAAATAGATGTATTGATATTGTAGATAATAGTTTTAAAAAAGGCGCTGATTTAATATTCTTTTAAATTGTGTTCCTATTTTTTTTTATTCAGTTTTTCTTAGCTGCTGAAAGAGTCGTGTTTAATGAAAAACATAACTGACACACAAAAAAAAAACTGTTTTAATCAATGTTTTGCAACAAATTGTGATTCTGATATTCAATACAATAGTTAGCATCCAATTGCTATAATAGTTATCATTTTCAAATGATCATTAAATGATGCTTCTATAGTCTAGTTTAGATGTGAGGCCTCAGATGTGGACCTGTCTTACCCTCGCTCAGATGTTGGACCTGTCTTACCCTCGCTCAGATGTGGACCTGTCTTACCCTCGGTGAGATGTGGACCTGTCTTACCCTCGCTCAGATGTTTGACCTGTCTTACCCTCGCTCAGATGTGCACCTGTCTTACCCTCGGTCAGGTTTGGACCTGTCTTACCCTCGCTCAGATGTGGACCTGTCTTACCCTCGGTCAGATGTGCACCTGTCTTACCCTCGGTCAGGTTTGGACCTGTCTTACACTCGGTCCAAAAACCTTCCACAAGGACTGAGTGATGGAGGAAGGTTCCTCAGAAGCTACAAACCTTACAAGCAAAAACCTTCTGAGGGCCAAAGACTGTTCCTTCAGACTCCTCCACATCTTGTAAAGACCCTGCACCTGCTGAAGACCCCACTCTCTCTCTGCACTGAACATTTATCCGAATGCCTTTTTGATTTCTCCGCAGCAGGAAGCTGCTGTTTCCTTCAGGTACCTAGAGAAGCCTCAGTTCTGTAGCAGCCGTGACCCGGTCACACTATACTCAGTAGCTAGTCTTGATAACCAGAAGGACCGCAGATGGACGCACGTCACACCTGGACTGTGAACCACGGAGACGATGGTTGTTGACTATGTAGCCTCCAGAATCTTTGACATGACGATAAACTATGCATCTACTCAGTTGTCTCCTTTTTTTGCCGACCCTGTGTTGTTGAAGCTTTGTGTAGTAGCACTGTCCTCGTTGTAAGAGGCCACTTGATCTGTTTAGTATATTGTTTTATTTGTTGTTTTTTTATTGTTTAAGCGCTTTGTGACCCTGATCTAAAAAAGCGCTCTATAAATATAAATTACTTACTTACTTACTAGAAGGCGCTCTTTGCTCTGGATTATTTGACTTTAATCAAGTAGTTGAATGAAACCAATCGTCGTCTTCTAGCCAAGGGAACCCCCTTCTGAGATCAGAAAATGAGGCTTCATGAAGCTTCATCACTGACGTCATCTGTGAAATTAAAAATTATATTGATATTTTCGAATGAATTATTTTTCTTACACATAGAGATTATTTTAATTCAAACTCCTAAATAAATGTAATAAATTCAGTTTTATGAATTCCAACCCTTTTAAATTAAATATAAAAATGTATAATAGTGCCTCTTGACAATACCAAAAGAGAGCCGCAGTACTTGGTCAGTCAATCATGTGATTTTCAACATTTTAGATGTTGAATTTAATTCAAATGAGGCCAGGACCTTAAGTTGGCTAAAATACTTTTCTTATCTTGTGAAGATAGTCCCTGGCGAGGTGAGGATGAATCTGTTTGGATCTGTGTTTACACTTTAAGCCAGTGTGTTTATTTTGGCGGCCATGTTTGACTGGAGAAGAAAGAAGCTCCAGGAGGACAGGAGGGTGGTCTGGACGGATTGAGGGACGGAGCTAAATAGATTCTCCAACTGCAGCTGCGGTCCAGCCTCAGGACTCTAACCTGGGTGAGGTCACTTTTTGTCGCTGCAGGTCTACAGTCGTCCTCAGGCGCTCTCCTCATCAGACGAGAGCTGAACGGCAGTCTCGGTGAGTCAGCAGCTCTCGTCCTCTTCGGACTGCAGCAGCAAAAAACTCTGCTGCAGCTTCCCCCTGTTTTCCCATCAGACACTGCAGCTGCTGCACTGCTGCGCTCTGGAGCTGCAAGAATCCATCAGAGACAAAACTGGGCTGTTGGAAGCTGAACTTTTGTCTTAAGGTCCCGCATGAAGCTCCAGCTGCTAAAGTCTTGTCTGAGTCAGGTTGATATGAATATCAAATGAATATTGGATCAGGCAGCTGTCAAGAGAAATGAAGATAAGGGAACTAATGAGGAAGATAAAAATGGCGAACAAAGATTCGGACTGGGCAGAGACTAAGCGAGAAACACCCTTCCCTATAATGAATCCAGTTCCTCTATTACTCTTTAAATAAATACAAAATATAGAGAATAAAATGAAAATTCAAACATTAGTTCCTCTCATACCTAAAAAAAGACTAGACCAGGAGGTTTAAGAAGACACCTGTGCCTCGGGACTTTGAGATGAAGACAATCCTCCTTCTTCAATAACAGTTTTGGAAAGCAAGACCCACTGTCGCTGATTTATTTTACTAAATTGATTTTGCCATTTATGAAGGTCAGAGGTTAAAGGTGATGCTAATGCCACTGGCAGATTTGAATTCAGAAAAATCGTTAAATGCATTTCACTTTACTCTCTCCCCCCCTGAAGATGTGACCACAAATAATATTTTTCGACGTCCGAGTCAATTGTAACGATTTACGTTTTTCCTCTTTTGGTGAGGGTCACAGCGGTAATGCGCATTCAAGCCACTAGATGTCACTGTTCTCTAATTTACCTTCTTGAAAAAAAACATTTTGGATTATATATATATATATATATATATATATATATATATATATATATATATTATTATATATTATATCATATATATGGATCATTATAGACTTACGCCATTTCTATTTCTCCCACTGCTTTGACTTATCACGCGACAACTTTTTACTTCGTATTATTATTCCTTCAGTATTCGTTAATTTTTTATAAAAAGAAAATGTTACAACACAGCTCGTAAACGGAGGCCGTTTTATTCTACAAATAAATATGTATATTTATATACATGTTATAAGGGACTTGATGTTGCAATAATAGAGAAATATAAAGTATGAGACATTACGATTGATATGACACACTTTTAACAACAATTTTAATAAACGCAGAAAGAAAACACAATGTATAAACTTAACTGAAATAATCGAGTCACTATATTCAAACAACGACTCAACGCCTTGTTGTGAAGTTTTGATAAATTTGGGGGTTACCAGTGAATGCGCGTTGCCATGGTGACGGCCAGTATCCCGGATGTAGTATTCCTCTCCAGTCCAACATGGCGTCGGGAAATGAGACTTCTCGGTCTGATGTCACACAGTTCGCTCGAAGTTAGTTCGTCTCGATCGTTCCAATTCTGACGCGGCTTCTTCAATTCGGGGTCACCGGCCAGGAAAAGACGCCCATTATCGGACATTTCCAGGGTGAGTAAACAACTTTGCTCGAGCTTGTTGTGTCTGAGCTTATGGCGCGTCTGGACTCCCTGGTAACTGGCTAGCTCTGCTAACGTTAGCCGCCGTGAAGTGCACGGAAGAGCTTCCGCGGTTCTGCTCCCGCTGGTGTCGATCCTGACGGTCGACTTGTCGAGTCCGTGTTTCTGCAATAAAAACCCCCATCGTCGTGACAAACACGGACTTAAAAGAAGTTAAGAAAAAAGTCATGGGAGCCGCGGCGGCGTCTCAGTGGAGGAGGAGACCCTCCGAGCCCAGGGGTCGGCTTAAGTGAAAATCCAAGTCAAGCCGGTTCTGGTAATCTTTGGTATTCCTCGTATGTCTGTCACCTCCAGCCAAGGAGTCTTTTAACTAACCCTCCTGCTTGTGATCTACACATGATGGCAGGAACAAGTCTTGAATGACTAGATGAAGGAAAGAAGATTCCATGTTTTCTTTTTGACCTCTTTTTTTTTGTCAGAACAGGTTTTTTTTACTGTCTCGTCTTCCTCGAGCGAGTCCATAATGGTTCTGTGTGAGGCTGACAGATGATCCCGTAAGAGAGACTTCACAGGCAGTTAGTCAGCAGTGATAGTGCAGGAGAAACCAACCATTCCTGGAATGCCAGGGAGGTATGGAAGGGTCACGCTTCTCCTGCACTCTTCAGTCTGAGGGTTTAAAGAATCCACCTTCGTTCTTCAGAACAGTCTGAGGGTTAAAGAGTCCACCTTCGTTCTTCAGAACAGTCTGAGGGTTAAAGAATCAACCTTCGTTCTTCAGAACAGTCTGAGGGTTGAAGAATCAACCTTCGTTCTTCAGAACAGTCTGAGGGTTGAAGAATCAACCTTCGTTCTTCAGAACAGTCTGAGGGTTGAAGAATCAACCTTCGTTCTTCAGAACAGTCTGAGGGTTAAAGAGTCCACCTTCGTTCTTCAGAACAGTCTGAGGGTTGAAGAATCAACCTTCGTTCTTCAGAACAGTCTGAGGGTTGAAGAATCAACGTTCGTTCTTCAGAACAGTCTGAGGGTTGAAGAATCAACCTTCGTTCTTCAGAACAGTCTGAGGGTTGAAGAATCGACCTTCGTTCTTCAGAACAGTCTGAGGGTTAAAGAATCAACCTTCGTTCTTCAGAACAGTCTGAGGGTTAAAGAATCAACCTTCGTTCTTCAGAACAGTCTGAGGGTTGAAGAATCGACTTTCGTTCTTCAGAACAGTCTGAGGATTGAAGAATCGACCTTCGTTCTTCAGAACGCCAGCGAGAAGTGAAGGAAAGAACATAGTCTGGAGCTTGAAGTCGAGTCTACAACCGTGCAGGACTCATTGTTGACAGTCTTGCATGTCTGGGGTTTGTCCTGAACAAGGGAATAAACTTCTTACCATCTGATAGTTGGATCTCAAACTGTCCGAGTTACTGGACTATAACACAACCTTTTTTTTAAACCCACTTTTAAAGCTTTTCTGTTTTTAAAATTTTCCAAATATCTGTTGACATTTACCCACTTTGAGTTCTAGTGCTCAGTAACTTATGGCCCAGCTTTGACAAAAACATAAGTTAAACGGAAATGTTCTGTTTTCCGATCCGGGTTTATTTTTCTTGATGTTTTTAAAATGCATTCAACAACGTGACAGTAATACACCGAATTTTAAAAGCTACTGTTGACGTTTATATACATAATATATTTGCTATTATTTCCTACAAAGGTTGCAAGACTTTTATACAATGCAACATTTTTTTAAAATTTCAAAATAGACTCATACAAAACAATCACATTAGTCGTATAATTCAAGAGCTCAAGTGCAGAATTAATAATTAACCACCATTTAAAGTTTAGCGGAGCTCATGTGATGCCTCTTAATCAACAGATGGTGACAAATCCTTCAAAAGATTCATGGACCCAGATGGTGATCCAGAACCAGAGTTTAATGCTCTTGGTCCTTTTTTGTTAACATTTTACTAAAAAAAAGGCATTTTAATCTGTTAATCTGCTTTTGAGTTATCGTGATGGTCAACGTGACTTCCTCGGCAGATGTGATAAGAACTATTTTTAAATGTTTGAAGAAGCAGGAGATCAGTTGCATACGAAAAATGACTAAAAAATGGTGTAGAAGTTTGACTTACTTTAGTAGTTAACAACTGGGACTGACTCTCAAATCTTCCACCTCCTTCACCATCGTTATTGTTCAGTTTGACCCTGTAGCGGCTCTCTTTGTCTCTGAGCGGGATCAAAGGTCACCCGGCTTGCAACTGGTCCACTTTCCATCAAAGGAGCAGCTCCTGGTGGAAAGTTCTGTCTCGTCAGATGAGTCTTGTGTTTTCGGCCCGGAGTCGGGTTTCACAGAGGGGGGTCATGTGGTGCAGGTGGAGAGACGCCGAGCGATGGTCGTCTTGGCCGCACAAGGTTTGAAGACGTTCTCCTCGGATGAGTTGATTCGAGGCGACAGCGAGAGGTTCAGCTGCAGAACGTCGAGGATTAAAGCTCATCTCGCTGGAGAGATCAAACAACGTGGTGGAGACTAGAAACATGGTGACATGTGAGGCTTCTTCAGGATTCATCGTCGGTCCACGGACATGTACGGGCAGGGGGGGGGGGGTGCCTGGAAGTGCAGCTGGAAAAAGATGCTTCTCCAGTTTTTTGTCGGTTGGAGCTTAAAATGATTGATAGGTAGTGGGCGGGGCTTAAGCATATTTTCTAATGTAAGTATATCAATGAAAAGAGAGTTTTGTACAAACAGACACTGATGATACAATAGAGTCCAACATCAATTTAAGAGACACTTAAATCTATACATTAGTTAAACTTAAAGTAAATCAATATTCTATTACTCCCCTATTCCTAACTGGAGACCTTTCCAGGGTGTCCTTCGCCTATATCTTGGAGCCTTGTGTAGCCTTATAAACAGAGTTCTTTGTTATATTTTAACTAGCCAGCGCAGGTTTGAACATAAAGTCTATCTAATCCAAACACAAATCCTTTCTTGAACTGATTGTTTTCTACACAACTGTGTCTGATTCAGATAAGGGCGAGTTAATGTTCCTTTTCGAGGAAAAAACGAGACAAGAATTCTTGAGAAAACTGTTCCGCAGGTTGACGCTCACAATACAAATCAAGCTTGATTTTTATTGTGTTTCTGGGATACAGTCAGAAGCAGAAAATCAAGCTCCGACTTGTTTGGCCCTGCTCGGGATCTCGTTCTGCTGATGTTGCAATGTGGGCCGACTACAGTTGGACGATCGAATGTGATCCATCTCACTTCTTTTGGCTGCTAATGTGTGTTACCTGCGTCGACTGCTCTTTGTTTTGTACTTTTTTTCTGTGCAGAAAAGTGATTTACTCTTGCTGTCTTTGATGTCTCGGTCCGACCAGCTGATCGAAATATTATCACAACACCAAGTCTGTTATTTTAGAGCTGCTGTGTCGCTACTGTCGACTTTTGCTCAACTTGTCATCATTTGTGAGTCATCTCTTGTGTACACAGGACGGCCGGACGGCTTGTAAATAGTTGAGAAGGCAGACTTTCATAACCGGGACGCTCTCTGTAATCGACTCACGATGTCACTGCGTAACTATTTGTAGTTGAACTCCTGCACCTTTCGATGGAACGGCAACCCTTTTAAAGCTGTATGGAGTCTAACTTTGCCTGTTTTTGTCTGTATGATGAAACTGAAACTGTTCCAAATGATTATGTCATAGAAAAATCTCTCTAATGTTTGACCTGAATCACAAGATTTTATTTGGCAAAACATGTTGGATTTGTTGAAACTATTACGTTTTAACATGAAACATTTGGCTTCTCTTTCATTATAACCAGGCAGGAAATGACCAAATAATCTAAATTTAATATCAAGTATGGACACATCCATTCATAACAATCCAAATTTATTGAAAAATTGTGTGGAAAAAAATGTGTATTTGTAAAAAAAAAAATGTGCACAATTGGTACCAACACACAAAACGTGTACAAAAGAAGACTAAAAAACACACTTTAAGGAAGTACAAATGAAAAAACAACAGTTTAATGTGTACATTCCAAACACAAAACCTAAAAAAAACGACTAATAATTATAAAAAAAAACATGCCAAGGGGGTCGCAAGTATTATCGATTCAAGATAAAAAACAGTCTTTCATTATAACCGGGCAGGAAATGACCAAATAATCTACATTTAATATGAAGTACCAAGATTGATATTCGCACGATCAACTGACAATTGTGCGACAACATAACTGCACATATGAAGCATATTTTGGAACTCTGTGCAACAAATGACCGAAGTGGAACCTGAGGAACTATAGCCTTGTCCATTTGTTTTGAGTGGATGCCAGAGCACTTGTTTGAATGTGAATTCTACAAGAACCGGCCTGAGTGAGCCGAGGACATGTCCGTCACGCCTCTATTGACCCAACCTGAACTTCTCGGAGATTGAAGACCCTTCAGCACAGGCATGACTTGTAGTGCGACAGCGCCACTGTTGTGTATGGAGTGAGACTTGTGCAGTCACTCAGGGGGCAGAGAATGTCAGAGTCAACACACAGTCTGAAGGTTAAGGTCAGCATATGAATATACGGGTGGGGTTTGGAGGAAGTGGGCTGAGCTCCAACTATGTTTTCTTGTCGGAAGAGCACGACAAAAGTCGGAGAAAACCGGTGGAACATCTCGTGGAAGGAAACAAACTTCTTTTTAATATATTCAAATCCCTTTTGCATGACCGGACAGTAGCAGCGGCTTTTACCCAGAGCTGGTCATGAAAGATTCAAGCTGACTTTTTTTTAATCTGTTTTGACTGTTTTTATGTTGACACACGATGGACACGACACATCCATTCTGACAATCCAAATTGAGTGAAAAAATTGAGTGAAAAAAACGTGTATTTGTAAAACAAATGTGCACAGTTGGTACCAATACACAAAACGTGTCAAATGTTAACGATTTTTCTAAAAAGTTTCACAAAACGAGACTAAAAAAAACACACTTTAAGGAAGTACAAATGAAAAAAACAACAGTTTAATGTGTACATTACAAACACAACACCTAAAAAAAGACTTATAATTATTAAAAAACATGCCAAGGGGGTCGCAAGTATTATCGATTCAAGATAAAAAAGATTAAACAGACTTATATACAAATATGTCTCACAAAATAAGACAAATGTTTGTATCCATGACTTAAAAATATCATCTTTTAAGTTTCTTAATTCTAAATGTAATTGTTTATCAATCCGATCATGAAGAAAAAACAAGATTTAAATTTAATTTCCTTCTCTCTGAGCCTGCAACTAGTCAGCTTGAATTTCCTACTTAAATGTTAAAATAAATGAGACTAGTTAACTATAGTAAACATATGGAGGTGCTTCTCCAAAATAGGTTGAACTATATTGACAAGAATGATGTCCAACATAGTGACTCCGCTGTCGTTATCACGGGCCTTCCCACATTCCTGGACCTGCCGGTGGAAGTCGCTGCTGATTGGCTGCTGCGCCACATGCTTTTGTTTGAACTCTGGCTCAGGATTGGACGGTTCCCACGTTCATAGTGTGGACCTGTTGCTGCTTATTTATTTGTTTCTACTCTGGAATGTCGGCAGACCTCTTCCGTAATGACTGTATGATCTTGTCCGTTTTTTTTTTTACATTAAAAAAAAACCCCTAATAGATCAGGTTTAGAACTAGTTGGAGAACTTAAAAACAATTATAAACACACAATAAAGTACTTATTATATGAACAATTAGGGGAAAACCAAATGTTCATGTGAAATAAACGTCTTTTAAGTTTAGCGTCACCTGTCTGTATTTGACCTTGAGCCGACATTGGTCGCACACAGACTCACCTGAGACGAGTCACCTCGACTCCGAAAAGGTTCTCACAGTCCCGTGGCTTCCTGTGCTGTGATGTCACGGTGATGGATCTGTTTATTTTAGCAGCTGCTCTCGGCTTCTCACGCCGACCTGCTCTGGTCACATGACTTCATTCTCACTGTTGTGTCGACCAACTCGCACATTGCTGTGCGAGTGAAAGTCGCTGTTGAATCTTATTACGATGTTTTATTGGAAGCTTTACACATCATCACTGAGGTTATGGGATTCATATGTTCTCGCAGGTAGTGACACTAGCTTGATGGTGTTCATTTGCAAAATAGCAAACCCCTAAAATGGGTCGGTCATATATAATATTTAATAAATAAACACAGGCCTTTAATACTGACACACAGATTTAATACATTTCCGTTGTTACGCAACTTTTTTAAACAACAACCGAGTATTATGTAATTGTTCTCATTCACCTCGCCTTCTTCTCTGATTCTTATTTTTGAATTTTTTTTTTAGAAGAGCATGACAGCGGCACATACAGGCCTGGCATGTATACTACATTTTTACCGCTTTTTTGTGTTTTAAGTGTCATTCCATGATTCTATGACTTTTCTTTCAATCCAAAACTGAAAACCTTCATCATGACTTTACTTTAATAAAATAATTTAAAGGTATTAACCATTGAATAAACTTCTGTACAGCTTTTCTTTTTTGAGAATTTCCAAATATTTGTTGACATTTAACCACTAAAGATTACTACTGGTACTCCTGACTATTGTTTGTGTTTAATTTTTTTCTCAATTAAAATGAGATTAAAATTGTGCTACAAGAAGCGACAACACTGTGTCTGAGGTGGAGACTGGGATGAAGAGGTTCATGCTACTGTCAGCCTTTCCTGTTTTTACAGTGCCAGTTACCGACTGTTTAATAAATATGCTTTTATTCACGCCCAGTCAGTCTGGAGTTATTGAAACAGTCCATGTTCCGAGCGGAACGATATTTGCGTTGATTTATTGTTGTTTATTTAAGAGCATTTATCACAGACTCAGGAGGTTAATTTCAGCATCTCTGTGCCAAGATAAACTATTTAGTAACACGAGAAATATAGTTCAAACACGTTCTTGTTTATTTATCCGAGTCTGCATGTTTTCAGGGAATTTTCAGTTGATATGGATTAAACTTGTAAGCATATTATACTGACCTGTAGCTATTGTGAACCAGATCTGGCCCCTGGATCTTGAGTTTTACACTTGTTTTTATCAGCTTCATATAACAAGAACACAAAACAATTAAAAATAAAGAAATAGATTATAATGCGTGTTTATGTTCTTTGATACCACAAACACACGTCAGAATACACTGAGATAGATGTGAGGCAAGCGTAAGTGATCTACAGTGCTGTGTCTCAAACACATACTAGCGTACTCAAAGTTAGTATTTTTAGTGCGTTAGTGCGTCTCAATTCTTAGTATGCGAAATTAAGTGCGCCATGCACACTAAATTGTCACTAAAACGCCCACAAAACTGAGTATGATTCGATGGACACTATCTAAACTAAACGGCCGCCATCTTAGTGACGTTGTAAACGGAAGTTACGTCATATATATATATGCATATATATTATTATACTTATAGGTGCATTTTCAGCCAGCAGTAGAAGGATGGCATGTCTTCGGTGCTGATACCAGCTTACATATCTCGCAAATATTTAGATTCTCATATTTTTTCTTTATTTCTTTTTCCAAACTTGCAAAACGTGCTGCCAGCAGGTGTCGATAGCGTTCAAACAGCTGGTTGAAACATCGTTAAATAGAAGTAGAAGAAGAAGCTGTTGCGTCCTTTCCTGTAAAGTGCAGTCTAAGTCTAATGCTGTGTCTCAAATCGCATACTACTCTTAGTATGCTAGAAGTTAGTATGCATCAGTTTAGTGTACGTACTAACTAGTACGCAAATTCTCCACAGATAGTATGTCTCAAATCAAACACTGCTGCTACACACTAACCGGAGATCACATGACAGCTTCTTCTTCTACTTCTATTTAACGATGTTTCAACCAGCTGTTTGAACACTATCGCCGACACCTGCTGGCAGCACGTATTGCAACTTTGGAAAAAGAAATAAAGAAAAAATATGAGATTCTAAATAAGCGCGAGATATTTAAGCTGGTATCAGCAGCAAAGACGTGTTTATCCTACTACTGCTGCTGAAAATGCACCTGTAAGTATATGCATATATATGCATATATATATGACGTAACTTCCGTTTAAAACGTCACTAAGATGGCGGCTGTTTAGGGTGGTTAGTGTCCATCGAACCATACTCAGTTTTGTGGGCGTGTTAGTACGCCAATTTAGTGTGCATGGCGCACTAAATTTCGCATACTAAGAATTGAGACGCACTAACGCACTAAAAATACTAACTTTGAGTACGCTAGTATGCGATTTGAGACACAGCATAAGTCTAAGTCTAGCAGCAGTGTTTGATTTGAGACATACTATCTGTTGATATTTTTTTGTACTAGTTAGTATGTACACTATCCTGATGCACACTAACTTCTAGTATACTAAGAGAAGTATGCGATTTGAGACACAGCACAGGTAAACAGGGATTTGGCGCTCTTATTATGACGTCACTTACTATCAGCACACGTGCATGTGTGCGCGCGCCCCCGCCTCTCCCTCTTTCTCTCGCTCTCTCTCTCTCTCTCTCACTCGCGGTGACGTCACGAAACTCGTCGGAATGCGACTCTGTTCGCTTTTCCAGCCGAAAAAAAACAGGCGCTCGGTTCTGGTTCTGGAGAAGATGACCCGCTCGGACGTGAAAGTGACGCGTCACCCGGAGTTGTAACTTCACCACGGAGGCTGCGAGGTGCGTGTGCGCGTGTGTTTTTCCTCGTCCGCGGGACCAGGTGGGTCATGTGTCGCCTGGAGCTACGACTCCACCTCCGGAGAACCGTGAGTGTCGAGCGGGTTAAACTCGAGTCGTGGAAACAAAACCCTTCCGTTTTGCTGAATATCTGGGATTAACTGGTTGAAAAAGACTGGGTTGTGTGTGAGAAAGAAGGCGAGAGCAGCAGGTGTGGACACTCTGGACAGCTGACCCTCACTGACACATGTGTCTGACACATGGAGTCAGTCACGTGATCTGTTCACTGCTGTCAATGAACTTATTTACTGAACTAAAACATTTGTTTAGAATTTGTTTAGTATTTGTTGTGTCGACTTCTTCCTGGCTCGTCCAGTTTTCCAGTAGTTTATCCAAATAAACAGAAAAGGAATTCAATTTTTTTCGTGCACGTGCAGGATTGTTACCAATAAAAAAAATGTGTTAAGATTTTTTCCCCTTTTCTTTTAATTATTTTTACAAAATAAGAATAAACACACACTTTAAAGGAGTACAAATGATGCAAAAACCTTTAAATATATGTTCATTACAAACACAAAATAAATACAAAATTATTTAAAAACATGGCACAGGGAGTCGCAATTATTATATTCCCAGAACAACCTTTTAGATAAAATAAATAAATTAAATGACATTATCGCAAGAGATCTAGACCGGGTATAACAAGATGTTTGTGTATTTGCTATCATGAGTGTTTTGACTGTATGCTGGCGATGGTGTTCAGTATGAGAGTGTGTGTGTCTACTAGCTTTAAGAGACTTTGTGCCAATGTGTGTGTTTTGTTTTAGCAGTATCGGTCGTAATCGGTTTCTCAAGAATTTGTGTTTCACAAAAACTTGATGTAAACAAGTGTCTTGATGTGTCAAGAGTCAGAGGATAATGTTGCTTCGAAGACGATAGTGTCCTTTCAAAATAAAACGCACAATACACTGTAATAATCAATAGAACTGAAATTATATATTACATTTTTTATTTGTTTTCATTCTGTGTGGCCCGATATAAAATGCCTGAAGTTGTTCCGGCCCTGGGACTGTTAGTAAACTCGCCAGATAAATCGGTGTGTTCCTGAAGAACCGGGTGTTTTTCAAAGCTCACCTTCTTATCTTCCATTTGTCAGCGTGTTTGGGATTCTTTACTGTCAACTGATGCTTTTCATTAAGAGTTCTGCAAATCTGCAATTCAACAACAGATTGTTTCTCGCTGCTGTCACACGTTCTGCTGATGCTTGGCTTTCATTAAATGACTCTTGACTTCCTGTCAATCAAATCTTGACTGTGACACCTAGAGGTGCAGTTTTTTTTAGTCCAATCAATGGAGAGACTTAAGACTGACTCTGTGGATAAACGGTTTCCTTCATATTAAAAAAAAAGAATTTAAATTTTCCCTTTTAAATCTTTTTTCATCTGTATATTTTTGAAGCCCATAATGACCGTGTTCCCCAAACATGGAGCAGATTCCCTCTTACATGCATCAAGAGTTACACTCGCTTGTCGGTACAATAACTACTGAATGAATGTCACGATTGAAATGATTTTTAAAAGCATTAAACTACGACAGTGATGTTCTCTAGTAGGGAATCAGTGTTGAAAAAACAAGTTAGAAAACAATAATGGAGTCTTTATTCAGTGATAAAATAAGTAAAAGTGATTTTACTTTAGTGAGAAAACTAGTTGACATTGTAAGAGACAGCGTCTCACAAATCGAAGACTAAATAACTATTGGTTTAGTTCAGAACTTAATTTCCAGTCATAACACACCAACTAAAAAACCTGAATGCTTACCTATCAACTGGTAAAGAAACTTGATAAAACTCACATTTAATCTGTTATTAGTTTGAAAAACACAGTTACTTAAATTATGAGATTGTAACGATGTTTAATACTATTATTATCTCTGGGTCAAGGTGGTCCGAAAACAAATATGTTTGAGGTATCCCTGGGGTGGTCTCTGGGTGAATGTGAACACAATTTTTTTTTTTTAGACCTCCGGGTCACCTTGACCCACGGAAACACAATGGTTTACTGTTGTTTTATGGGTAAATTTCCACTTTAAATCAACAGCTTCCACCTCAGTGTTGGGGAGTGTCTCTGTCGAGGCTGAGGTTTATGACCATGAGTCGAGCTGAAGTTTGCTACAGTCTCGTCCGCTTCATCCTGAGCTTATCAGCGTTTTCTCAGGGTTCACTTGGACACAAACATGAGTGTGCGAGCAGAGGTTCACTTCACTACATGTGTGTGTGGGGGGGGATCATCAAAGAGGAGAGTTTGGGGGCCACAATGTGAGTGAGCGATCATGAGGGGTGGTAGTCGGGGGTGGACACAGGGAGGCTCTAACTACAGCCATTGTTTTTCCGGGTGAAGGGTGGGGTGGGGGGGGGGGGTCGCTGTTTGTGCTTCTGTGTGTTTGAAAGAGCGGTACAGTGTCGCTGCCGCCACCACAGAATTACTCGCTCTGTTTCACACACTTCCTGTTGGTAGTAAATCACTTTCCTCTGACTCTGGCTTCTTTGACACTTTGTCCATCGCTCGTTTGAAATCCCATGAGAGTTCTTTTTCCAGAACCCTGGTCGAGTTGACTTCCGGGGCGACAGGTAATGGACCCTGAGGCGAGGAAACAAGAGATGGTCCATTTTCTGCTCATCGGGGCGTCGGGTTGTCAATCACGATCGTCGTAGGACTCGGCTCTTGACTGACGTCTGGACGGATATGTTAATCTCATCCCGCGGAGGCATTTAACACTCGCGCAGAAACCTCACCTTTATGAGACCGCAAGCTAAACTCTTTCCAACACATCGTTAATGTCACCCGGCTGTGAACAACTAATTAAATAAATAAATAATTGTCGGATCCAGAGACGTTTCTTGCCAGTGTTGTCAACAGAACACAGCTTATGTTGTGTGTTATGACTGTATTTATTTCCTTCTGAATACTCTATACTGTTATAACCATAACAATGTTTTTCGTGTTTACAATACTGGTATTAAACTTTATTTTAAAATAAAATGTTACAGCAGAATAATGCTTAATACACGTGAGATAAGATAATAGTAAGTAAGTAAGCAATTATTATTTGTATAGCGCTTTTCCAGACCAGGGTCACAAAGCACTTAAACAATCAAAACAATATTCAATAAAGTATATACTTTAAAGGTCAAGATAAAACTGATAACACAACAGGAGTTCCAGAAAATCAAGGAAAAGCCTGAACAAATAGAAATAGCTTCGATTAATGAGTTCATGACTAGCTGAGGTGTCATCATTCGGATCAGGAACCAGGAAGTAAAAATAGTTAAAGTAAACAAACCAAACTTGTGCCTCAATAGATGCATCTTATCTCTTGCTTTTAACTTTAACAAAGTTGTTTTCGAAAATTCTTGTTATTAAACTGTTCTATTTCATTTTATATTTAAGTATTACAAGAGATTTCTCTGCTTAGACCTGAGTAACCTTATTTTGAATCACTCGACTCCTTCCAGGTTTCTTCAGTATTTGAAGTGTATTGTCAGGCTTCACCTACACGTCTCTGCTGCTCGTGGTTGTTGGCAGTGACCTCTGGTTTTTTTCCTGTGTTTCCGAGGGCGGATCCTGCCGCACTTCAAACGCTCCTGCTGTGAAAGGCTTTATTAACGCTACAGGCCAAACCAGGCTTCATGACTCACGGCCTCTCCCTCCTGTCTCGCCCTGGTCCAGACCTCGGAGCCTCGTTCCTCGTAACGTGTCCTGCTGTTGGAGCTCTTTGTTATTTCTCCTCGAACTTCAGAGTCTCAGGACTACATGTCAGACCTGATGGAAGACGTGAAGATTGTGCTCCGGGACATGAGATCTGTTTGCTCTTGACTCAGAGTAAATGTAACTATTCAGAGAAGGAAAGAGGCTCCAGCTGTTGAAGAAAAAATGGCTCATAAACTCACTTTATTCACCTTTTTAAATTCTTCTTTGGTGTGCTCTGATGGGTGTGTGCACCAGTTGTGATTTCAGGAAAATATTGGCCGATATGTTGTTCAAATGTCTGGATTTGATCATGATAGTGAAGCAGAAAATGGCTTTAAGATGGTTGGAAGTTTTATTGAAGCGTCTGCAAAACATATTTCTTTCTAAACGATGTTCATTTTAATAATAAGCGACTAATTTTAGCATTAAGCCTCAACCCTCATTTCTTTTGTTAATGTAAGTATTTCTAGATTAAGGGAGTAAAACATTTTATTCTCGACATTTAAAAACAAGTTATTTTATGGTTCATGTTTCAATAGTGTGTGTATAAAAGATCATTTGATGTTTTATTTTACAATTAAAACTCAAATATTCACAGAATTTATTCATTTTTGTGGTGCAATTAATCCTCTGACTAGTTAGCAACATTCGTCATTTCCTGGAAATTTGGCCGTTAAAAAAAAGTTTAAAGTTAAAAAATTAAACACTGACAGACACTGGATTGCATTATTGTTAATATTTTGAGAAGCACTCTCCTACAAGCACTTTCACATTTGATAAGAGAAAGTATTTGTTCATTTCTTTGTTTTAAAATCCAGAAAAAGTGCTAAAAGAAACAATATATAGTTTTTCCTACAATACAGCAATACATCGCAGTGTATCATATCGTCACAAATGTATCATGATAAGCATCGTATCGCCAGATTCTTCAATACTAATCATAGCTAAGTTGGTAAGTTGTTTAAGGGTAAACCCCTTTTTGAGTAAAATTGTATGAAAAAGGGTTTTTGAAAGAGCTTTGTAATTTAAATGTTGAAAAATGTTAAAGCTTTTTAATTTATTGAAATCTTATCTCAACTATTGTAATAGCTATATTGTCAACATCTCTTCCTGCTTTATATATATATATGGATATATATATATTATATATATATATCCATATATCCATATATATCCATTTTTTTTATGATGATGAAGTTTGTTTGTTTTTGGCCCCTTGCGACCACTGCCCCCCACAGAGGGGGACACTGGTCAGTGGGGTTTGATTGACATCTAGTCATTACCAATGGAGGCTTAAATTGATCGACTCTCTTCTTACAGTAGCGTTGGCTCTACATGTGACTCAAATATTTGCTTATTATGTCATAACAATTACTCCTAATCCAACTTTAATTGTTGACCTTGATACAACCTGTTTAACAGCAAAACTACATTTTCTTTTGGTCACAGGATTAAAACTGGGAGTGACTTTAGTTTAAGCAAATGATACAAGTGCATGTTAAATGGTGTGAAGTTTGACCATCTTCAGCAACTCTTTCCTTCTTCCTCTAAGCCGAGCTGCTTCTGCTCGAGTAAATGAAGGATGAGATACGAGTCCCTCATCACTCTCTTCGCTCCTCCTTGCAGGTCTGATGTTTGGCTCGCTCGTCCGCCACCATGTTCACCAAGAAGAAGAAGTCTCGCATCCAGATCTCGGCGCCGTCCAACTTTGAGCACCGGGTCCACACGGACTTCGACGAGCAGGAGCAGAAGTTCGTCGGGCTGCCGCGACAATGGCAGTCCCTCATCGAGGACACAGCCAAGAGGCCCAAGCCCTTCATCGACGTGACCGTCATCACCACCGTGGAGCCCAGCAAGGTGGGCGGAGTCACCTGTCAAACTGCCACGGATCCATGTTTTCATAACTTTAATTTGACACGCTTATGAAACATAATGATCATCAACAAGGAAGTTGTCAACGAGTTTCTGATCGTTATTCGGAGACTTTCGTGACCAATTGTTTCCACGGACCAAACTTATTTTGTGACCTAATTTGGTTGCAGAGCTTCAGTCTGTGCGAGATAACTTTATCCAACCACTTCAACACGACCTTTGCCATTGTTGCACCCCCCCCCCCCAACCCAGCACAAGGTCATGCTGCTGTTTAAATGCCACTTAAATTATATCTAAATCCTTTTTTTCATTGATTTTACACAAATAATAATAATTATTATTGTTGTTAAATCTTTTTTTACTGTTAGCATGTGTTTACAAAAATGTTTTTCAAAAAGAAAATTTATAAATAACTACAATTAACCACAAATAAACTAGAAAAACAATGAGAATAATAACAAAACAAAATAATAGACAAATTGAATTTCCATATCTACAATTTAGAGATACTTGCTATAAAAAAACGAAATCAAATGCAGATGGAGTACATACCAATGTACATACAAATATAATTATTCCAAAAATATTCAGTAGGAAAAGGATATCGGAAAAGTAATTCCAATAAAGACATCAAATGAAACTCAATCTTTTTCGTGGAAGAATTTTCTATGTATATGGAAACTCATTTTCTACACAATCTTGTGTCAATCTCGTCACTTTTGATGTCAGTGTGTGAAAAAATGTTAGAAAATAAAAAAGACAGATAAAACTTAAGACAAAACATCTGTTTGTTGTTACTTCAACAGTACAAATGTATAAAACTGTTTACATAAAAAATTTTTCCTGTCAATTCGACTCATTATGCTAACAGACAATAAACAAAAAAACAAACAAACAAACAAACGATTGTTGATTCAAAAATTCTGATCAATATTATTAAATCGTTTATTTATAAAGCACATTTAAAAACAACCAAGGTTGACCAAAGTGCTGTACAGTGTGGCATCAAATACTACCACTTATAAATGATAAAAGTTGAAAAATATAAAATGTAACGACATCAAAAACATTTAAGAAATGAAGGAAACACAAACAACAACCAAGAAGAAACGGGAGTCCAACTCGACATGTATTAAAAGCCACGGAATAAAATATTTTTTAAAGATGATTTAAAAAAGATCTGAAGTCAAATTTAAAATACTTTTTTAAAAGATCCAGTAGCTCTTCAACTCATCGTGATGTTTGTAGTGAAAGCTTAATACATGTGTGTGAGTTTAATAGTGTGTATTCTTGTGAGGTTGGAACCTGATTTATTATTTTTCAATCTGCAGTCGATTGTTCGCGGCAGCAAGATCGGGGCGGACGGATCCCTGACGTGGCTACTGGATGAGTTCGACACCATGTCGGTGACTCGCTCCAACTCCCTCCGGCGAGGGAGTCCTCCCGTGCAGCCCCGCAGGGACGCCCCCCCGGGGGGACAGGAGAACGGAGACCCTCACCAAAGACACCACTCGGACAGGTGAGACGGCGGGACACTGGTGTTGAAACTCAGATCCGATGATCTTGTTCCTGCTCGTCTCTCTCAGGTCGCGCCCGGACCACCACGGCGACCCCCGACACGGCCAGCACGCCGCCCGACCGCCTCATCGAGAAGACTCCGGTGCAGGGAGGCCACAGCAGCAGCCCCGGGGCCAGGAGCCAAGCAGGGGAGCCAGACCGGGGTCAGGTCCTCCACCACCGCCCCCCAGAGACAGGGAGCACCGAGAGAGAGACCAGGTCCGAATACCTGACACACTTCTGTCACCTTCGGTCAAACGGTTGTCGCATGGGGAAAAAAACACGACACATAATATTCCTAAAGAATGCTGCACTACTGGCTTTTGTTTCAGGCTGAAATTTTTATTTTTTATTTTATTCTTAGATATATATAATATATATAATGTGCGAGGCTTCGAAGTACTACTGTGCGAGGCTTTTAAGTAATAATTAGCAAGGCTTGGAAGTATTAATCAGCGAGGCTTCGAAGTACTACTGTGCGGGACTTCGAAGTACTACTGAGTGAGGCTTTTAAGTAATAATTAGCAAGGCTTGGAAGTATTAATCAGCGAGGCTTTGAAGTACTACTGTGCGAGGCTTAAAAGTACTACTGTGCGAGGCTTCTAAGTAATAATCAGCGAGGCTTCTAAGTAATAATCAGCGAGGCTTCTAAGTAATAATCAGCGAGGCTTCGAAGTATTAATCAGCGAGGCTTCTAAGTAATAATCAGCGAGGCTTCGAAGTAATAATCAGCGAGGCTTCGAAGTAATAATCAGCGAGGCTTCGAAGTAATAATCAGCGAGGCTTCTAAGTAATAATCAGCGAGGCTTCGAAGTATTAATCAGCGAGGCTTCTAAGTACTACTGTGCGAGGCTTAAAAGTACTATTTTATTCTTAGATACTTAAACACAAAAGTGTTTTTTTTATTATTAATCACACAAAAATAGAATTAAGCAACAATGTATAAAAAGCAAACACCAACCTCTTAAAGGAAAATAAACGACAAACAATACAAGAAGTGATAAATACAGTAAATGACTTGTAAACTAAAACAAGTGCAGAAAACGGTAAACTATTCAACACAATGTAAACTTTACTTTTCACGTAAATAACGGCATATTTTACATCACATATTATGAAAATTGTATTATTTTTTTAGAAGCCCATATAATATTTTATGTGTTCAGTTGTTTATTGAAGTCATTACCGTTTCCTTATTGAGTGTTCCAGGTTTAGTTATTAAATATCCTACGGTCCTGAACGCACCATAGCGGTTCCCGACGTCATTGAATTCCTCATTAATTGGTGACGAAGAGAAAGTAAATGTTAGTTACTCTACCTCGTCCACACATTGATTTACTTAAGAGTTGAGACTTAAAGTTACGTCCATCATTGTTTATAAATATTAATGGCATCTTATAAAAGAGATCATTTATTGTATATTTGTCTGTCAGTCCATCAGGGTGACGTCAGAAATGCACATACATGATGGTGGCATGTTTCTCCTCCTCAGGACCAGGTGACCCGCCGGGACCAGCAGAGCGACCACCGACCGAAGTCCAGCTACATCGGAAGAGAGGGCAGTCCTCAGTCTCCCAGGGACAAGCGCCCTCTCTCCGGGCCCAACATCCGGACCCCCAACCTCCCCGTCGGCGACGGCGTCGTCAAGCCCGCCCAGCAGACGACGAGACCCTTCAACACCTACCCGAGGGCCGACAGCGACGGGGGACGGAGCCCCACGGGACAGGTGAGAGACCCTCACACCTGTGTTCACATGTGAGTCTGACCTGATCTTCCTCCTCCAGCCGACCCGACACGCAGAACCCTCGCCCAAAAACGGGCCCTCTGCCGGGTCCCAGCGCGGCTCTTCGGGCTCCAAGCCTCCCATCAGCCACCCCCATCACACCTCCCACCCCACCTTGACCGCCGAGTCCTCCCAGCACCCGCACACGCCGCACCCCACGGTGCCCGCGCCCAGACCCCCCGCCCCCTCGGGCCCCCCGATGTCCAGTGCGCCACCCCAGGGCCGGTCCCCTCAGAGAGAGCCTCAACGGGTTTCTCACGAGCAGTTCAGGGCGGCGCTGCAGATGGTAGTGGACCCGGGCGACCCCCGCACCTACCTGGACCACTACATCAAGATCGGCGAGGGCTCCACGGGCATCGTGTGCATCGCCACCGTGAAGACCACGGGGAAGCTGGTCGCGGTCAAGAAGATGGACTTGAGGAAGCAGCAGAGAAGAGAACTTCTCTTCAACGAGGTCTGAGTTCACCAGCTGGTCCACAGACTTTACTGTATTTTTCAGTCTATTATGAGAACATAAAATAGTTGGCTGTATTTTTTCAAAATCACCGTACGCCGTATAACCTAGGTCAGGGGTAGGCAAACTCGGTCCTCAAGGGCCGCAGGGTGTGCAGGTTTTTGTTCCAACCGATCAAGAGGACACATTTTGACCAATCAGGTGTCTTGGGAGTGTAATTAGTTGATTGTCAGTCTGGTGTTGCTTGTTTCAGCTGAAACCTCATTGGTTAAAATGTACATGCTCGATCGGTTGGAACAAAAACCTGCACACCCTGCGGCCCTTGAGGACCGTGTTTGCCCACCCCTGACCTAGTGCGTCTATTGTATTGATGATGCTTGACGCTGCGAGGCTCAGTGCTATTACTGTGCGAGACTTTGAAGTATTACTGTGTGAGGCTTTGAAGCCTTGCACAGTAATACTTCGAAGTATTAATCAGCAAGGCTTCTAAGTATTAATCATTAAGTACTACTGTGCGAAGCTTAAAAGTACTTCTGTACGAGGCTTCAAAGTACTACTGTGAGAGGCTTAAAAATACTACTGTGCGAGGCTTAAAAGTGTTACTCTGCAAGGTTTCATAGTTTTACTCCTACAAGGCTTCATAGTATTACTCGCCGGGCTTTGTATTATTTCTCCTGCGTGGCTTGGTAGTATAACTCCTGTGAGGCTTTCTTAGTATTATTCCTGCAAGGCTTCTTAGTATTACTCCTGCAAGGATTTTTAGTATTACTCCAGAAAGGTTTCGTAGTATTACTCCAGTGTGGCTTCAAGGTATTACTCCTGCGAGGCTTCGTAGTATTACTTTTGCGAGGCTTCGACTATTACTCCTGCGAGGCTTCGTTGTATTACTCTTGCGAGGTTTCATAGTATTACTCCAGCTTGGCTTCGTATTATTACTCTTGCGAGGTTTCATAGTATTACTCCAGCTTGGCTTCGTAGTATTACTCTTGCGAGGCTTCATAGTATTACTCCAGCTTGGCTTCGTAGTATTACTCTTCCGAGGTTTCATAGTATTACTCCAGCTTGGCTTCGTAGTATTACCCTTGCGAGGCTTCATAGTATTACTCCAGCTTGGCTTCGTAGTATTACTCTTGCGAGGTTTCATAGTATTACTCCAGCTTGGCTTTGTAGTATTACTCTTGCGAGGCTTCGTAGTATTACTCTTGCGAGGCTTCTTAGTATTACTCCTGCGAGGCTTCTTAGTATTACTCCTGCCAACATGACCTTTAGCTCCAGTCTGACCCTCCTCTGCTGCCCACAGGTGGTGATCATGCGAGACTACCATCACGAGAACGTGGTTGAGATGTACAACAGCTACTTGGTGGGAGACGAGCTCTGGGTGGTCATGGAGTTCCTGGAAGGGGGCGCTCTCACTGACATCGTGACGCACACAAGGTGAAAAGAACAAGTCTGATTAAATTGATATGAAATATGACTCATGTTAAATCATCTGAAAACTGCCTGGTAGAATCAAAATATAACAGAATATAAGTGTCTTAAAATAAACTTGAGCCTTTGCTAAATAATGACTCGGGTCTAATCGATGTATATTCCAGGATGAACGAGGAACAGATCGCCACCGTGTGTCTGTCGGTCCTCAAGGCGCTGTCGGTGCTTCACACCCAGGGAGTGATTCACCGAGACATCAAGAGCGACTCCATCCTGCTCACTCACGACGGCCGGGTACGTGGAGTCTTCCTCACTCTGGCGGGGGAATAACTTGGATCACTCAGATGCTGGTGTTGTTGAGCTGAACAACTTGATAAATACAAACTCCTGGATTACTGCCACCTTGTGGAATGATGGATGTAGTGCACTATAGGGTGGATTGTTGTTTGTTTTTTTTAACAAAAAGTACATCGGCGCCATCAGAATATTGACTTCTTGAATTTAAAACGTTAAAACTTTGAATATTTTATTTAAACACTTACATTATTAACTATTTTATTTTTTCTATATAAATTGTAACATTTCTCTATTTAGCGGTTGAATTCGTTTTTATTGAATGATTGATTCTATAACTTGAAGTTGAGATTTTCTAATTCCAATAATTCAAAAATGCATTTTCCCAATTCAATATATATTTTTTTTAGTCTGTGGCCTTTTCAATGTAACATGTGGTGAAATAAATATACACATATATACTGTACATTTAAAAGGCCACATGTTAAATATTGAATTTACTTTTTAAGCTCTGTTAAAATAAAAAAGATGAATTCATTCAGAAAATACTAAAGTTCTCTATTAAAGTAAAACACTATAATTGACAAAATATTGAAGAGCTTAATTGTGTCCAGCTTATTGATGAAAAACCATCATTTCATGTTCAAAAGTGAAACGGCAGCGAGTCTAGCACGACTGGCAGCAGTTCGAGGTACAATCGCAGCGAAACAAACCTTGTTTGCAGAAGATAAGGGAAGTTCTGGTGCAACTCTGTCTGACTCTGACCCACATTCACGTGTTTACCTGAGCTGGCGTCAAAATATCCTTGTGTTCTCGATCTCATGTCTGAACTCAACATCTGTGGAACATTTTGCACTCGATAACAACATCTAAGGAGTACTTTTTTATATCTACCAAAGAAACCATGACAAATTACCGTCTCATTATTTGCTATCAAATACATTTAAAATGCCTATTAAATTCTATAATTAAAGAAATATACTTTTATAATATTGTGTAAGAATTTAATAAGAATACAAATGTGTTTTTTTGATCTTCCTCACGTTCTCACCTCCACTCTGTCTGCAGGTGAAGCTGTCGGACTTTGGTTTTTGCGCTCAGGTGTCCAAAGAGGTGCAGAGGAGGAAGTCTCTGGTGGGGACGCCCTACTGGATGGCGCCCGAGCTCATATCCAGACTTCCGTACGGACAAGAGGTGACGTTCTAGACGGAGAGAGAGAAGGGTCCACGAGGCCTCTTGAGGGGGTCACGCTCACAACCTTAAACTGTGTTCCAGGTGGACATCTGGTCTCTGGGCATCATGGTGATCGAGATGGTGGACGGTGAGCCGCCATACTTCAACGAAGCTCCGCTCAAGGCCATGAAGATGATCCGGGACAATCTGCCCCCTAAACTGAAGAACCTGCACAAGGTAGAGTCTTGGATCTGTTGTGGAGTCGTTGGATCTGTTGTGGAATCTTGGATCTGTTGTGGAGTCTTGGATCTGTTGTGGAGTCTTGGATCTGTTGTGGAGTCTTGGATCTGTTGTGGAGTCTTGGATCTGTTGTGGAATCTTGGATCTGTTGTGGAATCTTGGATCTGGTGTGGAGTCTTGGATCTGTTGTGGAGTCTTGGATCTGGTGTGGAGTCTTGGATCTGTTGTGGAGTCTTGGATCTGGTGTGGAGTCTTGGATCTGGTGTGGAGTCTTGGATCTGGTGTGGAGTCTTGGATCTGTTGTGGAGTCTTGGATCTGTTGTGGAGTCTTGGATCTGTTGTGGAGTCTTGGATCTGTTGTGGAATCATGGATCTGTTGTGGAGTCTTGGATCTGTTGTGGAGTCTTGGATCTGTTGTGGAGTCTTTAAGCAGTTATTCAGTATATGCATGTTCATCTCATCTTCTCACCCGTGGTGCCCCTCTGCTCCTCCAGGTCTCTCCTCTACTGAAAGGATTCCTGGACCGGATGTTGGTACGAGACCCGGCTCAGCGGGCCACGGCCAACGAACTCCTCAAACACCCCTTCCTGACCAAAGCGGGACCCCCGTCCTGCATCGTCCCTCTGATGCGACAGAACAGAATGAGATGAAACACTTGCGGCTCCAGAACGCTGCTCCAGGAAAAACCCCCGGTTCCGCATTGGAAGAGAATACTCCTGCACACTGAGGCCAGGAGAGCCGTGTGCAGGAGTATTCTAGCGAACACGGCCGTGAAGTGTTTCTGGATCAACGGGGGGGACCAGGATGAAGACGGCATCAGAGCTGCTCTTGTTGAAGGTCAGATCTGAACGAGCAGGACTTTCTATCTCGGATTCTTTTTTCTTTTCTTTTTTTTAATTTCCCGCCTGGATCGTCTGGAACATTCTCACGACAACCTTGAACTTTTTACTACTGAGGGAAGAAACGTTCGACTCCACACAAGATGTTATTGTGTCGCCTTTGACGCTCGGAGCTTCCTGTCGTCGGGGTCGAAGGTCAACACTGGAGTTTTAACATGATTTTTAATGTGCAGGCGTGAGAGCGGTTTGGATGCTTGACCCGGTTTTTAATTTTTTTTTTAACTTTCACTTAATTTGGTGGAGACTGAGGAGGACTTTGAGATGTTTAGAGGAGGACGATGACTCTCCAGCATCAGCATGGCTCGTATTTATCTGAACGGCTTCACCACTTTATAACCTCGACGGACGATCCACGCGTGAGTCACTGGTCCGTCTGGGAATCCTGTTGATCCGAGGACGAGGAACTTCTCTACAGTGATGATGTCATGATAAATGAAGGCAGTCAGTGCTGCACCCGGTCGTCACGGTAACACCCCCCTCAGCAACAAACTTCCCCCCGATTTGTGGCGTCCGGTCCAAAGTACCATCCAACTTCGGAAGGGAAGATCTAGTCCTCGGGACAATGATTTCCCCGTCCAGACCACTGACCTCACTCGGACCTGAATGATGCCAGGATTCCGGGAATCTTCCAGGGGTTAATAGTTCACTGGATGACTGGCAGGGTCGCGGATCACATGTTGTGCTCATTCTTTACTGGGCCCGGCTGAGTAGAAGTAGACCAGAACCAGGTTGATGGAAGTCTAAAAATGGATGGTCACCATTTAAACCCCGAACTGTGGAGCGCCCCCTGGTGCTGGGAATGCCACTATTCACGGCTCTACTCCGAGCTCCTTCCCGATGCCAGAGCTCCTCCTCCGTCGTCTTTTCCTCGGACCCTCAACTGGACAAGATCTTTCTTAACTTAACGTACGGATGAATGGTGGTTCAACATTCTTACCAGCCGGGAATTGAACCTGCAACACTAACCACTTCACACTGGATGTTCTCTAAGTCCTCCCCATGGCGTCTTGAGATGTGCCCCGGCGAGCTTGGACAAAGTCACCCGTCAAGGCCGCCCCCTTCCTGGCTAGCTGGGACCAACCTAAGACAATGAATTAATTTAAGAGGATCTCAAGGGTCACGAACGACTCACGTGGTCCGTAAGGTCAAGCGAGCTGTGCACAAAAACAGAATTCAAACAAAACACAATTCTTTTCATTTTGTTTGTTTGTTTGTTCTACTAAAACACACTGTAACGACGCAAAGAAAAATAATTTCCACTAAATGTACTATAAGACTATTTTTGTGAACCTCGATGTAATTATCCGTGTGAATACGTAGACGACACTAACTCACCCGATGCTTCCAGTGGACGCCAGTGTTGCGTAGCGAGCGGCGCCGGTGCCTTGTTAGCTTCTAGTGGTTTGTCATGTCTGCCGTCGTCGTAACAACCACAGCCGCTGTTTCAACTGTGAGACAAAAAACTTTCTGTGTTTTGTATAAAAATAGACTTCACTTTGCAGATTCTACTTTTTTTCAAATACAGTTTTTTGTAAAAGTATTTTTGTCATCAAGTGTTTTTCTTTGTCATTCTTTGGAAGCGTGTTCAGCTGCTGATGACCTCGTGCTACACAATGATGCTCTTTGTGAACAAACGTTTATAAATAATGTTTATTAGAAATGAAACCTTTTCTTCACGGGGTGACAGACATGTAACCTGGTCTCAAAATAGACATTTTTAATAAACTACCATGTCAAAATTCTTCTAAACGGGAAGTTGCAATGTTCCGAGAAACAGGAAGTAGATTAGAGTGACCCACAAAAGAAGTAGCGTGGGACAATCATTCAAGCAGATAGTATCACAAAAAATAAAAAAATAAAAGTTTCATTGGGGCATAAATCTTTTAATAAGTCAATACTTCTTTCTCTGCAAATTGATTGTATAGAAGATTGAATTGAACATTTCAAATTTTGGATTTTTTTTGTTCTATTTAATTTGATTTAAATTAAATTTTGTTAGCATTTAAGCATGTTTTTTTTAATTTATTTTTTATAAAAATTATAATCTTGAAAATATTCCTAGACTTTAAATTGAATATGAAAATATTTGCACCATTATAACAACACTTTCATATCGAATTTAAAAGTATTCAAATGATTTTGAATTTAGTGTATATAAATGTATATTTGGAATTAAAATATCAAACTTTATGGGCAAAAGAATATATATATTAATTTTAAAACTAATTTTATTTGAATATAAAAATGTTGGCAGTAGTATACCAACAACAAAAACACATTCAATATAAAAATTATTGATTTAAGTGATTAAATAATAAACTAATTAAATGCTTGAAAATACAAGATTTCAAAGGAGTTAAACATTTAAAATGTTATTTTCAGCCATTCAATACTTTGATGTCACTGATGTCTACCCTCTCAGGTCATGGCCCCTGACCACTGCAGGCTCCCACTGATGTTGGTCATAATGACTCATACGACTGACTTAAAGATTGACCCGCATCTGTCTTCTGATTAACATCCTCGGTTATACTGTAACCAAAGGAGTTTTTCAGTCGTGCCCTGACTTCACCGTAACTTTAAGGTTAATTATCTTTAGATGGAGTTATTGTGAAAGACGGGAACTTCCCTCATCGATTCATTATTCTGAGGTTCTCGCAGCATGTTAAAACTCTTCTGCTTTCATTCCTCGAATCTTTATTTGCATGTCAAATACAGACATTAACATCTCAGCTCACTGATGGGGACGTCTCCACACGCCACTGGACTGTGCCCAGACGTGGACCCCTGAAGACTCCTGCCCCAGAGGTCACCGACCTCTTGGTCACAGAAAAAACTAAAACTAAAAACTCATATTTCCTTAAAGAATAAACTGCTTTTAACATTTAAAAAAAAAATTGTATCTTCCTCTTTTTTAGTTCTCTAATTCTTGCATTATTCAGATTTTCTTTTGTTCATCTCCTACTTTTGATAGAAGAAGGTAAATCCCCACTTTTATTAATTTCCCCAATTTATTTACATTTTATTTCCGTATTTTGGCTCTCCTTACCTCCATAATAAAAACATATTTTGGATTTTTCTTTATTTTTTTAAAATGTTTTGTGAGAATTTGAATACGTCATAAAAGTGTCCTGGAACATATTTGGAATCTTTTTTACAAAAATAAATACATTAGTCAAACATCTCCTCTACGTAACGATGACGGGGGCGGGTCTCCTCGCGCAGCAGCCAATAGGAGGGCTCCGCGGTGCCGTCAATCAGCGCGTCGGGTGTCGAGCCTCGCGCTCATGACTCGATGGCACTTGTTGCTGAGCAGGAGCCGAGAGAGAAGCTCCTTCTCCCGCTGTTGTCACCGCCGTCACCCGCCGCCCCCGGAGCTCCTGACACCCGCCGCTGCCTCCAGACCTCAAGGTGAGCGAATTTGTATTTAACAATATAATATATAATTTTCGCCAAACAGACGATATGCTCGAGTAATAAACGTCATTTTATTTTATTTTCTCTTAAGCGTTAAAGGCTCGTGTGTTGCGTTCAGGGTCCGTGTGTTCGACTCAATTATATATAGAAAAAAAAGGTGTGAATACAAAGTTAAAGTTTATATACAGTTACTTACAATAACGTCAAATGTAAACGTTATATTCGTGACCAATAATAATAATAATATCAACAGAAAACGAGTTAATATTACATCAAAGTGGCACAAAAACCTGTTTGAATGTTTTTCAGTTGGATGTTGTTGGTGACATCAGGTCTTCAGAGAACATGATGTGACAACAACACCAGTTCTCGCCCTAGGTTGACCCACTGACACTCTGATGAACCAGTTTGGGGTCTCAAACAAAAGGTCCAGTCTTTTGTATGGTGTCAGTGTTCTGAGGTCTGGACATGTTTTTCTCTCCCACGCAGCGTCAGCGCTCGTCCTCTTGTGTGCCACAGAATGTTGTCCACAATTTTTTCAGAAGTGGACAGAGCTGCGAGGTTCTGGACCGGCTCTGCCCGGATGTTGTTCTCTAAGTCACTCACCTGAAGCAGGAAGAACCCACAATCATCAAACCTGTGGAAGTGGGTCACCGGGTGACCGGCGATGATCTACTTCAGTGTCTTTAATTGGTTGTTGATTCACAGGATGTTGTAGTTCACCTGAGGTCACATGTTTGAGTGACTGCCAGGTGCCGTTGAGCAAGACTTGGTCATTGTTTTGTACTTTAACCCCCCGCTGTGCGTCTCATCTTGTAGGAACTCAGGGTTGATGTCTACGTCCGTCTTCGGTCCACGTCCGTGTGGACCTCTCGTGGGAGGACTCCTCTTACTGGCTTTGCTGCGACACCCCACTGCAGGTACGACCTCTGACCTCAAACCTCAATCCAGATGAATCAAGTCTGAATCTCTAACATGGTGGTCTCGTCGCGTGCAGAAGGTCGACTCAGCAACTGCACCCACCCTGTGGTGCAGGAACATGGAAGCTTCCGCTGCGATCCGTCTCCATGTCAGGGTTTCCCTCAAAGGACCACAATCCACCTCTTCTGTGGGTCCGGGTTCCACCTCAGCAACAAGGTGCGCGTGTCCAGGTGTCGCCACGGCAGGTGGATGCCGGCCATTCCTGCCTGTGTCCCGCTCAACGGTGAGAGCTTCATAGAAGTGTAGCTTTTCTGGTGGCCGGCATTCTATTCTACCGTATTTCCTGGACTAAATGCACACTTAAATTCTCAAAGTCAACAGTGCACTTTATAATTTGGTGCCTGTTCTGTATTAATTCTGCTTGTACTGATCTCGGACAGATTTGTGTTATACATACAAAGTGTTTTGGTACTATTTTTGTAAGGTACGAAGCTAAGATTTCCGTAAGGGTTCAGAGTATTACTTTGCCGGTGCACCTTATATACGAAAAATAAAGTACATTATTTTTTCAATCGTAATATTATGGAAGACACCTCGACTATGCTTTAGCTAACTCACTTCAGGGAGGAAAAACCTCTGATGTGGTCTTCCTCAAACTCTGTTTCGTCTTCTCCTCAGTAGGGACTCGAATAAACCTGGACAGCGGAGGGCATGACTCCACGGGCAGCATGGTGACCACGGCAGTGGGCGTGTCCATCCTCCTGCTGAGCACCACGGCCTGTTTGGTGGTCAAGTCCCGACTTTACCCCTGTCAGACTCAAAGGTACGAGACTCTGAATCCTTTAGTGTGAGCCGGGATTGACTGTCGTCTCCACAGCCGCCGGCGCTCGGACCAACTGGACCTGATGATCGAGGGACTTCCCGTCGCGCTGCCGTCCTACGAGGAGGCGGTCTACGGCAGCTGGGGTCAGCGCCTCCAGTCCTGCCCCACACCTGGACCCACACAGCTACTGCAGGCTCAAGTAGCAGACGGACACCAACCGTCACGCTCGAACAATCAGTGGGAGGACAGCCAGCGCCCCCTCCTGTCCACGCACAGCCCTGACCACCCTCCGCCCCCATACGAGGAGGTCCACTCGGGTCGCAGGGACGGACTGGGCGACGGCCCGCTGCAGGTGGAACTCTCGGGCGACAAGAACTCTTGAGGAAATATTGTATCGCTGGTCAGAGCCATGCGACCCCTTACAGATCGGCTTCTGCCACTTTTGTCCGGATCTGAACTCAAGAAATTACAGAGCAGTAGATGTTAAATGTATATAAAACCGTATAATGTTCGACCCTGTGAGGTAACAAGCCTTGCCCAGAGGCAAACAGTTCTAAGAGGCCCCGCAGGAGTCAGAATGAGGTCCATTAAGTCAGCAGTTACACCAGTGCAGGACTCATCCTTCAATCATGGTCTTGGACTTTATAAGTGACGGTTGAGTTGGTCCTACCAGAAGTGTGGACCAGCTGAGGGAAGGCCCTTGATACATGATCCTGCTGGGCACACAGCTCCGGCGTCCATGAGGTACATGGAGTCGAGCAGTCTGCCGAGGTGGTTCTGTGCTGAATCACAAACATCCTCTTGGTGTAAATCGCCCCCCCCCCCATGAGGATGACCTGGGTCCGACCTGGGACTTATTGCAAAGAGGACAAATGTGAGCTAATGATGTTCTACTGACTTAATACCATGAACTGCCTGTTCTGACTGAAGCTCTGACCAGCCTGGAACGGTTTTCAAAGGAGCTCTCTGAAGATTTGAGTTTTCCAAGAAGACCGAAATTAAAAATCAGGCGCAGGAGGACGTACTTTTCTGCCTGCCGACACTCTTGACCTTGAATGTACGAAGTTAAATCTTCAATGATTGTTCTTTATGTTGTTAATTATTAAAACCTGTGTTGAAGCTGCTTGGTCCTGACTTCCTGTGTTTTCCTGCCACTTCCTGTCCTTGCATCTGCTGTACTTTTAAGTCAATTTTCCAGCTGCGAGATGTGGGAAACCTACAGGAAGTGATGTCACTGATCAAGGTCGATACTAATTCTAAGAGTAAAGAGTTCATATGTATCACCCTGTTTCCTTTACCAGCATTACCCAAACCCAAGCAGGAGCCAAGGTCATAATTCTTACCGCTCCAAAAAGTCCAGACCAACATCCGTCCTTCCAAGAGACAGTGAGCGACACAAGTTGTTGATTTCTTTTGTCTTTATTGTTCCATGTCAGAGTAAATTGAGCAGATCAACCCTAAACTGGGTCGACGGTCCAGAAGTGAGATGCAGATCTGGAGCAGACAGAACGTCAGTGGCGTGACCAGAACTTTCCTGTGTTGCATCTCACGGTGTTTGTTGATTTGTTTTTGTTTTTTGTTGTTGTTGTGCAAACTACCACAAGAGGCATTTTGTGTGCGAGTGTGTGTAGTCGGTGTGTGTGTGAATTGTTCTGTAGATCCGGATCATCAGCCGACACATCCTAAAGCAGTCGTCAAGATTTAAATAAAAGTGACATCAAGTTACTGGCGTCTGCAGACATTCAGCCTCAACGGTTCCCAAGAAGAACCTTCTGGTCCGAAGCTCAGTATTTACAGAATAAATTAGGGTGAAAAATAAATAAGGGGAGCGCTTCGTGAAGGACAGTCGATAAAATGAAGCGATGAAGCCGCACGGGAACCAAAAACATCTTACAAAATTAAAATAAAATAAAAATATTTATAGCTATAATGACTAGAACTCAACCTTCAGTTAAAGAACGGACTTCTCAGGAGCTTCAGAAGTGTTTCCTCGTGAGTGAGACGAGGTCTAATACTGCAGTGGTGGATCTCAGAGGGTTTGAAGAGACGAGTGCAGAGATGCTCTTCGGCTATACCACGGTGCCGCTCGGCGAGCTTCCATTCTGTGCCGGCAGGTTCTGGAGAAGACAGAAGACAAAAGGTCAGCAAAGAGGAGGCGAAAGGAGGTGATGATGACGTTACCGTCTTGCCGGGCCTCGCCCACGTGCAGATGAGCCCCTCCTGGCAGGCCGTGATGATGCAGTCGTCCATGAACACCAGCACCGTCAGCCTCTCGTGCGCGATCTTCTTGCAGACCAGCGGCTCCAGCAGAGGCACCTCGTGCATGCGCGGGCAGAGCGTCGTGCCGAGGACCTTGGCGGCGTCCAGCCGGTTGCTCCTCGGCGCCACGTTGATCTTGTCGTTGCTCTTGCTGATGTTCCCCAGACTGTGGTACCGCTTGTGCTCCTTCTCCACGCTGCTGCTGCCGCCGCCGCCACCCGACTTGTCCGACTTCCGCTCCTGCAGCGACAGCGTGGCGAAGCGGCCGATGCTGAACGGCGTGCTGTTCCCGCCGCCGCCGCCGCCTCCCCCCGCGCTTCCTGCCACCACCCCGCTGCCACCTCCCGCCTCAGAGGCACCAGGACCCTTGGTGACGTTGGCGACGGCAGGGTGCGGCAGAGAGTTGGAGCGTGAGAGGGAGCGGGGGAGAGGAAGGGGGAGCGTGGGCGGGTTGGAGCCAATGGTCGTATTGGGAGGATGGTGGTGACCCTCGACCCCCCCGCCGCTGCCGCTCACCACGGTCGTGCTGTTGACCATCCCGCTGCCGGAGTTGGACAAGGACGGCCCGAAGGTGTTGGTGAAGGCGCGGGACAGCGGCAGGCGAGGGTACAACACGTCGTCGGTCAGATCCCAGAGGCAGAACTGGGTGTCCTGACCCACCGAGCCGAACCTGTACGTCACCGCCGCGGATCCGCCGCCTTTGGAGCTGTGCCGGGACAGCCGGGACAACGTGCTGCTGGTCCTCACCCGGCCGAAGTGCATAGAGTTATTAGGCGCCCCCTGGTGGAGGTCCTCCTCGCTGCCGCTGAGCTCCATGGGCTCCTCGTCCTCCAGGGAGGTCGTGAAGGGGTCGAACGCCACCACGTTGACCCACGACTTGTGTCCGTGTCCCCTGGCGACCACGCGGCTCTCCGAGAAGGACCACACCGTCACGAGGTCGTCCTCGCCGCCGGTCGCCAGGTATTTGCCGTCCGGGCTCCAGGAGACGCAGAGGAGCCCCCCGAAGTAGCTCTTCATGACCCCCTGCAGCTCCATGGAGTCGAAGTGGAAGACGCGCAGGCAGCCGTCCTGACCCACGCACGCCACGTGCACGCCGTCCGGGGAGAAGGCGAACTCGTTCAGGCCGCCCTCGCCCACGGCCCACCGCAGCAGGGGGTTGCGTGGCGTTTTGGTTTTGCAGGCGTAAACGGCGAAGCCTTCGCCCTGTCGCAGCAGAGAGTACTGGGGGGCCGTGGTGCCACACGGGTGGTCCACGTTGTAGAGGTAGAGGTGGCCACTCGCGTGGGACGCCAGGAACAAGTTCTCCGACTTGGGAAGCCATTTTAGACATGTGACCTTGGATTTGTCTATCAACCTCTGAGGAAGAAAATACAAAATACACACTTTTAGAGACAACTGACCCACAGCTCGTTTATTTTATGGTTTTCTGCAGTATCTGCAGTATCTACCAAGTTACTAAGAAGACAAACACTCACAATCTAGTATAATTCAGGACTAACATGAGTAAGAGCTCCTTAAACACACACTCAGTTGTAGTTCCAGTCATGTCTGCATCCACACTAGGGGTGTGAGAAAGTATTTATAAAAAATTTTTTAAGATAGCGTATCGATATTTAACAGTAGTATTGATTTTTTTTTTATGTACTTATTTTTAGTTATTCTATGGTTTATATGTCAATAAAGTGTGTATAAAAATAAAATAATTTGATTTTTTTTATTTATTTACCATTAACATGCAAATATTCACTTGTTTATTTATGTGTTGCAATTAAACCTCTGGGCTTTAGATGGCAGCAGTTATACGTCCTCCGTAGCTAAAAATAAAACGATGACATCCCAAGAGATCCCAGCTATGACAGAGGACAAGAGGATACAGTGGAGTCCAGCAGCTTTTAAAGCTGATTTTTGGAGATACTTTGGTGTTAAAAAAGCAGTTACGACTTTGTCAAGAATCTTGCAGTCTGTAAACACTAGAATCAAGTACTTGTACTACAAAAATATATCCTTGTTCTCAGAGTATCACAACACATCGCGGTATACCGTATTGTTGCCCCCCTCCCATTTACAAATAACTATTACTTAGTTACTTACTTCTCCTTACTACTTAATTATCTTCAGTACACACCACTCATCCACACGTACCTCCTCATTGAAGAGTTTGCTGGTCTCCTTCTTGATGGGGTCCAGATACTGGACCTGACCCGCTGAGAAGCCCACGATGAGGGCGACACTCTCCGCCGAGGCTGAGTACTGGTTGAAGTCATGACACGTAGGCTGCGTCCCCTTGTAGATCCTCTTGTCGATGGGTTTGCTCAGATCTACCGCCTGCGGAGGACAAACAACATTTGAATGTTATATTCAGCTAAACAGCAGTAGCCACGACCCCTGTGGCCCCCCACCAAGATGATGGTAGTCTAGAACAGTGGTCCCCAAATCCCAGTCGGGTAACCGGTACTGGTCCTTGAGGCACTTGTTACCGGGCCGCATAGAAAGAATAGCAAATTGTATTATTGATAACTACTGTCTGAAATGTGTTCAGAGTAAAATTAGCTTGTGGCTCATCAAGACAGCTTTTAAAGTCACATTTTTTTTAAATCTGTAAACTACTGAAAATGAGTGAAACACAAACTCAAATTAGGAATACATTATATATTATAGATCTTTGTGTTTTTCGCATTTACATCTAGTTTAAAGGTTTCTTTTTTTGAGTACACTTGACTTAAACGAGCTTCTTGACTAGGGTGTGTATCGTCAAGAATCTGATAATGTAAAGAAGATGTTTCACGATACAAGGTACACAAAATTGTGACACTTTATTAACAACTGTATAGTAGTATTGTCCGAGTACTTGACTCTGGTAATGCAGAATTTACAGACCACATGACTCGTGTTGAAGTCGTAACTGCTTTGATTTGTTTTCAAACCAAAATATTTCCAAAAAAATCAGCTTTGAAAGATGCTGGAGTCGACTGTATCCTCTCGTCCTCAGTCATTGCTGGGATCTCACAGGATTTAAAGAGTTCCTTTAGCTTTGGAGAACATAATGACTGCTCCCATCAACTGTCGGAAGTTAAATTGCAACACACATTTATACACACTTTATTGAAATATAAACCACAAGAGAACTATGATAACAATAAAATAATATTTGATTTCGAACATAAAAACTGCTGAGTCACAGGCTAATGTCACTTTGGAGAAATACAAATAAAAAAAACAACTTTAATACCGTATTAATCGACCCATGAACAGTGGTACCTGTACCGGTGTCGTGACCACGGGTTGAGGACAACAGGTCCAATACACCTCCAGATTTAAAACATGTTTGTTTGACCCACTGGTTGACATAAACTGAATAAAGTTTTCGCCAACGTTGCCAACAGACAAGTCACATGAGCTCCTTGGCAGAGGTAATAAAGGCTCATGGGATGTAGAAGGGTCAAATAACATGCCAAAAATCAGAGGAATTACTAGATATTCTGATCTGATTAATATTTGCAACATCTGCGAGGGACTCAGAGTAGAGGCACGAAACCTCCACAAGCCCTTCAGAGGCACTTTGAGGTCAGACTACTTGATGAGTGACGGGTCAGCTGACCAGTTGTGTCGGCTCTGGCCAGGTTCCAGTGTACGAAACTAAACTAAAAATCTCTCGACCTTGGCATTTTCAAGCTTTCTTGAAATGGGTCAGTGAGACGAGAAGTATAAAAGTTGACGTTTTTCTGACCTGAACATGTTTTTGAAACTTGAATACACTAGAAAATATGAAGATCCATCTGAGAAGATCGAGGTGGTTTCCTCCTGGTACTCCACACTCCTCTCTCTTCCTAAATCTTAAACTAAAACATACATGACATCACCGTTAGTAAACCTGGTGATGGTGAAGCCATGTATGATGTCATCCATGGCTTCACCATCACCAGGTTTACTAACGGCTTCAGAAGGACTTCATGTGTAAAACCTTCTCGCGTTTTTGTGGAAAGTTTTTGTTTTATACACAGACATATAAAACTTTTTTTTTTAATAAAACTGTTTTATATGTTTTATAAAAATAAGAATGAATGAAAGCATGGTTTATACACAGACATATATAAAACTGTTTTATATGTTTTATAAAAATAAGAATAAAAAAATAAAAATGAAAGTTTTTGGTTTATACACAGACATATATACAACTTTTTTTTAATATGTTTTATAAAAATAAGAATACAATTTAAAAAAAAATAAATAAAAAAATAAATAAAAATAATGAAAGTTTTTGGTTTATACACAGACATATATAAAACTGTTTTATATGTTTTTTAAAAATAAGAATAAAAAATATAAAAAATAAATGAAAGTTTTTGGTTTATACACAGACATATATAAAACTTTTTTTTATATGTTTTATAAAAATAAGAATACAATTAAAAAAAATAAAAAAAATAAATTAAAGTTTTTTGGTTTCTCCACAGACATGCTAACGATGACACCAGAGCTAGCATGCTAAGCTAAGGTCCTCTGGTTCTTCTCCAGACTCACCTTCTTGATGTTGGTGTACGTGTAGAAGTAGAGCTCGCGGCCGATGTTGAAGCACACGCGCTCCGACTCCTCGCCCGGGTCCTCGGGCTGAAGCTTCACCATGGAGACCCGCACCGGGGGGAGGAAGCCCGCCGGGGACGAGTTGGCGGCGGCGGCGGCGTTGGATGAGGAGGCGGCGGCGGCGCCTCCTCCGGGCCCCTGCAGCAGCCCGGGTATCGAACCCGGTCCCGCGCCAGGCCCCCCTCCCCCCAGTGTGGTGGACCCGGCGGCGGCCGGACCCCTGGGCAACCCGCCCCGCTGCTGCGAGTCCGAGAGGGTGAGCAGCTTGTAGAACCCCTCCCTGGTCCGGAATTGAGATTTGATCTCATTGATATCCTTCAACGCGCCGCCATCTCCGGCCATTTTTTTTTTCCAAGTCGGAACCGCTCGAGAGATTTAGACGCTAGAAGAAGAAGAAGAGCGAGGATGGGAGCGTCGGTGACGAGCAGCCGAGCTCAGCTAGGCCGACCAGCACAGCCTGTCTCCCGCGGAGCATTTTTTTTTTACGCCAGAGCTGGAGACCACGAGAGCCGCGAGTCCCGGAGACAGAACCCCGAGAGAGGAGAGCCCCCGCGGGCCGCTGCTGCTGCTGGCTTCATCTCTGGTCCTCCTGGTCTCTCTCTGGCTCTCGCTTCATCCGGTCCTGAGCGATGATGCGGTTCTGTTGCTGCGCACTGGGGAGGAGGGAGGGAGGCTGGAGACCTTTGGTTCCGTCAGAGGTCGCTCCATCGTAGACCGACTGAACATTTGAATATTTGGGTTTTTTTACCAATCAATTTTAAACGCATAAAATATGTAGCTATTAAAAAGACAGTCATAGAGATGTGTTCAAACTAAAACGATCAAAATTGTCATTTTTTCCATGTCAATAAAAATACACTTTATTTATAAACATTTATTTATAATTCTTATTTAGCAAAAACAAAAAGTATCAATCATTTCTTAATTCTAAGGGGAACTTATGTGTTGATTTAAGTGTGTCTTAAATGGATCTTGGACCTTCCTCTCTCTTTGCGTTTGATGGATCTACTGACTCCTTTAAGAAACATCTTAAGACGTTTTTATTTGTTCAGACTTTTCCTTGATTTTCTGGAACTCCTGTTGTGTTATCAGTTTTATCTTGATCTTTAAAGTATATACTTTATTGAGTATTGTTTTGATTGTTTAAGCGCTTTGTGACCCTGGTCTGGAAAAGCGCTATACAAATAAAAATTACTTAATTACTTACTTACTTACTTTATTGTATCATCTGTATGTTTCCATTTGTACAAAAAAACCTCTCTTTATTGAAATATTTACATTAGAAAATGATCTTAAACCCCGCCCACTGAAAATTCTTAATTCAAAATCTTGTTTACCATAACCACGCCCACTCCGCTGTGATTGGACAAGCATCAAGGTTTGTCACCACTTGCGTCAATACAGAAAGTCTTCACCTCCAAGGAACTCGTTGTATAAACAAAGCGGGCATGATTAAAGCTGGCTGGAGGAGGAGCAAAGCCATTATTATTACGTCATTATGGACTCCGCTCTCGTAACCTCTCGTTCGCCGAGATTTTAAACGGGGGAGAGCTTTACAGAGTAATCAGTTCAAAACATCATGATGAGGGACTTTTACCACGTCTTGGAGGAGAGTTTGTTTTTCACATTAGTTGCACTTTAAAATGACAACATTGATACTATAATACATTTGTAGAAAATAAAAGATAAGAATCTAAATGCTGTGATGTTTTCAGTGTATACAATTATCCTCAAACTCTGTTTCTGTCTAAGAGCAGCTCTACACTGTGATCATGGACCTCTTCATTGTCCTTGGTTTTTTAGATCAAACATTTTTTTTTGTTTATAAAATATTTTAATACAAGTTTGAAATCGCATTGACTTCGTGTTCAAGTACACTCCTTAGTTTTGGGAATCACAGATTGTATTGATGGTCAGTAATGGGCTGTTACCAGCGCGGCAGGTCCTTCATCCTTCACAGTGTCTCCTGATCTGATCCAACATCTGGTCCACCAACCTAAGACAGCATTTGGCTCAGGGCTCTCCTAGAAAGTTAGTTCTTCAAAATGGAGGTGGAAGTCGCTGAAGATGCTTTTTTTCCCCCAGACTTGTCAGAGCGTCAGGGAAGCATGACGTAGTTTTCAGCGATCTCCAGCATGTAAAGGTTGGAGAACCCGGCGTGGTCGCCGGTCCGCCTGGTCTCCATGACAACGACTCTGCTAAGGAGGTAAATGATCCGAGACTTTTATCAGCCACACTTTTCATCGTATGGTCAAACTCTGCATCTTGTTCTTTTTAAAAACAATGTTCCTACCTGTCGGACTGGACCAGCCTGTGGATCTTTTTGTAGTCTGTGGACTCCTCCAGGGGCTCAGAAGAACCCTCTCTTTTCCTCAGCCAGCCGTGACGCCACACTCCTAACAAGGTGTCCTCGACATATACTGTAATGGTGAACGAATACAGCTTCAATTACCTGCTGTTTATTTAACTATATTGTCGTCAACCAGTTAGCAAACAAGCTCGATAGCTTTTACAAATTTCCCTCACCTACGGATTCCACCTCGTGAGAGAAGGTGAGCTCGTTGGATCTGTTGTTCTTCGTTTCCCCCTCTAGGCCGACTATATGTACTGATCCTGTGAAAGAAAGGAAAACAGAAGTACACATATTTACATCTTGAAATGTATTTTAAAAAAGGATCTAAGATACATTTTAGGTTCATCTGAAGGTCGAGTTTTTGGAGTGATTGGGTAGAAAGTCAGTCGCAAAAATGTGTGGATATTCCCACGCCTCAGGTCAGGAACTCTCAGAAGACCAGACCGGATGACAAAATGTGTGAAAAATATGTTTCTTTAGTTCTTTATGTTTCTGCCTGACACTCGAAGTATAGCTACATTGAAAACAGCAGGGTGAGCACTTTACAGTATAAGTAAGTTAATAATGAGTAAGGCACAGTGTGGCGTTGGCGAGGAAAAACTTCCTTTTATAAGGCAGAAGCCTTGAGCAGAACCAGACTCGCTGCCAAGGACCCTTTAGGTCGTCACATTTAATCCGGAGGACACGGGGCGAACAGCAGGTTATGACATCAGGGAGCACTTTTCCAGATCTGTGTCTCAAATCGCATACTTCTCTTAGTATGCTAGAAGTTAGTATGCATCAGGATAGTGTACATACTAACTAGTACGCAAATTCTCAACAGATAGTATGTCTCAAATCAAACTCTGCTGCTACACACTAACAGGAAATGACGCGACAGCTTCTTCTTTTACTACTATTTAACGATGGTTTCAACCAGCTGTTGGAACGCTATCGCCACCTGCTGGCAGCTCGTTTTGCAACTTTGGAAGAAGAAATAAAGAAAAAATATGAGAATCGAAATATTCGTGAGATATTTAAGCTGGTATCAGCACCGAAGACGTGTCATCCTCCTACTGCTGCTGAAAATGCACCTGTAAGTATATGAATATATATATGCATTTATATATGACTTCTGTTTAAAACGTCACTAAGATGGCGGCCGTTTAGGGTAGATAGTGTCCATCGAACCATACTCAGTTTTGTGGGCGTTTTAGTGACAATTTAGTGTGCATGGTGCACTTAATTTCGCATACTAAGAATTGAGACGCACTTACACATTAAAAATGCTAACTTTGAGTACGCAAGTATGCGATTTGAGACACCGCACAGGTCAATTTGTGACATCATAGTCCAACTGTTCCAACAAATCGTCATTAGACATCACTTACGTTCTAGGAGGACAAGGAGTGACGTGCTGTCCAACTGGTTGACTTGGACCACATCGGAACACTGTTTCTCTGTCGGACCACAAACAAAAAAGTCTCACTTGAGCTTCACAGAGACGGCAAGAACAGTTGAATATTCATGCTTTCTTAACCCTTGCGTTATCTCAGGGTCAAGTTGACCCGGTGGCCTGAAAGCAAATGTGTCTGTGGTATCCCTTGTGTTGTCTCTGAGTCAAGATGAACAACCTAGCTGACTAATAGTATTTGCAGCAGTAGATGATGAACATTTTGGAGTTTTGGTACCAGTTCAACTGCTAGTCATACTATAAAAGTTAATGTACTAATTGTAGTTGTAGCCACACTAGTAACAGCATGAGTGGAAGTCATTAGCTTTAATAGTATTTGAGCATAAAGTCGTCTATTGTCGAGGTGCTTTTTTTCAGTAACATCATGACAACGTAAGCGTGTAAAAATAGTAGCAGTATCTAAATAAATAATGTATCATCTGTGTTCACCTGATCCCGAGAGGGTGAACCAGGACGTGTTGGAGTTCAGGTTGATGTATTCCACATCCACCGCCGTGTGTGGGCTGGATCCCTCCGAGGCCCGGATACAGACCAGCGGGTACTCCTGCTGCGGGTCCACGACCATCTTGAAGACCCTCAGAGGGTTCGGCAGCGGGAAGTCAAAGGCCTGCAGGTGATGAAGGAACAACACAGGTGGAGCGCCTCTTGTAACAAACTCAAAACAAAACAAAGAGACAAAACTGTCTCTATTGTTTCATTCCATTAACATCATGGATGATATCAGGTGGAAACAGGAAGTGCAGATCACCACTGAGACAAGATGATTGTGTACCTTGATGAACATGAACTTGTGCATGGGCTCGTACCACTGCAGCAGAACCACGCTGAGCTCCAGTGCACAACACAGGAAGACACAACCCTGCTGACTGTCGGCTGTGGGACACATTTGTTGGACACATTCACAATATGACGATGAAGAGCTGAGACTGTTAGGTCGAGTCGAGGGGAATCTCCAAGTCTCACCTACGGAGCAGGTCTTGCAGCCTTTGGTGTCTGGAATCTTGTGAGTCACTGGATTCTTCCTGAGAATGAAAGAAAAAAGTCAATAATTTCGCTCCGTCGACACAGTACAACAAATGAGTCAGGAGAGTCACCGTGGCAACAGCCTGTGCGTCGGCAGGCCGACCATCCGCTGGTCTCTTCGCGCTTGTTCGTACAATTCCTTCAGAGCGTGAGCGTGCAGCTGCGAGGACTTGCCTGACCAAAAACCGAACACAGGGTTCAAGGACGCAGAGGAGTTTATGATGAGGTTAAAAAAAAAAAGAGCTCTCACCGGACACGGACATGAGCACGTTGTTGCTGCTGTAGACCCAGCTGCAGCGGCCCGGGTACAACTGGAAGAGAGTCGCAGTGACACTCAGGACCAGCAGTCACACCCAAAGTATCAGAAGCAATCGATTCTTTTTTTTTGTTATCTCCATATGAGTCAGATCCTGTCCTACTTCATCATCAAACACCGATGGTCCAAAAAAACATCTTATAATATTTTATTGGTTGTGAGAGTTTGTCCTCACATGTTGTTGCTTACATCAAAATAAACCTCAAACAAAAGTTTAAAAAAGACAAAAGGTCACATCAGACGCAGTTCGGCGACGTTTGTTTCGCCGCTCAATACGAGTGGTCGTTGGTTTGTGGCAACAAACTGACTTCCTACTGTCTACTAACTTATGTTTATAAAAGTAGGTCAACCCTGCAAGTGGAAAGTAAAAATGGCGAATTGGAGAAGCAGAATGACCCCAATAAATCAACATATTACCTTTTATGTTACAGTTACAGTATTTGCAGCAAAATAAAATCAGGAAGTGGGTAAACTCACAAAACACTAAAACAATAACATACATTGGTGCCGCTAGCTTGATTTAAAACAACATATTCACTTCTAATTTGATTTATTACAACGGATTAAGATGAAACTTGAAGTAAAGTGTCTAAAATTCTCCAGCACAAAGAGTTTTCTAGCTAATGGTCTTGGCGGCTGACTCACTAAAATACCGTTAATAAAGAGCTAGCTATGTTCCAGTTATTTGCAGCAAAACAAAATCAGGAAGTGGGTTAACTACGGAAGTGCAACAGTCTTTTTAATGAGACTAACCTGGATAAATAAAGGATATATAAAAAAAAAAAATTTAACTCAATGATTTCAATATTGAAAGGTAGACAATACTAAAAGACAACCAAGCTACTTGATTGAACATTCAGACAATCATATAACACGCAGTAGCTCTTTTGGTATCGCTAGATGTCGCTGTTATACCATTCATTTTAATGCTGAATTTAAAAGGCTACAAATGACAAATATTATTTTTTTTAAATTAGAATATCAATCTCTATGTGAAAAAAAAACAAGTTAATCATTTTTGAAAATATTCAAATGATTAAAAATAAATAAAAGCAACCTTTCAATATAAAAAACATTAAATTCAAATGGCACTGATATACTTTAAGTTAACTTTTGCTTTACAGCCACACTGTCAGAATGAATCTGAACACGTTTGTATTTAAATCTTAAAGTGAAACAACTGTACCCACAGACTACTATCCGTTGGACCCTATATCACATTTCCTTAAAGAGTCTCCACAGAGTCTCCACCATCCAAACTCCAGCTTCTAATTCATCTCCTCTGAGGAGCCCATCTCTTCATCCAGTTCTCACCAGCTCCATCGTGGCCTCGTTGCTGTTCAGGTTGAGGGTGTAGATCCCTTCTTCCGCCGCCAGGATCAGATGTTTGTCTTGAGGAACGAAGAGGGGAAGCGTTAAAACCAACAATGTCCAGCTGAGAAAAAACATCTCACCCAACCTTTGCTGGCTGGGTTGTCCCAAGTGGTGGAGCTGTTTATCTTCAGCGGGCAGCCGTTGAAGATCTTCTTGAAGTAGACCAGAGGTTTCTTCGTGACGGAACTGTCGGGCGACTCCTGAACTCAAGAGAACGATGACGATCAGACTGACTCGAGGAGGGTCGCCCCGCTTTGTATGCACCCTTACCAGAGAGATGGGGCGCCGTCTGTGAGTGGATTTCGGTGGGAGCTTGGGGGGACGCTGCTCTCCAGACTCCGGTTCTAACCAGTGTCCTGCAAACACACGCTCGGATATTATAATCTAGTAAACCTTCAGGTCTTCTTTCTTGATGGTCTCACCTGAATGCCGAGCGGGTCTGGGCTTTGCCACGGGATTAACATGAGTCCCACTGGAGGTTCTGATCAGGGGGGACGGCGCGTGCAGGGAGACGCTCCTCAAAGGCTCATCATCGTACGCCACACTTTCCCAGGAGCGAGTTCTACCTTTGGGCTGCGGGGACAAACGCATCGACTTTTAATGGGCCCTCCCCCAGAAGACTGAGATACTCACCTTTGGTGGGAGAGGAGGAGGAACTTCTTCGGCGGGTGGAGGATAAAAGGAGACGCTGCAGGTGAAGATCAATAATAAACTGATTATGAAGAAACGTGCGTGTGGATGTGGTGGTCATGTGATTCAACTCACCTTTGACCCTGCAACGTGGGGCTGAGGAAGACAAGTAAGTAAGTAAGTAATTTTTATTTGTATACCAGGGTCACAAAGCGCTTAAACAATCAAAACAATTAACAATAAAGTATATACTTTAAAGATCAAGATAAAACTGATAACAACACAGGAGTTCCAGAAAATTAAGGAAAAGCCTGAACAAATAAAAACATCTTAAGATGTTTCTTGAAGGAGTCAGTAGATCATCAAACACAGAGGGAGAGGAAGATCGTTCGAAAGCTTAGGAGCAACAGCCTGGAAGGATTTCTCTCCTCTGGTCCAGAAGTGTGTTCAGGAACCATAAGTAGATTCTGATCCACAGACCTCAGAGCCCGAGCTGGGGTGTAAGGCTGGATCAGATCACTGATGTAAGGAGGAGCCTGACCATGAATAGATCTGAAAGTAAGAACCAGAATTTTAAAGCTGACCCTGAAAGAAACTGGCAGCCAGTGAAGAGTTTTAAGGATCGGAGAAATGTGAGTTCTTCTACTAGAGCGGGTTAGAATTCTTGCTGCAGAGTTTTGTAGTAACTGCAGGCGAGATAGCTCCTTCTTATTAAGACATGAAAATAAAGTGTTGCAGTAGTCCAGGCGAGAAGACACAAACGCATGGATTACAAGCTCCAGATCATGTTCCGACAACATTTTCCTACAAGGTCAATTAAACTCAGAAGTTCAAGATGATCTGTTCTGAATTCTTACACGTCAATGTCGTCGTAGTCGTCAGAGTCGCTGTCCTGACACCTGTCAGTATCATCGCGATCGTTGCGGATGCTCGGCGACGGTCTGAGCTGGAAGAAGAACGGACTCGTAAAGAAGACAGAAAACTTTGATCCGATATCAAACGTGTGTTTGTGGGACTCACTGTGTGTTCCGGTGACAGTCTCCTGACGGGCCTCTGCGTGTAGATCTGATCACCTGCACGACAAGAACTTACTTTGTACGGTTTTTAACATATATTTAGTCTTAGATCTAAATGACTCAAGAAAAACTTTTAGTAATTTGGAGCATTTAAAATGATTTCAATGTCCAGTTACACATATATTGGGTTCGTAATTTACATTTAAATCATAAAAAATGATTTTATTCATCATGTTAAATAAGACCATATTAACACGAAAACATTTACATTGGTGCCACTAGCTTGATTTAAAACTACATATTCACTTCTTATTTGATTAATTACGACAGATTAAGATGACACTTGAAGTAAAGTGTCTAAAATTCTCCAGCACAAAGAATTTTCTAGCTAATGGTCTTGGCGGCTGACTCGCTAAAATACATTGAATAAAGAGCTAGCTTATTAAAATGATTCAGCCTAACTTGTACATTATAGCATCTTAGCTGCTACAATGTGTAAATTCTATAGATTAGTAAAAAATAATGTGATTCATTATGTTAAAAACTAGAACCCTGCGTGGGAAAAAAGACTTGTTAGCTTATCCACTTACACGCTAACTAGCTAAAATTCATCACATTCTCAGCTAATGATGAGGTAGGTCAAATTTTGATGTTCATTTGTAGCTAGCTATAGCAAGATTGCTAACCGACAGTAAGCAGCTAACTCTTTAAAACTACACTAAATCATCAACTAGGTTGTTTAAATTATTCAGCTTAACATGTAGGTAACTAAATGATCTCTAAATGGTGTAATTACTATAAATTAATTTGTTTAAATAATGTGTTTTATCATGTTAGAAACTAGAACTCTGGAGCACAAGTGTGTTAGCTAATAGATGCTAACTGGCTATGTCTGGATTACTACCGGAAAGGATCAAAAAACTAAAATCTTACTATGTTTTTAAAGTTGATAAAATATTAAAAATGTGATTTTCCTGTTAATTTATCAGATTATATTACAATGTATTACTATTAGATTGTAAGTGTCAGTTAAATGCAATGATTTGTTATATTCACACAATTGAACAACAGCAAATCCAAATAAAATACAGAGTAACTGTAGACATTTGACGTCATATATTTGTGCTTTTAGAAAATAATTCACATTAAGCTTAAACTGCATTACTTCTCAATGAATGGAAATTAAAAAAATATATATGAATGTTGATAAAGCTGATTAATCAATTTATTCAAAACAAATTACGTTTAAGTGTCGTAAGTAACTATGTTTTAAGTCAAAGATGTTTATTTTTCTGCAGCGTTTTTCAATAAAGTTTTTTAAATTAAAAACTCAGATCAATTCATTGGTTTGGCACTGTTTCCTGCTCACAGCCAGAGCATATACTGTAGGCTGACCCGTATCCTGCACTGACAAGTTGAACTAATCTGAAACTAGCTAGCGACTGAGTTTCCTGACGTTTTCCTGACAAGATCAAGCGAGAAGATGAGTTTCCTTACAGCTGGCGTCAGAGTTGGTCCTCTCCGCCTGGGTGTGTTTGCTCATCGACAGGATCCTCTTCAGGGATCTGAGCTCTGCCACCTACAGGGAACAACAACACATGTGTTGAAGTTGTAACATTGTGTCATAACTGTTGGGTCCGTCATAAAGGTCTGACTTGAGGGACGTAAAAAGACCCCCCAACAGATTCAAACCTCACCTCCTGGTCGTCGTCTTCGCTCACCAGGCAGGGTTTCTCAGGATGCCGACTTTTCTCCAGCAGTTCCAGGGTCAGTGCCCGGGTCAGACCCGGCTGGGTGACGAACGAGTGCTGCAGGGAAGACGGTTAATAAGTACACGTTTGAATTTGTTTGGATTTCAGAAAAACCAAGACCATGTCTAGGTGGACTGAACATTACTCACTGAGAGCATTTTGTGGGCGCCAGGTCTCCTCTTAGGGTTCTTCACCAACATGGCCTTCACGAAGGAGTAGAAGGTTGAGGACCTGCAGCAGGAGACAACAGACGTCAAGGTGAGCCCTCAGGGGAGCTACAGGGTCGTGTTTACCATTTGGACCGGTCCTTTAGTTTGGGGGGCTGGTAGCTGTTCTTGGACATGAGGAACAGAACCCTGCAGTAGAACAACAGGTGGTCGGTGAGATGTGTGCTCACTCGGACTGGGTCCCTGGACCAGATCCTGGTCTCTTACCTCAGCGGGTGGACGTCAAACAAGGGCGGCTGCACCTCCGCCAGCTCGATGGTAGTGATGCCCACGGACCAGATATCACAGAGCTCATTGTACCCGCCCTTGATCTCCACCGCAGCCACCTCTGGCGCCATCCTGTGGTGGGAAGACGGACAGACAGGAAGATGCGTTTAGACTGGAGAACTTCTACTACTGGTAATACATTTACTTCTTCCTCATTTCTACAATTACCTTTTCCCCACTACTACTACAACTGACAGTTGTTGGTTTTATTTGAACAGCAGATAAACGTCTTCATAACCAGATAACTTAGTGGGGGGGGCACTGGTTACCACATCAACCGATATGGTGCGAACAAGACAGTGAACTCCCATGATGCCTTCAAAAACACTGCTCTATTCAGTGAAAAGTCATTTGTCTCTTCAATTGTGTATTGTGCTGTCAAAGTGATCGACATCTGTGATTACTCGCTCGGCTGGGCGGCAAAGAATTATGTGATCTGTTCGGGTCACTGTTACTGCAAGGTTTGTTGAGAGACATGGCATTTCATATCCGATGTAGAGTTCGCAAGTTCAAATAAATGTTGTTAATTTAAATATATGAAAAATGTAATACTTCTCTGCAGATTTTTTATAACGGATAGTATTTTCACTACTTAACCCCTGTGATAAACAAGGGACCACTGTACTGCTAATTATTTTACGATTTCTACTACATTTACCAATTCTTCTACATTCTACTTCTATATCTACTTACAACTGCTTATACCAACAAATTTTACTGCAACTTTATTGAAAAATAAATTAAACTATAAAAGATGTCACTGCTAAAACTTCAACAACTTTCTCCATTTTTTAATTCTCCTACTTATACTACCTTGACCACTAGGGTGGGACCTGAACCTGCAACCAATATGGCTTTGAACACTCACCAGTATGGTGTTCCGATGAAGGACATCCTGCGGGCCAGCGTGGCTGTGATCTGAGCCGAGATCCCGAAATCAGCTTATAAAAAACAACAAACAAAAAGTTTAGAACTTCTTGGACAAAATAACTAAACTAGAAAAGCACTCAGTGGTCGCAGTAGTACTTAATCTGATATAATTTGATTTAAAATATAACTTTCAGAACTCACTTAGAGAACAAAGAGAGTGAGAAACTTAAATTGATTCGTAAATCCAGATGGTATTTCTGAACACCATCGAAATGTATCCATTTAATCCCTTCATGACTATGAACAATTCACGAAAATGTGATTAGAAACACACAGAAGGAAATTTCTCCACCTACCTAACTTCACCTCTCCGTGGTCATTGAGGAGGATGTTGGCGCCCTGAGACACACACACACACACACACACACACACACACACACACACACACACACACACACACACACACACACACACACACACACACAAAGCTTGTGAAATGATCACAGTATGTAGAAGTTGAGATAAGCATATTTCACTGTGTTTCTCCTCCTCACGCTTTCATTGAAAGCAACAAAGTAAAAAGTCACCTTGATGTCTCGGTGCATCTTCTTCTGCGCGTGCAGATAATCCACACCCTGGTGACACAAACAAACACCGGAGTTTAAGAACATCCGCCTGTATATGCCGACTAAGAAAAGGTCGTGACCTGCAGCATCTCTCGACAGATGTAAGCGATCTGGGTCTCGGTCAGCGGGCCGGTCACTGCAGGGGGTTCGAACACACACACTATCATCATACAGTTTGTGGTCATATCGTGTTTCTGCCTCAGAGATCTAACCAGTCGTGTTACATCCAGTGGACCTCTGTAGAAGTGTTGCAGGCAACGACAAAACTTCCTCAAAGTCTTAGCAGGAAAACACTACAAGCGTAACATTTTACATGGAAGGACAAGTCTAGCTTCATTTGTTGCCCTTAGCTGTTTGTATTTTCCTTTAATCTGATGTCTAAATATCATCAGTTCTTAGCAATGGTCTCATGTAGAAATATTATTTCTATATCAAGTCTTGTTATTTCACTTTATTTCAAAATATGTTCCTTCAAAAATATATCTAGTAACTGAATAAAAATGATTCATTAAAAAAGTCATACAAGGAGGAAACTTTAACAAGTTAGTTTTAGAACTTGTTCCAAGACGGGGGGTTGTGAGACCCCTCAAAGTTTATGCAGTACTCAACAATACGGATGTTTGTGGCCCAATAATAGTGTTTTTATTTTTAATTAATTTTTTTAAATATACATATATATATATATTACATACCGAGGGCCTCATCAATACAGTCAAAGGGCCACACTGGGCCTGTGTTTCATGTCCTCGCAGCTTCATTCTCTAGTCAATCCGTTTCAAACCGCAAGACTCGCCTGTATAGATGTCCTGAAGTGAACCTCCGCCACAGAACTCCATGCAGATCCACAGCTTGTGAGTCCTACAGATGGAGACATGGAGCTCAGAGAAGAAGGACGTGTGCGAGAAGAGTGACGGAGGAAGAAACCGACCGTATGTAACTGCCGTAGTACGCCACGATGTTGGGGTGCATGCAGCTCCTCACGATGACGATCTCTTGCTGGATGATGGAGAAGTCGTCCTCTGGGGAACCAGAAGATTTAATTCCGTTCCACAATTCCACAAACTGACTTGTTTAGTCAGGGTGAGTTAAAGTTAATTCATATTCTGGCCACCAGAGGGCGATATCAGACGCTGTTTTTACAGGATGTTGAAGAGGTTTGACTACTATTTAGGTTCTGGTAGAACCACATTATAGGGTCGTATGGTCCAACTCCACTCTTCTATCTTCCTGTCCACACGCAGGATGAACTGAACAGGTAAATCTCACCTGGTTCCATTTTGATTATCTTGATGGCGGCCAGTTCTCCACTCTGCTTGTTCCGGGCCTAAAAAAAAAACAGAACCACAGACAAGTTCATACACAAGAAATTCATTCCTCCTTGAGTATTTTGGGTCAAACATCCAAAGGTGTCAGAACTCAAAGCCCATAATCAAACATGATCCATTTTTATACTTTAATTCTGACCTAATGACAAGGGATGGATGTCAATACACCACACCATGATGGCACTGGTCCCGACTGGTAGTAACTAGTAATAAGCAGAACCAAAAGTGTTTTTTTTTACATGTTTCTCTGTCCAAAAATACATTCATATCTGTGACACCACGTTCTCACTCCACTTCTCGTGCGCACACTCTCGAAAAGTTTGTCGCAAATGAAAACATTGGAGCGCAACAGCTGTTGTATATTGTTGTATATAGTTGTATATTGACAAAATAGTTTTTCGGTACGTTAAGGAGAGGTGAAGTTAATGGAGAAGTTAAAAAAAAAAAAATCACTTAAAAACAGATTTTATTCCAAAATGTAAATCCGAAAATTAAAGTTTAAGTGTCAATCATTTGACATTTTGTTCGCCCCATACATTTGAGTTTCACATCACGACCTCTTCAGAGGTGTTGAAGAAGAGAGTGCAGGCGGGGTGGAGCAGCAGAAAAACTTGAGGTCGAAAAAGATCATGATTTGACAAAAAAAAAACGTAGATGAAATTTGTTACAACAATCTTCAATTTCACTCAACTTTATTCAGATTGATCAGCAGAATAACTGGAGTTTCATTTGTTCCACGCAGAAGAAACAACATCATGTGTTTTTGTGTGTGTGGAAATGGTTGGTGGTCCGGTGGAACTTATTGAACTTCCGTTCCAACCGGTTCATCTTGAGGTCTGACTGATGTATTTTTGGCTCATGTCTGTGATATCTTCACCGCTGCCCAGTTCTCCTGTACAGGTCTTCATCTGGAGGACCAGAACCCACCAGAACTGATCTGACGTTCACTCGTCTTCATGGTTCGATTCCTTCCTTCGCTCAAATCTCTGGTCGTGTTTCTAACTGTCACAGCTTCCTGGATCTCAGGAACTCACTTCTACACACACACACACACACACACACACACACACACACACACACACACACACACACACACACACACACACACACACAGGTGCAGCCGCAGTCAGGCTTCAAGAGGAAACTCGACTCATCACAGTTGATTTGACTGTTAGTTCTCAGTCACTCCCTTCATCTGCTCGAGTCAAAGTGATGACTCGCAGTTCTGCAGAAGATCCGGACCTCGGCTCGTTGACCCGGGTCACTGTTCGGGTCTTAAATATCTACTGAGTGCAGAGCGGGATGAGTGTACGACGCTACGAGCGGGAATGTGCAGCGTTTGTCGAAAGAAATGAAAAATAAACGAAGATTTATTGATCATTTTTCTTCGGTTCATTTAGAATCACCCAAATTACAGTCTGTCCCACCGAGTCATTTAATGTGGCCCACAAGAGCTTATAGTGATGAGTTCACACTAAACTTGAATTTCTACTCATTTCGACTAAAGGTTGGGATTATTTTCAGAGTAATCTGTTCCTTTTTAGAGTTATAGACAAAAATGTTTGTTCATTTTAATGTAGCGACTGGAGCTCAGTTGTCTTCGTCTTCATCTTAGTCCAAAAAGACACTTAAAAACATCCAAATACCTCCATACTGCTTGTTTTGTTATTATAATTCGACAAGAGGATTTTTTCTGTCTATAGACAATAAACACTGTAAGCTCTTGCTGTATTTACGTGAAGTGTTTTACCGTTTGTGTAGCATGTTAGTCTTTTAGCTTCAGCTAAAAACAAGCTTAAATTATAGGCTTGTTTAATTTTTGTCTGAAAAATTCCTAATGTCCAGGCTTCAATACAAGATGGACGTCACAGACGAGCAGTATGAAGGTATTTGGATGTTTTTAAGTGTCTTTTTGGACAGAGATGAAGACGAAAACAACTGAGCTCCAGTCGCTACATTAAAATGAACAAACATTTTTTGTCTATAACTCTAAAAAGGAACAGATTACTGTGAAAATAATCTCCACCCTTAGTTGACATAATCAGAACTATCCCTTAAACCCTTGTATTATCTAAGGGGCAAAGTGACCCAGTGACTGAAAACAAATGTGCTTGTGGTATCCCTTTTGTTGTCTCTGGGTCAAGGTGAACGACCTCCCTGGCTTCCGTAAATACGTATGCAGTGGTGGAGGTCAACATTTGTTTTTCAGTCATTCAAGGGTTAAGAAACAGTGGGAAGCGTAGAGGTCAGATTTCTATGTGAAGTAAGGGTCTGAGATAAATGCCAATCAAACCCTATTCTGGACATTTTCCAGGTGACCTATGACCTCAGTCGACTCAGAGCCCCACCACGAGCAGAGGAAGTGGTCCACCTCTGTGCAAACATCACGCAGCAAAAGTTCCACTGACGAGATCCCCGTGAGATTTTTTTTGGAGGTCACGACCCGACAGAATGCAGGGTGAGAGAAGAAAGCTTTACCTCAGAGGCTCCACCAGTGACATCATCTGTGGTCTGAAGACCACGTCTGTGTGAGGTCACACGCCTGAGGTGGATCATCAAGTACGTGCGGAATCAAAACCATAAGGACATCGGTTGTCTTCACGTCTGACGGTTTTGTGTTGTTTTGCTTTTGTTTTTTTCCGTCTTCCTATGAATGTCCTGTCATCAAATCTTCTTTTTTTCCTTCTCTTTCTTCTTTATCTTCACAATGTTTTCATTCTTTGTCATTTTCTTCTTCCTTTTGTTCATTCTGCATCTTCTTTGTCCGCCGATCTGTCTCTTTTCGATACAGATTCCTTATCACTTGATCTATAGTCATATATTAAAAATAACGCCACTGTTTTTGATTCAATAAAAAAATCATAAAGTTTTTACTTCAATAAAAAAAACGTCTTAACTTTTTTTACTTAATTATAAAAAAAATTCAAAACGTTTTTCAATTAAATTAAAAAAACTTCTTACATTTTTTGACTTGATCAACTGATCAAAATCTAAATGTTTATCAATTCAATAAAAAAATAGACTGTTTTCAATACAATGGAATTAAATAATTAAGACATAAATGTCTACTTCAGTTAAAGAAAGTTTAAACTAAAAAAAGTTCACTTTTATTTTTAATTGAAAATATTCTTTTGATTTAAGCCATTTTTCTTTAATTAGTTATTTTGTCAATTTAAATTATTATTAATTTTCAATCAACAATTTTTTTAAAACAGCGGAACAAATCTACCTCCATTTGCTTGACCTTCCTTTTAAATTGTCTCTAAGGTCGGACCAGGAGGTCTTTTAGATTTTACAAATAAATCTGACTTAATCATTGATCATCAACTGATCGTGTGATTGATCACGTGATGTGGCAGCCATTTTGTTTTCCTGAACACTTTCTAGTTTATCTATCAAAACAAATCAATTTCCTGCTTCTGTCAGCGACTGTAAATCAGTCTAAACTGGTTTCTTCTCCTTCGTCGGCAGATGTTAAGCCGGTGCTGTGATCTGGTACCAACGACCCAGAAAACACTTCAGCCACTTCCTGTTCTCGCTGTGGAGCGACAGGTTGAACCTGTCTGTGTGCGGCTCTGACTGTCGTGCATCTAAGAGAGAAAGAAATGTTGCCCGAGGTATTTAAGAGGGAACCACGAGTCACAGCGACACACAGGTTGTTGAAAACCTGAAGTTGGTTTAGAGAAGTTACGTTTATTGTTGTGTTAAACTGATTTGAACGAGTATTTGTGTAGCATGTGCTTAAAGTTGTGTTTGTGTGTTCGTGTATGTGTGTGTCACCATGCATGCCTTTGTGTATTTGTGTGTTTGTTGCGATGTGTGCAGTTTTGTTAGTGTGTGTATTGGTGCAAGTGTTTGTGTTTTACCATGCATACAGTTGTGTTGGTGTATTTGTGTATCTGCATGTGTGTGGGTCACTATGTGTACAGTTGGGTATGTGTGTGTGTGTGCATTTGTCACCATGCATACGGTTGAGTTTTCAAATTTGTGTAGGTGCATGTGTGTGGGTCACCATGTGTGCAGTTGTGTATGTGTGTGTGTGCATTTGTCACCATGCATACGGTTGTGTTTTCTGATTTGTGTAGGTGCATGTGTGGGGGTCACCATGTATGCAGTTGTGTTTATGTATATGTGTGTTTCATCATGTTACGTTTTTTGTGTATTTGTCTATCTGCATGTGTGCAGTTGTCTGTGTGTGTGTGTGTGTGTGTCACCATGCATGTATACACTTGTGTTTTTTGTATTCGTGTATCTGCATTTGTGTGGGTCACTATGTGTGCAGTTGTGTGTGTGTGCATGCGTCACCATGCATATGGTTGTGTATGTAGATGTGTGTATGTGCATGTGGTTGGCTCACCATGTATGCAGTTGTGTTTGTGTATGTGTTTATATGTGTGTGTTTCATCATGTGTGCAGTTGTTTTTTTGTGTGTATTTGTGTATGTGTGAGCATGTGCGTGTGAATGTGTCTCACCATGCATATAGTTGTGTTTGTGTATTTGAGCATGTGTGTGTGTCACCATGCGTGCAGTAGTTATTGTGTATTTAAGAGTTACAAAGCACTTAAACAACAAAACAATAATCAGTTAATAATACAGTACATACTATTTAAAAACTTTAAAAGATCAGTAAATAATTGTGACAAACATATGTGCCTGTGAATGTGTCACCATGCATATAGTTGTGTTTGTATATTCGTGTATATGTGTGTGTCACCATGCGTGCAGTTGTGTGTATGAATTTGTTTATTTGCATGAAAGTATCTCAGTGCATGTGTGTTTGTTTGTCGGTTCATGTAGGTATGTGTTTGTTTGTCTGTGCATGTGTGTGCCTATGGATGTGTGTGTGTTTGTCTGTGCATGTGTGTGTGTGTCTATGGATGTGTGTTTGTTGGTGTCTGTGTTTATGGTGGCTGTGAGTGTTCGTGTGTGTGTACGTGTCTCGCTTTGACTCTATCATGTTTGTGTGTAAATATGAATGCCTCTGTGTGTGTGTGGTTCTTTGTGTGTCTCTCTCTATGAACGTATGTGTGTGTTTGTGTCCGTGAAAGTTCAAGTATCTAATGTCTTGTTTTTGAGTGTGTGTGGTTCTGCATGTGTGTGTGTGTGTGAGAGGGGGAGGAGGCCACAGAGGAAGCTTCTGCCTTCACACTTGTTTTGCATCGATGACAATCAGGTTCACACAAAAAAAAGCCACACAAGTTGAAAGACTGACCCACCAGGGAGGCAGGGAGTCGAGGTTTGGTAAACGCCAGCTGCAAACTGCGTCAGCAGTAGGATGGTCACATGTCCATAAATTGAAGGAGAGGCATAATGGAACCAAGGATGAAGAGACAGACTTTGATACTTTCGACTCGTCCCACCATTTCCTGCCGCATTAAAAAACAGTTCGCCTCCACAAGTCAACTTAGTTCGATGTGATTGGCCCCTGGAAACCTCTCCTTGTGACCTCCATAGTGACCTTGATAGTTCATCGTCCATCGGAACTATCCGCCTCACAGACCTGGACCAGTGTCAATCAAGTTTTTTTTTTTTAAATTTGTGTTAAGGTTTTTTCAGAGTTGTGTGACGAGAGAGTGTGTGTCTTCTTCATCACACTAAGTGTGTGTATTCTCATCATTATGGTGGATCTGGTCAACACTAGCTCTGCCCCTGTGACCTCACATCAGAGTGGAGACAGAATCATGACCAGTCAACAATTTACATTAAAAACCAAATCTTTCATTCTCCTCAGTCGTTCAACAGAGACTCTGATTAGAGCTTTTGGGACAGTTAATTTGAATGAAAGCGCTTGACTCTGATTAAAAAAATAAGATGAATTGTGAATCGACAGAGCAGAACAAGACAAGATCAGTCAAATTCTCTAGAAGTCTAGATAAACCACGTCAGTGATCGAAGATGTACTTCCTTTTTAACCAGGGACTCAATGTCACCGTGACCAGGCTCACCTTGTACACGTCCCCGTAGGTTCCTCCTCCCACCTTCACCAGCAGCTCAAAGTCCTCTTGGGGGTTCCTGGTGGAGATGTCCAGGGAGGACATGTTGGGGTAATCCATAGTCAAGGCTCAGCTCAGGCGTCGTCACACACACGGACACACAAACATGTTTCTCCGCCGCCTCAACGCGAGCCAGGAACTTCGAAAGCACCGACCCGAACCTGTCATTCAGCTTCTGACGCACACACACACACACACACACACACCTTCCTCTTTCTGTTCATCACCCTCTGACTGATCTTTCCTCCTCTCATCAGTCGTTCAACCCGTGAGGGTTCGAGGCCCCCCAGTGGCCATTGTGTGTCTTTGAAACAGAACTTTTTTTTTTAAGTTTTTGATGGAACTTGTCATTATTATTATTTTTTTTACTTTCAGAATCTTACTTGATGGACATAAAGGGTGATTAATTAAGATCTAAAATCTTTGATGTCAAATGATAAAGGATGGTAAGATTCACCCGAGAATGACTGAAGCTAACTAAGCTACGCTAACATGTACCTTTCAGTTCAGAATTTCCCTACATCGTAGAAAATAGAATTAAGAAAATGTTAGAGCTCCAGTTCTTTGGAGATCGACCCTATGTCAGCTGGAGGAGGTTCCGCACAAAGCCACGGATTTATGAGGAACATCTATGGTCTTAGACTTGGTATCTCGAAGATTTGTGATGTTTGGCAGTGTGATGTGGACAGGATGAGGACAAGGTCCTTAAAGCCTTCAGCTGAGCTTGAATGCAAAAAATGCTGTTGAAAGGTTTGTTTTAATTTAATTTATTTGACAAAAAAGTTATTCACAATAGTTAGATGAAGAAGTCCTCAATATCTCTGAGCCAGGTGAAGAAGCCAGAGACGGAGTGAAGCGCCGGCTCCCGGCCCACCAGCTCAGCCGGGTCTTTGCTTGACTCCCATCTAAAGAAGGTCTCCTCTCTGATGAGGTCCTCATCCAGGAGAGTGTCAAAGAACATCCGGAGAAGATCTGAGCATAAAGCCAAGTTACAGGTGTGTGTGGTCAGGTGACAGGTGTCACGTGACATCACTCACATGCTGGATGGTTCAGCTTCACCATTAGAGCCTGAAGAGCAAAGAGAGCCTGCAGTTGCTTCTGCTCGTCTCTCAAGAACTTCTGCAGCAGCTTGGTCCGCCGGTGGATCTGCCTCGCGCTCACTTTGTAGACGTTATTGACTGAAATTGGCACAAGTAAAGACAACTTCACCACTCGACCCGAGGGTGGCGTGCTGGAGCTTCAGGACTCACAGGTGATGGCCGACTGGCAGACGGAGGTCGTCAGGACTCGTGCAAACATGTTGGAGGACATCTGCTCCTCCTCCACGTTCGTCTAAATCAAAACAACTCATGATTGACTCCAGCTCCTCCTCCCCCCACAACACATCGTCTTCTCAGTGAACCGATGACACACCTGGATCCATCTGGAGAGGCTCTGGTTGTCAGCATCCTCCTTTATGAGCGTGGACAGTTGTGAGGAGATCTCTAAGGTGCTCAGCTGCTTCTTCTTCGGCGGGTAGTCATCAAGTATGAACTCCAGATTCTGTGCAAAGGAGTAATTATTAGGTAGATCAAGTGGATGGTTGGTGGTAGATGTAGAACTGAAGTTTTTTTCTTACCCTTTCTTTCAGGAACGTGTCCATAGACACTTCTTTAGGGAGGAAGTCCATCCATTGCAGTCCTTCCTCCCTCCACATGGTCTTCACCGACTCCTCACCCTGTTTGAGGAGCATCAGTGTCACAAAATGCTTAATGAAGTTTTGAAACCAAAAGATTCCCACCAGCTTCCTGCAGAGTAGATCCAGGAGCGGAACTAGCAGTACTTCAGCCTTGCCGGAAGGGATTAAAGGTCTTGAAACCTCCCTGGGAACCAAACACGAATAAGCTCAATTGGCTCCTACAAAACACATGGACTATTATGGAAACAGCCTGACCTGAAGAGCTCCCCCATCGGGATTCCTCCCTTTAGGAGCATGGGGCAGATCAGTTCGGCAAGGTACAACCAGATGTGCGGGATGTCTATGACCAGGTCCTCCACCGTCTCCAGGATCTGTTGAAGCCTGTGGATGTAAAAGACAGTTCAGGTTAAGGTTCTGGCCAACAAATCGCTTGTGATCCTAAAGAAGTGGAACTGCACCTGAACAAGAATTACAACAGTCAGTCGTTACATTCATGTGAACATGATTTACAGTCAACTTCACCACTTACACACATCCCAACTTCGATTAAATTAATGTTAATCTGCTTTAGATAATAATTTGTGATTAATCATGATGATCTTCGCAAGAAAAAACATGGCCTGTTGAAACACTGTGATCCTTGCAGGTCATGAGATGGAGATACACTGGAAGGGATCTATGTGTTCAAAGCTTTGGTTGGCATTATGGCTTGATCAGTCAGATTTGGCCCTCGGGGCCAATATTTTGTTATGTGTGGTGGATATGACCACAATATTGACCCTGGTCTGTCATGTTTCATTTGGAGACACCTGTCAGACCTCTGGGATTGTTCTAGCCTCTAAGGAACATATCCAGCTTCCTGTTTCCATGACAACAAAACACCAGTGTCAATCATACTGACCCTTTGTAGTACTGCTGAGTCTGCAAAGTTTGGTTCTTCACAAGGTGATGCAGCAGCAGCCCCATGTCTTCCCTGGCTTTGGGACTCTTTTCCAATGTGAAGTCAAAACCAGTTATTACAAACTGAAACAGCTGCTCAGGGCAGTTTAGCTCCTGAACACACGCCAGCGCTTCCTGTTGACAGAGTGGAGAGGAAACATTTTTGAATCTTGGAAAAGCTCACAAATGTTGCTTAACCTAATAAACTCTCATGGATTGGAAAACCATTGATTGAAATTAACTCAAATGGTTAAAGCAGGTGGCAGCAGTGGACGACACCTGAGGTACGGGGAGCGCAACAAATGAACTGGCAGTAACTGTAGCAACAAGGTTCGAAGCCCGAAATGGTGATGAAAACCGTCAAGAAACTGGATGTGAAGTTGGCTGTCGCGCATGTGCTCACCTTAAGGTCGTTGATGGAGAGGTACTCTTGGATAATGCCTGTGAACTTGTTCTTCATATCTTGTTCGCCCCTGGGTAGGGGGTTATCCTGAAAGGGTGATGGAGAGGTTGCATGTTCTTGTCCATCTGTTCCGGAACATAAGGCAAGATAAGAACTCCTGTTGCCGTCTAATTTCTGGAGAGTCATAACGTTCTCCTCACTCTTGATGTGTTCCCCGCAGTGTTCACTCTCAGTCCTGTCTTCTCCATTAACCGAGTCTGTTGACCTGCTGTGCCGCCTGGGCTGCTGCCTGTGCTCAAACTCCCGTATGACGCTGTATCTGTGGACCCTCACTTGTTCTCCCTCACAGTCAGAACGCGGGTCAGAGCCGTTATCAGGGTGTTCACATGAAGCATGAAGCTGCTGACCATTGCTGGTTCTGATGAAGACACAAGTCGTATGGATCAATTAGAAAAGACCACAGCTGACCATTTTGAGTTAACGTTGAATAAACCAATTTAAACCTCTGTATACTGTTGATCAATGGATGACCCAGAGAGTCCATTCCTGAAGACAAAAGGAGAAAGTCAGAGTTGGACACATTGAGTGCCAATTGGAGAATTGGTTTCAGCAAAATCCTACCAGGGTCTACAACGTTGGTAGTATTCTCTTTACTCCAGTTTATCCTGGGTCCTACACCGCCTGCTGGGACAAGCGAACGATGACTGAGGTCTTGGAGGGGTCTCTGAAATGAGAACAATTCAAAAGTGGAGGTAACCCAATCTTAAACTTTGATTGTTCTAACAAACACTACAGGCAGCTTGTACAGCTTCAGCTTCAACAAAAAATGTCCTAAGGGCCCGTTATTCGGAAGGATGTAAAGCCTGTGAACTGTTATACAAAATCATTATCCTGTCTTACCTTTGTGCCGTTGCTCAGGTGTGGGATGTCATTAGCTTGCTTTCTAATGTTAGCAACAGGTTTCCATCGCTCATCCTGTCGCCAGGAACTGTCACGGTGGCTGAAGCAACCGCCGCCAACTCCTGTTCCTCCTCTGGTTGGCCTTGTCTCTGGACTACTGCTCATCTCTGTTTTGAGGAACATTGACTGATGCACCTTCACTTGCTCCATCTGCTTCTCCATCTCAGCCTCTCTGTGTATCTGATCCAGGGTCTTCGGCCCTTGATCCCCCCTCCGAGGGACCCAATGGTTCTAGTAGCAAGAGGAAAAGTTGGTGAGCTTTTACTGAAGAGCTCTAATGAAGCAGCTCTCATGAAATTGTTTTCCTATTATATTGTATTTCTTTACATGGCGAAGGTCCAGCACGTCTTGCAACATGAAGCGGATTCTGGTTGAAGTTCGTCTCTCCTTCACAGTAGTCTTCATCTGGTTGAAGTACTTGTCCATGTGAGTCTGAGGATAATCGCAAATGCATAATAATTTGAACAAATCAATCAAAAACGTCTTCCAATGATACATTGTAACACAGAAGAAATGACATGAAACCTGGTCCAGGTGCCAGCGGAATAATTGCAAGAATAACCAGATGTCTGGTAATCTGTTACCTTGTCCTTCTCCATGTCCAGGTTCTTCCCAATGGTAGACAACAATTTGCAGAGACATTCAAGGAACTCGTCGTCAGGTGTTTTGAGAAGCTTGATGATGCAGTCGTGCATGATTACTTCGTTCAGCATTTTGAGGTTAAAGAGCTCGCCGATAAATCTCACGTTTCCGAGAGATCTTTTCCTGGCTCTGTCTTTGGCCTCCTCCAGCTCTTCACTTAAGAGCTGCTTCTCCAATTCCTGGCGTATAATGTTAGACAACAGTAATGGATTAGACTAGATACACTCACATCTAGGGGGAAAAAACTCCATCCAACTGTCTTTTAAAGTGTGTCCATACTTTACCCCTGAAGCCTCTTCCAATGCGTTCTGCTTCTTTAAAACCATCTGGTTGTGATTCTTGTCGGTCTGAAACTCCTTCTGGCACTGAACCAGCAGCAGTGCACTGAATTTCACTGACTGTCCAGGTTGGTTCTCCTTCTGGACCTCAATCTGATGCAGATCATTGTAGATTAACCAACAAAATAATTATTCAACATTTTTTTTATAATTCTTAGTAGAAGCTTCTTGAGGATCACATGACCAGGAACACCAAATCACATTGGTCAAACATACCGTCCTTAGATGGTGGCACATTCTGGAGTAGCCCACGGAGAAGTTTGGTTCGGAGATGGCCTTCTCAAACATGAGGTGAATGATGCCCTTGAGCTTCTCCTCAGAGTTGATGTTCAAGTCTGTGACTCTTTTCATCAGCTGCTCGAACTTCTCCGGGGTGAGCTTGTTGAGGATACTGCGGAACTTCTTAAGCAGGTCTTGGGTGTCACGTTCCTTGTCCGTCTCCCTTGCCTGGCCGGTGGACTTCTTGATCGAAGGCTTCCAGGCGTTTTCAGTCTTGTTCAGTTTTATATCCGCCAGGGGAATCCCAGAGATTACCTTCCTCTGCTGTGGGAACCAGGAGACGATGGTTCAGTATTGATCAGTCAGCAAACAGCAGCTTATCATGTGAAGTCATACCTGAAGAATATTCTGAGGTTCGATCCGAACATACCTCCTGTCTATTTGGGAGAAGTGAGCTTCCTGGAGGGAGTCCAGAACAGGATATTCTGTCAATATCTGAATGACTTGTATGTGGGACTTTCCCAGGCATAAAAACATTTTCAGTTCATACAAAAAAACTATAAGTTTTAATTCCAATTTGCCTTCGTTAAATAAATATATGTAAAAATTTGACAAATTTGGAAAGCCCAACTCACCGATCGTCCTACACCTGGCCTGGACACGTTGGCGTAAGAAGGTACGAAGTCGAGACGACCGGGCCGATGCAGAGGATTCATATTGGGCTGAACAACATTCAAGCTCAGGTTAGAACAGATACTTGGCTTAGATACCTGCTGCATTGTAAAGGGACAACGAACAGGGTCTATGAACAAACAACATTCTACACTGTGACTCCTTTACTTGGATAATGTTGATGTCTTACCACATGAGCTTCAACCATCATTTTTTATAATTTAGTAACAAGAACCACATTCACAGTGGTTGGCTCAGGGGGTCTTTTTACCTTGTCCAGGACGATGTCACAGATGTCCTCCAGACATTTGGGCTTTTGTAAGCTGGCAGAAACATACTGTAGATTTAGGAGAAACTCTCTCTTGTATTTCTTCTTCTCCTTCTTGGAACCTTCTGTGTCAATGTCCCCTAAATTCCCTGACTGCTCGACATTAGCTCCTCCAAACTCCCCCATCATCCTCACTTTCTTGTCGCCTGTCAGAAGATGAGATGAGAAGCTCAAACACTCCTGGCACCTAAAAAAGTTATAAATAAAATAAAAAGATTGCTCAGTCTTCAACAATCTGTCTGACTGAGTTCTGACCTTTTAAAGACCCTCTCCTTCAAAGGCAACGAATAAGTTTCCCTCTGGATAAACTGCGTCGCCTGTAGCCAATGTCTTCTTTTCTCAAGGAGCCAATAACAAAAAGCCAGTGACCTCGAGGGTGAAGATGCAGTTGTTGTGATGACCACATAAAGAAATCGACTAAAGGAAAGAAAGTATCTAAAACCGATGTGATGTTGATTATACTATAAATATCGTTGTTATTACATTGCTTGTGTGATGACTTTGTTCAAGGATTTAATAGCTACTGTATCTTTTACACGACCTCCCGAGGAACTATATCACCTTCGTATGCTTTTATCTGGTCATGTCACAATATAACAAAGGTGTCCTCACCTCAAGAAGTCACAAAGTTCCTGTTAACTCAACTGTCACAAAGAAAGAATGGCAGGCAGCAAAGCTTAATTTGTCATATTACCAGACAATGATATGATCAAGTACTAAAGATATTATTAGCAAATGAAATGCACACCGATTTTTTTCTTCAAGATATATTTTTATAAAGATTATTCTTCTTCCATTAACACAATAGTCCAATAAAACGGTGTTTACAATTGTTTTTTTTTAATTTACTTTCGGTTAAAATGAGAATAACGGTAAATATGTGTTTGTATATAATATATAATATATTATTATATATTTTAAATATATTTATATAAATAAAATACTTTTACATTATTATATTTTGAAAGGTGCACTGTCTTCGATCCTTTTGTTTTGATCAAACTACTTCCGGTTGTCCGTCTTCTGGTTCCGGCTCTCCCCGGTGAATTTTTCGACCATTGATCCACGTGTGGATTTCAATCTGATTTCGAGTAAAAGCTGCAACAATAACTGGACCAAATGTCGTCGACTTTTGAGCAGATGAGGGCGAATGTTGGGAAACTCCTGCGAGGAATCGACCGGTACGCAGCATTAGTAACGCAGCATGATGCTAGTGTTAGCCTATAGTGCTAAAGCTAAAAGCTAATGGTAGCTAACTGTTTAGCAACTATATGCCTTTTTTTTAAAACGTTTACCTAAATATAAACGTCCTTGTTAAAATAAAAGTTCCGTTATGTCTGATATCTAAGACTTTTATTAAAGCTTGACTGGCTCGATCTGGCTAAATGTTTACCCCCATTGATAAAACATTTCTGTAGTTTATGCTTCCTTAAATGTTGACCAGAAATCATTACTTAACCGCATGCAATCATTTTAACATTCACACATGTTATTGTTTTTAAAGTTAAGATCCGTTTTTTGCCAAGATGCTATTGCTTTTGTGCAGAGAGATAAGGAAATAAAAAAAAACGTTTTGATAATGGTATTAGTTGACAGTTACTAAGATGGGTTCTAGTTTAGTTTACTTATTAACTTGAACTTTTTTTTTTGCTTGAATTCACAGGATCGAAGTAGTAATCATTAAATTAAGAATATGTATACATATGTGTTTATATTTTCAACGTGGATTTCTGCTACATAGTCTAGAGTGATCAATGCATCTTCAGATCATTTGGCAATTGAAGAGATTTCTTGCTTTCTATAGATACAACCCTGAAAACCTGGCAACGTTGGAGCAGTATGTGGAGACGCAGGCTCGGGAGAATGCCTACGATCTTGAGGCAAACCTTGCTGTCCTGAAACTGTAAGACTCGCTTTGCTGTTGATTTGAACAGTTTCATTATGTTTTCTTCCCCGCACGATCCAGTTTGGCTTTGTAAGATTTGGATGAAACCGTACTGACATCGTGTTGTCGGCTGATTTGGGTAAATACACTGTTCTGGTTCTCTTGGATCTGTCGTCAGCCTTTGACACAGTTGATCACCAGATCCTGCTGAGAAGACCGAGGGATGAAGTGGGACTGTCAGGGTCTGTGTCACAGTGGTTCTCGTCATACCTTTCTGGTCGCAGTTTCAGTCTATCTGCCAATCTAATGAGGTCTGAATCCGTGGATCTGTTGTGTGGAGTCCCTCAAGTTCTGTTTGGGTCCTTTATTTTTTTTTCTGTACTTGATCCCCCTGGGTACAAATTTCCTGATGTTTCTTACTATATTTTTGCTTATGACATCCAGCTCTACTGCTCACTTGATCGAACTGAGCCCCAGAGGCTGAACAGTTTAGTCAATTGTTTGCTCGAAATCAAACAATGAATGAGTGAAAACACTTTGCAGCTAAATGTGGACAAAACTGAAACTCTGGTTATTGTGCCTGATGATAAGATTCCAGGATTGAGTCAGTACTTGAGTGACTAGGGCCAATCTGTCAAACTGATTCTGAGAAACCTTTCACAAAGACATGTCTCTTGTTCAACACTGCAGAAAACTGACTAGAAACTGTTCAGTTGAGAAAAATCTCTTAACTTATGATATCACAACATGATCTGGAGCTTGTAATCCATGCATTTGTGTCTTCTCGTTTGGACTACTGTAATAGTTTATTTTCGTGTCTAAACAAGAAAGAGCTGTCTCACCTGCAGTTAATACAAAATTCTGCAGCGAAAATTCTGACCCGCTCAAGTAGAAGAACTCACATTTCCCCGATCCCTAAAACTCTTCACTGGCTGCCAGTTTCTTTCAGGATCAATCCTCCTTACATCAGTGATCTGATCCAGCCTTACACCCCAGCTCGAATCGTAGGTCTGTGGATCAGAATCTACTGATGGTTCCTGAACACACTTCCGGACCAGAGGAGAGAAATCCTTCCAGGCTGTTCCCTCTGTGTTTGATGGATCTACTGACTCCTTCAAGACATTTTTATTCTTGCTTTATCCTGATTTTCTGGGATTCCTGTGTTTGTGTCTTGAACTTTTAAAGTATATATTTTTTACCATGTATTGTTTTTGATTGTTAAAGCGCTTTGTGACCCTGGTCTAGAAAGGCGCTTTACAAATGACTATTACTTGCTTACTTACTAACATAGACTCTCGCCTGACAGGTACCAGTTCAACCCTGCGTACTTCCAGGCAAACGTGACGTCGCAGGTTCTGCTGAAGGCTCTGACCAACCTCCCGCACACAGACTTCACTCTGTGCAAGTGCATGATCGATCAGAAACACGTATCCTTTTGGTACCGCTTTTGTCGTTTGTATGTTGTTTGAGGTGTAGTTGGCTCCTGAATGGAGAAGGGCCGTGTTATGTGTGCTGGACTTTCCTTGACTACAGGAAGACGAAGAAGGTGGAAGGCCCGATCCAACAGGCTCCCGGCCCGATCCAACAGATCTTGTACCTGGGCAACCTGTTGGAGACCTGCCACTTCCAAAGTTTCTGGGTACAACTCACACAACAAACACTAAAAAATTAAAAAAAAAGGCTTGTAACTTATCATTGACCTTCTTCGTTTGCTGCTTCCAGACGAAACTGGAGGAGAAACGTGATCTTATAGACGGCATTGCAGGTTTTGAGGATTCTGTTCGCAAGTGTGAGTGTAATCGTTTCAACACATTACAGCTACATTGCATGTGAGCATTTTCTTACAGTCTGACCATCTTCTGCAGTCATTTGTCATGTGGTGGGCATCACGTACCAGACCATCGAGCACCGGCTGCTGGCTGAGATGCTGGGAGACCCGCTGGGTAAGAGTCAGCGTCCTGATGTACCAGATCAAACTGCTGGTCTAACAAATATTATTTTGTTTGCTTATATTCTGCCTCCTCCGGGATCCATATAGACACGCAGGTGAAGGTGTGGATGAACAAGTACGGCTGGACTGAGAACGAAGAGGGGCAGATCTTTATCTTCAACCAGGAGGAGAGTGTCAAACCCAAGAACATCGTAGAGAAGATTGACTTTGAGAGTGAGTTGACACTCTTGTGCTTTTAATCTGGGTTTCTACATGTTGTTGACTATTATTTCTACTTTGATTTCAGGTGTTTCCAGCATCATGGCCTCATCCCAGTAACACAAACTCTGGATATCGACAACTTCAACATTCATTCTGGTTCAAACATCACATTTTTACAAAAATAAAAGTAATTTATCAAAACCAACGTTACTTTTCTTTCTTTTTACATGCATTATGAATGTGTTTATGACCAAGTTGGGAGTGGGTTTAGATACTTTATTGATCCTACTCAGGGTTTTCTTTAAGTTTCGATAAATCGTACAATTGGAGAAAACCCCATTTTGGTTTACGATGCATTCACGTCTGTTGGATGCTGCGTTTTCAGCTGATATATTTAATATTTTTTACGAACGAGTCGAAAACTATTTTTAAAAATGTTGTCAATCTTTGTAACATAAGATAGAATATAATTATTTTGATATACGTGTTATATATTGGAATTTCACAATCGCTGCTGACGTGATCGAGAATATTCTCCAGAACTTCCTTGAACGCAACGGCGCGTCACGTGACCGTTGACTCGTCGTATCCGTCAGTGATGTGACGAACTGCTGTTAAAATCTCCTTTTAAACGTGTTAAAAATGGACCACAGTGGAAAGGAGCGGGAAGCCGAGGCTCTGAAAAAGGAGGCGGACAAGAAGGCGAACTCCGTGGGCTCTGTTCTCGGGCGGGTGTTCGGGTGAGTTCGGCTAGTTTCTGTCAAGCTAGTCACGAATGTAAACATGGCTGCGTGCTCGCAGTTGTGTCGTAGATTTGTACAATAAATTACAAATATGACACGGAATATAGTAAATAACATCTGTCACCTTTTGTAAACAATGTAATACGGTGTCCCCAGCGATCCATAAAGGACTGATTCTTATTTTACGATAGAAATAAATGGCAAGTAACTCAGGGAGTCATGTATTCCTAGGGAACCATTATGGAAGATTGTGTTGTTGTTTTTTTTTAGATCCTGGGAAATAAACATACGTGTAAAATCATGGCCTAAAAGTTGTGAAACTGGAAATTCAAATTTACTAGTTTAATTTTTTAAAGTAAACATAAATTTAAAAGGAGATTAATGCAACACCTGCTGCTGAATTGTGCTGAAATATTAAGTACTTAAGTCCAGGTCTCTGGTGGGGACTGGACTACTCAGAGTCTCAGACTTTTAGTGAAGTCGTGTGTGTAACTTTCAGTCAAATATTTATCTTGCAATGACTATACCTTCTCCCGAGAGATGTTCCTTGTTTGTTTATATGTGTTATTTCTCTGGACCCAGGTTGTCCTTCAGAGCACTTAAGCTTCTGATGATGTTCTCCCAATTCACACAAGATAACATAATGTTTGCCTCGGTTAAGATGTTTGTTTGGAATGATTTGCCGTTAATGTGGAACACTGTTTTGTTTTCTGGTGTAAACTCTCTAGTTAGGGTTATAATTCATCAGTTCATTACATTCCCTTTAACTGATCTCATTGTAAACAAATATAATCTTAATTTATTATTTTTCCATGAAAATATGGCTTACATTTGGAATTTTCTTCTTGTGTAGGTAATGATATAATAATTGAATGCTCTGCAAACTCTACTTTTTACATGTGACACATTAACAAATGTAAATGAAAGTAGTTAAACTTGAAATTCAGAAACACAACGAGCGTCAAATGATCTGTTGAGCTTTTGTGTCAATCATTTTATTGACTCTTTTATGAACTCTCGATATGAATGAACAACACAAAAATATGTTTAAAGATGATTGTTTGTAATGGTTGTGAAGTTTAGATCAGTTTTGACTGATGCTGACTGTTTAATTTTGTGATCTCAGGAAGATAACAATTCTCCGGGTAAATCTTTTTTGGATTATTTTTTACTTCTTTTAGTGGGTCCTCCAAACCAGAGGAGGCATGCGACCTTTACATCAGAGCTGCAAACCTGTACAAGATGGCCAAGAACTGGTCTGGTAAGATTGTTTCGCCTCCGCTGTTGCTCCCCCCGTCTCTCTCGTCTGACTCGCATCCAAATCCTCTTCCCAGAGGCCGGAAAATGTTTCTCCAGAGCGGGTCGAATTCACCAGCAGACAGATCGGAAGCACGAGGCTGCCAACAACTTCATCAATGCCGGAAACGCCTACAAGAAAGTGGATCCTCAAAGTAAGTACCTAAACCGCATTTCTGCACAGAAGAACTACACACACAAAAATGACATGAAATAGAAACTAAATGGAACATTTGGGCTGTCAAAGGATAGGAGGAAACAGAAAGGGGATTTTTAATGATCGAAAGTAAAAAAAAAAAAGATATAAAATGAGGATAACTTGACATGAGAGTTGCTCATGTCGTGGACTGATGTCCAGTGTTTCTCCACAGAAGCCGTAGAGCTGGTGACCAAAGCGATCAACATCTTCACCGACTCGGTGCGTTCAAAACCTTCTCACTCGTGAGCTCTTCACTGTGACTTATATTTACACAATCTTCTCCCTTCAGGGTCGCTTCACCGTCGCTGCCAAACATCACATGACCGTCGCGGAAATATACGAGACGTTGTTGGATGACGTGAATCAGGTCAGTGAAGGTTTTTTTTTTTCCTGCGCTCGGGAAGGTCAGGAGTTAATTCTGTGTTCTCGTCTGGCACCTGCAGGCAGTTGTCCACTACCAGCAGGCGGCAGATTATTACAAAGGTGAAGAATCCACAAGGTGAGTGGACCCACTCTCCTCTCAACATCCTCAGTGCCTTTGAATACATTTGTAGTGAAGACTGGACTGAAACTTTGATAAGATGACGAGTGAAGGAATATTTTTCAGTAACCATTTCATATTTCAAGTGGCACAGGGTAATAACATGTAAATATCGATTACTAACTATAATACGATGACTTTGATAGATCCTATTGGTCCGTCTTTTGACAGAACGTAAGAACAGCCATTGAGAGTAAGAGTTGCTTTGTGCTGGGGAGCTCAAAGCTGTGGCCAAATACTCACATTTTGAGACCAAATGTGGAGGCAGTGCAAGCAAGTTCTGTACTTATAAACAAGAATTACAATTGGTAATTAACATGTAACTTCACCCCCTTTACTGAGAATACAAATCTGTTTGTAGACAGTGTCAACCGTGAGAAATATAAATGTATATCACATTTTTATTTTTATTTATTTATGCTAACAAATTCAATGCATTTTCATTATACTAGCTGCAAACCACTGTCTAAATAATTCACACATTTACAAGTGTGAGGTGATTCTTAAAACAATGACTAGATATTTTATTAGGTACTTAATATTGGAATTACATTTGTATTAAGATGGAATTGACCATCACTCTTGTTTATCTGTAAACTATTCCTGTCATGAGATTCTTAACAAACATTAGTTTATTTATAATTATTCATATTTTCAAACCTCTCTTAAAGGGCAATTCATTTGAAAAACAAACTTTCCAAATGTTGAAGTCTTCCTCTCCAACAAGCAGTTAGTCCCTCAACCTCGTTTTGAAGTTATTACTTTATAAAGTTCTGCCCCGTCTGAAATCTCAGCGAATGAGAGGTTACGAGAGCGGAGTCCATTGTCATGTAATAATGACTTCGCTCCTCCTCCAGCCAGCTGTCATCACACCCCGCTTTGTTTATACAACGAGTCTCTTGGAGGTGAAGACTTCATGGATGGATGACGCATGGTGACAAACTTCGATGTTTGATCACTCACAGCAGAGCGGGTGTGGCTATGGTTAACAAGATTTAATCTCCAGAAAAACATTTCAGTTGGCGGGTCTTTAGCACATTTCCTAATGTACATATATTTAAAAAAACAAGGTTTTTTTTATCATTACATGCGTAAAAGTATTTACCGTGTGAGTTTAATCTTTTCCCACATCATCCTTCAGCTCAGCAAACAAGTGTCTTCTGAAAGTGGCGAGTCACGCAGCAGAGCAGCAACAGTACGAGAGAGCCGTCAAGATCTACGAGCAGGTGACCCCCCCCAGCCCACCACCCTCCGTGTCATCATGCCGGTGTTAACCACATGTTCCCTCAGATCGCCACCTACTGCATGGACAGCACGCTGCTCAAGTACAGCGCCAAAGATCACTTCTTCAAGGCGGCGCTGTGTCACTTCTGCCTGGACATGCTCAACGCCAAGGTGAGTCACGAGACCGCGGTCCGCGCGAGAGAGACGCTTCCACGATACCGAACGCTTGTGTTCCGCAGTTCGCCGTACAGCGATACGAAGAAATGTTCCCGGCTTTCGCCGACGCCAGGGAGTGCAAGATGTTGAAGGTGAGCAGTGACTCCAGAGTCAAGAGTGTCATTAGCTACTGACATCTGTTTGTTAAGAACGCTGTTGAATATTCCTGCTCGCTGAAATGTTCCCTCCAGGCCTGAATTTAATATTAGATCCTGAACTAGAGCCTCACCAGAGACTCTCGTAATGAAAGGAAATTAAAACACCATTAACTTAAAAGTTGAAGCAAACTTAAATAAGAGTTTAAACCGAATACAAAAATATGTTTGTTGTCATGTTTTATGTTCACAGAAACTTCTGGAAGCTCATGAAGAAGGAGACGAGGAGGCGTTCACTAATGCGGTGAGTCGACGACTTTTCTCGTCCGTCCGGTTACACGGAGACAAAGGTAGTCGACGTCGCCGACTCAACAGTTGTCCTTCAGGCTAGCATAGAAGCTTATAGCTAGCTGCGGGAGCTAACGGCCCCCGACTTGAGAGAAGACGACGAGGCATGACATATTATTTTTAGGACAACTTGATAGCGTGGTTTCTGTCGTCGTCCTCGTCTCTTGCGGTGACCGTTCTTGTTTCCGTGCAGATCCAGCAGTTCGAGTCCATCTCCCGACTGGAGCCCTGGACCACCAGGCTGCTGCTGCGTGTCAAAGACACCATCAAAGAAAGAGAAATCGACCTCCGCTGACCTTTTTAACGCCTTCACAAACTGTACTAAATATCTTTTACCTCCTGTTACGTCTTACCAACTACAAGAACTCCAGGTTAAAGTGAATTTTAACAAACTTGAATAAACTTAAATAACTGCAAATACCTTTTATAAACAAAAGTCAACTAATTATACGTGAGACCAACTTTTCTTCACAGGAAAATGTACAGTAACCACCTACTAAACTAAAAGGACTCAAAACTGCCTTTACTTCGGTCAGATCACTGCTGATGAAGGAAACTTAAAAGTGGATCATTCCTCTCTCAACAATATCAGCCCAGGACTCTGTCCCTTCTCACCGCCACACAACCTGCTACAAAAAACAAGCACCTAAGATCACAGACAGTTGTCATCCGTCCACACCCTTTTAACTCCCTACGCTCTCAGAAATCAAAGAATCCAAGTCATCCACTCACACTAGGTTGTTACTTTTCATTATCCTCCTCCTTCCTTTTTGGCAGCATCTCTTGCAAATTTAACATTCCACTGCTATGCTGATGACACCCAGCTCTACCACACCACCAAACCGTCGCCGTTACTCACGCCCACCTCCCTTATTTACTGCGTCCTTGGAAAAAAAACTCCCCCCTAAATTAAGAGGCCTGTCTTTTTTCTTCTGACTGTAATCCGTCTTTTTAATCTCACATCGATAATCTGCCCACTTTAACTCGTGATACATCAACTGCCTTCGCCTTTCCCTCACCCCTCACCCTTACGCCTCGTCACTTCCTGCGTGGACTCCTCTCCCCCCTTCGTCCTCCCACACAAATCTCTTCAGAAACTTCTACCGGTCCAGAACTAAGCTGCCCACATTAACATTACACTAGCTCCTGTTTTAGTTCCGTATTCAATTCAAATGCTACTTTTTTTCTACATTCAAGGTCTTCTAGAACATGTCACCCAAAGATTCTGTCTGTGGCTCCTCCACCCGTCTAACTGACATCTCTTGACCTCATTACCACCTGAACTTGGGTTTTCCATTTGCTGCTGTTCTTTAATGTTTAAATGATGTTTCAATGTGTTTTTGCCTTTAAATAAAATGTATTTTACTATTATACATTGCTAAACAAATCTTATTGAGTATTGTTGATTTTACTGCATTTGTGACTGATTAACAATCTGAGCAAAGACTTACTTGTTGGCCCTACCCTTTAAAATACAAAAAAATACTTCTAGCACTACAAGGCGCTCTTAAAACATGTTTTCCCCAAAGATTTACAATTTATATTCCGGTCCCTTTATGTACTAATTCTGGTTCTACTTAGCTGGAAACGGTTTTATACGGTACACTGTATTGTTAAAATGTTGGTACTCTACTAAGCTGCACAGCTTCATAGTATTACTACGAATACGAAGTCGCACCTCAATTAATCTGGTGTGTCTCAAGTATTTTCATACACGTTTAAATTCAACGGGTCAACAGTACATGCATAAAAATACACAAGAGCATGATATTCTATCTATTGCGCCTTAGTCTGAAAGATACTGTAGTAGTTGAAACACTGCCATCAACTGGCAGGAGGCCATCACTTCAGGAATTTGATGTTGTGATCGGAAACTTTAAAAAGTTGTTTTCCCTGCAGAGGGATCAATAAAGTCTATCTATCGATTTATTCATGTCTAGAGTTCCAGCAAACTGAAATCATTGTGAATGTATTGGAAGTATGTTGAACATTAAGGAGGATACAGATGATGGAATAACGCCGAAAAACTCCAGAAAAACTTCCTGTTTGACCTTTTATTCCTTAACCCTAAAGAATGAGAGTAAATACAGTAGTGACAAATTCATGTAACACATTCCGAGACACACACACACACACACACACCCCTGAACTCTGGATATGTTTGATGAAATGTGTCTCAGGGGAAAATTCGAAACCCATAAAAAGCAGCGACATTATTGCTCCAGTTTCAGATGTTATCGTTCACTCACTCGCTACAGGTTTTCGTGAGCATAAGGCACCGACACTACACACCTCACATTCGTCCAAGTCCAAAGAGAGAAAACCAACAGCACAGCAGACTGAAGTCGTGGCGTCCTCACTCCGCCGTCTTGTCGTACAGGTCGAGGGGGTACTGCTCCTTGTACTGCTGCACGTGCCTCCACATCCCCTCCCTCTGCTTGTTGAGGTGCGGCGTCATCTCCTCGTACACGTCGGTGAAGAGCAGCTCCGGGTTGGGCTTCAGGCGCTTCTCCGCTCGCTCGAACACCTCCATCACCATCTTGCGCGACTGCTTCCTCCAGCTGCGCTCGTCGTCCTCGCTCCACCAGCTGCGCGCCGTCATGTAGTGTCTCAGGCGGGAGATGGGATGGTCCTGCTTGTCCCAGTAGTTCACCTCGTCCACCGAGCGGTAGGCCGAGCTGTCGTCGCTGGTGCTGTGGTGCCCGATCCTGGAGAGATTCAGAGTAGTTTGACCAGTGGCTCAATTCAACCCAGAGTCCTACAGCTGCCGCTGTCTCGCCTGCAGTTGATTCAGAACTCTGCAGCGAGAATTCTGACCCGTTCTAGTAGAAGAACTCACATTTCTCCGATCCTTAAAACTCTTCACTGGCTTCCAGTTTCTTTCAGGATCAACTTTAAAATTCTGGTTCTTACTTTCAGATCTATTCATGGTCAGGCTCCTGCTTACATCAGTGATCTGATCCAGCCTTACACCCCAGCTCGGGCTCTGAGGTCTGTGGATCAGAATCTACTGATGGTTCCTGAACACGGTTCAGGACCAGAGGAGAGAAATCCTTCTGTTGCTCCTAAGCTTTGGAACGATCTTCCTCTCTCTTTGTGTTCAATGATCTACTGACTCCTTCAAGAAACATCTTAAGACGTTTTTATTTGTTCAGGCTTTTCCTTGATTTTCTGGAACTCCTGTTGTGTTATCAGTTTTATCTTGACCTTTAAAGTATATACTTTATTGAGTATTGTTTTGATTGTGTAAGCGCTTTGTGACCCTGGTCTGGAAAAGCGCTATATAAATAAAAATAACTTACTTACACATGAATAAATGTGTGAGTGAAGACAGTGGCGACGGTTGGTGCTGTGGATCAGTGCTATCAGAGTATTAAACTGTTGAATTGAATATTTTGAATGTAGAATTTTTGAAAACATCGACCTTGACCCAGAGACAACACAAGGGATACCACAAACACATTTGTTTTCGGGCCTTCGGGTCACATTGACCCAGAGACAACACAAGGGTTAAGCATCGTAATATTTTAGAAAAACGTAATGAACTAATTTCTACTCAAAAGGGGATTATTTTACATCAAGTTTTCCATTTGAATTACCATAACAATTAAAAAAAATGTTATATATGTGATGTTTCAACTCACAGCCCCTTAAATTCAATAAAAAAATGTATTATTGGTATAATAGTGCCTTCATGTTTGGCTAAAATTATTTTATCAAGTAGCTCGGTACTCTTTTGGTATTTTCTGATGGCAATTAAAAAAGCCGGAAATTAAATAAATAATTAAAAACAAAACAAACGCAACCTTTCAATATAGAAATTATTGAATTCAATTTTATATATACAAACAAATGTAATGCTCACTTTTTTTTTTAAATATTCTCAATATCAAAAAAGTTCAATTGTTAAATTTTTGGTTCATGAAAATGAGCAAATTTTAGAAGCCCATTTTCAAAAAAATTTCGCCATCATGTAGACATGGTAGCTGCAGCGACCTCTGACCTGGCTTTAAGACGCAGTGACTCACCTGTAGGTCATGGCCTCGATGAGGAAAGGCTGGTTTTCGGCGACGGCTCTGCGTCGAGCTTCCTTGGTCGCGTTGTAGACGGCAAACACGTCGTTACCGTCCACACGGATGGACAGCATCCCATAACCGGGCCCTCGAGCCGCTGCCGGGACACGAGCGTCAACATTATCTCGATAGGAGTTGCAACCGACGAAGGCTCACCGATGCCGTCGCCCCGGTACTGCTCGTTGGTGGGCGTGGAGATGGCGTAGCCGTTGTTGCGGCAGAAGAAGATGAGCGGACACTCCAGCGTGGCGGAGAAGTTGAAGCCGGCGTGGGCGTCGCCCTCGCTGGCCGCTCCCTCGCCGAAGTAGCAGATGACGGCGCGGTTGGTGTTTTCCCTCTTGAAGGCGTACGCCGAACCCACCGCTGCTCACACACACACACACACACACACACAGTCAGACGCTCATGTACGACTCCAGGTCGTATCACAGACAGGAATGACAGCCGACCTTGAGGGATCTGCGTGGCCAGAGGAGACGAGATGGTGACGAAGTTCAGCTCTTTAGAGCCGTAGTGAACCGGCATCTGTCGACCTTTCCCGAGGTCGTCCGCGTTAGCGTAGCACTGAGCCATGAAGGAGTCCAGTGGGAAGCCACGGTACATCAACACACCTGTGGAGGATCACAGGAAGGGTTGACTGAAGTTCTAGAGAACACAGAACCTGTTCATCCCTCGCTTGTTGATCGCCTTAATCAACCAGGACAGGAAGGTATTTAGAGACTTTTGCATCATTTAAGATCCAAAAATATCTTCCAATGACATCATAAATCCCTATTAATATGTTTATTTTGGTGCTAAAAATCGGTTAAAAACAGTTTATTTAACAAGATTATCAGTCTTTGGCAGTAATTAATTGTTTGGCAGTTTCTATAATAACATTTGTACCCAAAGCTTACTTTTTTTTTATTGATACTAATACTGGGTACGATTTCTTAATTGATCCATAAGAGAATCATATTTACACTTTTTTCCTCCAAAAAAGCAATGAAAGAAAATAAAAAAAAGAAAATACATACAATGTAAGTGTGAATCCAATAGTAAACCGTAATACATTATAAATTTCTTAATAGTTATTATTCAAGACTAGGAATCTCTAATTATGTTTTCCACTCATAAAACATGTCAACTTCCTCCATGTATTATCATATTTTTCAGTTTGTAGGTGACATGAGAGGGTTTGTCTTTTAACTTGAAAACATGCTTTGATCACATCCGTCTGTGGTGTTTAAAAATTCCACCAGTGTCTCTTGTAAACGATTTCTTTGCTGCCAAGATTAAGATTCTGTGTGTTGATCATTAATCTGTTCAAGAAACTGGACAAACACAAGATATCCAACCTCTGACCTTTTATGAAAAACGAGAAACTAATTTGACCCGAGAACTTAAATCGCATAAATATAAAAACATTTCACGATAGATTTTAATCTGGTCAAGATCCACGCGCTCGTCACCTGCTTCTCTGTACTGTCCGAACACCAGGTCGCTCGGGTCCAGAGCGGCGGCGCTGCCGATGTGCGTCCCCTCCTCGCCGTAGTTGGTCATGTAGAAGGAGATCCGACCCTGCGGAGACAAACCTCTGAGCACCTCCTCGACGAGTGGCGCGTCGGAGAGCATACCTGTCTCTGGGACTCGTAGAGGATGCGATCCATGGTGTTGAGCATCGTCATCTTCTGGTAGAAGTTCAGGACCGTCTCTTTGGAGAGCTGAGTCGAACATTTTCAATCATTTCAAAGCATTAAATCTTTGACTTAAAACCGCCTGAAATCCAGTCTCTGCGGTCCGGACCCCTGCGTGGGGAGTACCTGAGGGTCTTGTGACGGGTTGATGATGTTTCCCTGTCGGTCCATCACTCTGTAGATGGGGATCCCGGAGATGACGTTGGGCTGGATGAACTCCAGCTCCTCCACGAACTCAGCCGAGGCTCCGGGAAACTGTGGCTTCTCCACCGAGGAGTCGAACGGCTGCTGAGGACGAGAGGTCTGTGGAGTCAGATGCATTGTTGGATTAGACATGTGAAGAATGGCTGCCTTGGTGTTTGGTTCTGTTTCTCTATTGCTTATTTTGAAAAATGTATAATTTCCTTCTTTTATTCTGTAATATCACCACATAAAAATAATACGTTGTGTTGATAAAAGTTTCTGAATCTGATCTGAATGCGGGATGAGGCGTTCAATGACCACACCACGGTTGTACAAATGTAAACAAAACATACATACGCTAACAATCTGTATTTAAATAGTCCACGAAGAGTGTTTTATATCCACTAGTGTCAGTATGTCATTTTAAGAAGGCGAAGTATTTATTTTTAAAAGATAAACAAAAATCAACAATTTATTTCGTTCTCCCTCAAACGTCACACGCCCCTGAACTCAGCCAATCAGAACTCGGCTACTTTAGCCCCGAAGCTAAAGGCTAACAAAGATGGAAAAAACGTGGCTTTTCCATTGAAAACGTAAAAGCCAATTTTTATTGAGAAATAAAATCTATTATAAACGTTAATGTCCCTGTTCGAGGCTTTAAAGACGGTTTCGGTCGCAAGGTTGTTGATGACAGCTGGATAGCAAATATCGCGAGATCTTGTGAATCGAGAGCACAAATATTAAAACGTAGAATAAATTAGTTATTGTTTTTTTTTATTTAATGAAATTAACAATTCCACACTGATCTGCTATAGTTTAAGTTTTCTTCAACTTGTTTTAAGGCAGTGTTCGGTTAAATGACAACACGACGCAACACTGGTGCTGAGGTCGTCCTCGGCTCAGTTCGGTTCCGAACGACGCTTCTCTGGACGGAACCAGAACCAAAGTCAGAAACTCACCGTCGCTCTGAAGCTCCTGAGCTGCATCAGCCTCGAGGACTTCATCCCTGCGGCTCGACGACACACTCCGAACATCTTGTTCACCAAGCTCACGGTCGCCATCGCGTCGAACTGCTACGGAGATCTGTGCCGGTTCCACCGAGTCGGAGACAGTGACAGAACCGGAACCACGAACTTTTGTTTCAGATCAGATCACACGATCCGTGGCAGCAACACTTCCAAGCGTCTGAACATCCGCGTCAAAGAGCTGTGCCAAGTGTTTCCGGTGGATCCTTCAAGAATAAATGACGGGGTTTTCACAATAAAGCAACAAAATGCTCGATGAACAAAAATACACAATGGAGTAAAAAGCACTGGCGAACAAGCCTTATATATATATTTTACTACAATTACAACGGACAGAAATAAACAGTATAAGTATAAGTATAAGTAAACACTATAATATATACTTTCCCTAAACATTTGCCCACAGTTGTAGATGTAATTGTTTACATATCTTTACTATCCATCTTGCCATCCATCCATCCATCCATCCAGCTCTGACTGAGGAAAGAGATATAATCTCTCCACCTGGTCCTGGTTCGACCCCTTGGTCTCTTCGCAGCTGGACGCTCCTGAAACACCTCCAAAATGAGGCGCCCAAGGGGCATCCTTAAGAGATGCCCGAACCACCTCATTTGACTCCTTTCCACGAGGAGAAGCAGAGGCTCTACTCCGAGTCTCTCCTGAGTGACAGAACTTCTCACTTTCTAGGAATTTTGTCATTTTGCAAGTATTTATTGTTCCTTAAAGGACAACTAATGTGAAAATCCAACTCTCCTGACTTACACACATGTTTCAAATGTTGAAGTCTTCCTCTCCAAGGTTCAGTAAGTCTCTCATCATGACCATGTTTTAAACTTATTACTTTATAAAGTTCTCCCCGTTTGAAATCTCGGTGAACAAGAGGTTACGAGAGCGGAGTCATTATCACATAATAATGTCTTCACTCCTCCTCCAGCCAGCTGTAATCACGCCCCTTTGTTTCATACAACGAGTCCCCTGGAGGTGGAGACTTCCTGGATTGACAACACTGTGCAACAAATCTTGATGTTTGACCAATCACGGCAGAGTGGGCGTAGTTGTAATAAACAAGATTTTATCTCCAGAAGGGTGTTTTCAGTGGGCGGGGCTTAATGTAAATATTTCAATGAAAAGAGAGTTTTGTACAAACAGACACATACTGATGATACAATAGAGTCCAACATCTATTTAAGACACACGTAAATCAACACATTAGTTGCCCTTGATACAAGTAAATAAATACAAATATTTTGGAAGGAAGGTTCATATCTTATTTTATTTTTTATAGGTTTGATTTAATAAGTAAGTAAGTAATTTTTATTTGTATAGCGCTTTTCCAGACCAGGGTCACAAAGCGCTTAAACAATCAAAACAATATTCAATAAAGTATACACTTTAAAGGTCAAGATAAAACTGATAAAACAACAGGAGTTCCAGAAAATCAAGGAAAAGTCTGAACAAATAAAAACGTCTTAAGATATATGGTAATTTTTATAATAGTATGGTTGATTTCCCTCCTTTTTCTTTGCTTGATGGCGCCTCACAACAGCCACAATTTGGCCCCTGAGGAAATTGAATCGCCAACCACTGAATTAGAAAAGATGTATAAGTGAAAAAAGTTCTGATATATTCCATGGCTTCCTAAACGCACTTTATACTCCCTCACTCGTCTGGCCCCTTGCATCGGAACAAGCAGCCGTCACAGCCAATCCCCGACGAGCGTGACGAGGCGACAACCAATGGCGTGGCTCGAGGGGCGCGGAGGGGGGCGGGGCTTGTCGTGCGGCAGACTCCGCAGCGCTCAAGCTAACAATAGCCGAGTTAGAGAGTCGGAGCTCCGGGCTGTAGACGTCAGAGCGGCCGCCGGAGGAAGCGACGCGGGGAGGAAGAAACCACTGCTCAATGAAACGGAAAATCTCGCATCTTAAAACCCACAAGACGCCTTGACACTCGCGGGGGTGAGTACGTATCTTTTGGGGGGGCTCTTTGCTGGGAAGAAGAAGAAGAAGAAGACTCGTGCGTGTGACCACGACCCTGCCTCCCCCGTGCGCGCTCACCCGGACCCTCCGGTCTCGCCCCGATAAACGCTTATTATGGGATAATCTTCTGCTGAGCCGGCGGGTGGAAAAAAAAGGGGGAACAGAGTTTGTGGCCCTTGGACACGAAGGCTGAGAAATGAGTCGATCCTGATAAATGATTCATCAGAAAATCTGAGTGAATTATTTTCTCTTTTCTTCTCCTGGATTTAACTTCAGAATTAACATCTGTTAGACAACTGTAAATGGATGGACATTCTTAAAAGTGTTACATCCCATAGTACAGTCTGAACGACTTGATTTACTGATGAGTAAATTAAATATATATATATATAACTGGGATTTTATTTTCATTTTGATCCGTGGGAATCGTAACCCGAGAAATTCCTCTTGTATTGTTAGAACATGTGAGTGATGCGAGAACCCTCGAAGACATGGTTTAGGGTCGCGGTTGCCATGGAGATCTGGGCGTGACTCGCGGAAGGGGGGGACCAGGAGGTTTTTTTTTTCATTGTCCCCCCCTACGCCAGGTCCTCATTCGTTACCGGGACACCCCGGCAAGCGTGGATGAAGGTGGAAGAATCCCGGCCCCGTTTGTGCGTGCGTGTGCGCGCGAGTCAGTCACCTGCTATTGAAGTTATTTATAGCGAGTCCTCGGTCAACAGTGATTTAGACTTGCTGACCTGGGAGTTGTTTCTTTCTTTTCTCCCCCCCCCCCCACGATTCTCTCAACTTAGAGTGAGACATTTTTTTTACTTGAGGTGGTCAAGATGTTCTGACCCAATAAGAAGATGCTTTAAAAGCAGATTTTTTATGCAGTAGTAGTTAAAGATGAACATCATAATTCAATGTTCGGATCCATGCTGGAGTAATACTTTACTGCCCCCAGATAAAGAAGAAGAACAGACTCTCACTGTTAAATTAAATATATAATAATAGTATGATGTTTAACAGGCTGCCAATATAAGCTCTGGGATGATTGACAGCTTGTTGTCTCTGATGAACCGGTGAAGAACATGAAGCCCAGACCAGATCATCACTTGTAGACATTGACTGTATTCATCGGAACATTCCAGGAACTGATTCACTCCTAAAAGATTAGAGGACAGAAATTACAGTAACGTAATATCTTCCCAGAAACGGGTTCAGTTGTAGCGGCGTCTCTTTGATGGTTTCGACTAAAAGGAAGCTGTTCATCGCTAAGGTGTTATTTTTAGCTACCGTCCTCTACGGAGCAATCTCCTCATCTACAGCTTCTTCCGTTGAGGTGGTCCATGTCCCTGGATAGCTGGGACAAACTCAATTGAGAAATCAAAATCATCATATTTGACAGTACCTTTAAGACTTATTTTTCAAACCCTATGATTACATTTTTCATGTTCGATGTTCCACAACTGTATCGAAACATGTCCCCAGTCGTCGGACCCCTTCACTGAGCATGGCTGTGTAAATACTTCTGATAATATAAAGGCCTACGAGGATGTCTCTTGAGTGGCGCTGCTGTGTGTCGCCCTCATTGCTTCCTCGTCTGGAACCGGCTCAACTTTCTGCCGCGTCTCCCCTCGGGCTGACGTCGGAACAGAAAGTCGCGGACGACATCCGATCTCCGGATTTGACACATGTGCAGTCAGGCGTGGCAGCTCAGCCCTACGTTCTCTTCGCAGCCTCTTTTGTGTGCGTTTGTAACTTGTCAGTGCAGACACACACACACACACACACAAGACGACAACCCGCATCAGTGGCCCAAATAAAGAGTCCTCCTTAAAACGACTTGTGTCTGAGGAAGCTTCACATCTTCCATCTTCCATTTGGCACTGTTTCCCTGCCCTTTTTTTTGTTGAGAACCCGTTGATATTTAATTGATACCTGGAACACCTGTCACTTTTTAGGGCAATTGTGACACACACTCAAATGAGAAAGTCCCATAACAAATCATGTCAAATAAAGTTCTTTTTATTGTCAAATATGTATGTATTAAGACATACAGCATAAATGAAATCTTGTTCCTCTCTGACCCACGATGCAAAACATGAATACATTAATTAAGACATTCAAGAAAAGAAATCAAATGTAACCAACAAAATGAAATAGATAATCGACAAACTTAAATAATCAACTAATAAACAGCAAGCTTTATCACTTTTACAACATATGTTTAGAGTCCAACTAGTAATGTTGAACAAAAAGTATGTAACAATATGTCTTAATGTACAGATAGTTCGGCTTTTCTCATATACTCTTAAGAGTAAGACACAGCGTCGGAAAAGGCCCCAAATTACAAACTACTACACATTTGGCCCGGGCCCCAGAACAACACTAGAGACGCATTTTGATTTGATTTTTGTTGTTATATTTTACAGCTATCTACATTTGTTTTGCTCTCTAATAATGTCTGGTTTAAATGATGTCAACATTCAGGGCCTAAAATGTTTGATATATTACCTTTTTTGTTATTGTTCTTTTCATAAATTGTGTTATTTAAGAAACTTTTTTTCTGTGAAGAACTCCGAGAGGGTTTGTTTGATTGTTATTTATGTTAAGTGATGTGGCTCTCACGGGAAAATGTGGGACCCCTGGTTAAGAATATTTCAGAAAATAAATCTATTGGCTAAAGTGCCAACATGAAGTGAATATAAGAATTATGAACTCATTCTTAATACGAAAACAAACATTTACGGTGCACAAATAATTCAATTTAAGGGTCTAAAATAATAAACAAAAAAATAATCTCTTGTTGAAAAAGACACTCCTGCGAGCCGCTCATTGGTTTCCAAGTAGGTTTTCCTACTACACCTGCGACCTGGTGATCCTGGTGATCCTGACCTGGTCAGGTCTGTCAGACCTAGTTATGGAGGATCTGTGAAGGAGCTTACTCTGGCTTAGGTCCTCCTCAAGGCGTCCACTCACCTGCTTCCTCTCCTTCACACTCTCTCTGATAAGTCAGTTCTTGATTGATGATGTCATCGATCCATCACTGTGATCTCATCAAGCCGAGCCCAGCTCTTACTATTGATCTCACTGGTGTACTCTTCGTCATTTGTTGAAGCAGAACTTTGGATTGTGGGTCTTCATGCTTCTGTGGAGCAGAAGAAGTGGGTCACCAGAATTCCCGGCTATTCAGGCGTGCACCATTACCACGGCAACACCAGTGACCGATACAGGACCAGTTGCGAGATCCTCCCTCTGACCCCCCTCATTTTGGTTTCTCCCCCGTAGATTCTTTCTCACACCTGTCGCACACTTTATTGTGTGTCTGTCTGGATAAACGTTCACTGTGTGTGTGTGTGTGTGTGTGTGAGAGAGAGAGTGTGTGAGAGAGGGAGAGCTTAAACAGAAGGTCTCACAGTCGGGGGTCCTAATGCGACATTATCACATTATGTTGCTATCGATTATGTTGTGTCAGGGTGTGTGTGTATGTGTGTGTGTGTTTATGGAGGGTGTGTGTCAATAAACTTCAGACTTCCCTGTTAGAATCCTCGACCTCTTTGAAGTCGTCTGCTTCCTCCTGTGGCATCATCGCGTCTGAATGAACGGTCGAGGACAAAAGTTGAATGAATCGGTTCTGGTCCAGGAGGCGTCTGCTACCAGGCTAATAACTAGTTAGTATCATTTCCATTTTATCGGTTATTATAGGTTGAAAGGTGTTTTATTTTGAAAAACTGGACATGAAACTTTCTAAGAAAAAAATGCTTTCAGAAGGAAGTGAAGCTAAAGTGTAGCACGTTTTGCTAGCCGTTAGCCTTTTCTGTCCTCTGACCTTTTGAGCTTTTCCATTTAAAAATAAATTGTGTAAATTATTTCAGTGTGAAATGCACTCGACTTGACCTCCGTGACGTCCGAGTCATGCTTACGAGAAATCATGTGGGCTGTTCCTGGATCAGCTGAGACAACAGCAGCCATTAACACACACTCACACACACACACACACACACTGAGTGTTTAGTCAGCAGTGTTTACTCATGAATCTCCTGTGTGAACAACTCTTTGTTGGTTCTTTCAAGTTTCATTGAATGCTTGTTTGATCTGCTCTTCTCACGGTTGAGCTTCACTTCTCACTCCGTGTGTTCCTGGATTTCTCCTGCAGTCTTTTCAAACTCACTCGAATGTTTTCCCGAGTCCCGGTGCCGTGCCTTTAAGAGCCACCGAGTTCTGTTTCATCGTCTTGGACGATGATTTGTGAGGTTGAAACCGTCTGGTCAGTCGGTCTGACTAGCTGACCACGGATCAGCTGATCTTGTCGTCAGCATATGAAAGTCCTCAGTTGTGTTGAACTCTGTGATTGGTTAATGTCCTGAACCCCTGTCTGTGGTGTGTGCTGCAGGCGCTGCTGTTTAGTTGAAGATGTCTGATAATGGGGAGGTCGAGGACAAACCTCCAGCTCCACCCATGAGGAACACCAGCACCTTCATCAGCTCCTGCAACAAAGACCCGGCCCCCCTCAACCACAGCTCCAAGCCCCTCCCTCCCAACCCAGAGGACAAGAAGAAGAAGGACCGATCCATCCGCTTCATCTTGACGGGCGGAGGAGACAAGAGTGAGATAAAAAAAAAAAACACTTTTATGTTGTCATGGTAACGGGTTATTCATCTGTGTTGTCATGGCGAAAATTGAAACATCTGTGTTGACAGGAGTGTTGTCGTAGTGAAGATGGTGTGAGATAAACATGTGTTGTCATGTTTAGCTGATTCTAAGTGAAACATCCTTGTCGTCGTGGTGACAAGTGTGCAAGTGAAACATCTGTCATCATGGTGACACATTTAAAAGTGAAACATATGTCATCATGGTGACAAGTTTAAAAGTGAAACATCTGTCATCATGGTGACAAGTTTAAAAGTGAAACATCTGTATTGTCATGGTGACCAGTTTAAAATTGAAACATCCGTGTCATCATGGTGACAAGTTTAAAAGTGAAACATCTGTATTTTCATGGTGACCAGTTTAAAAGTGAAACATCTGTCATCATGGTGACAAGTTTAAAAGTGAAACATCTGTATTGTCATGGTGACCAGTTTAAAATTGAAACATCCGTGTCATCATGGTGACAAGTTTAAAAGTGAAACATCTGTATTGTCATGGTGACCAGTTTAAAATTGAAACATCCGTGTCATCATGGTGACAAGTCTAAAAGTGAAACATCTGTGTGGTCATGGTGACATGTTTATAAGTGAAACATCTGTGTCGTCATGGTGACCAGTTTAAAAGTGAAACATCTGTGTCGTCATGGTGACAACTTTATAAGTGAAACATCTGTGTCGTCATGGTGACCATTTTAAAATTGAAACATCTGTGTGGTCATGGTGACACTTTTATAAGTGAAACATCTGTGTCTAATGGTGACAAGAGTGCAAGTGAAACATCTGTCATCATGGTGACAAGTTTAAAAGTGAAACATCTGTGTCGTCATGGTGACACTTTTATAAGTGAAACATCTGTATTGTCATCGTGACCAGTTAAAAAGTGAAACATCTGTCATCATGGTGACAAGTTTAAAAGTGAAACATCTGTATTGTCATGGTGACAAGTTTAAAAGTGAAACATCTGTGTCGTCATGGTGACCAGTTTAAAAGTGAAACATCTGTGTCGTCATGGTGACAAGTTTAAAAGTGAAACATCTGTGTTGTCATGGTGACCAGTTTAAAAGTGAAACATCTGTGTCGTCATGGTGACCAATTTAAAATTTAAACATCTGTGTCGTCATGGTGACAAGAGTGCAAGTGAAACATCTGACATCATGAAGACAAGTTTAAAAGTGAAACATCTGTATTGTCATGATGACCAGTTAAAAAGAGAAACATCTGTGTGGTCATGGTGACAAGTTTAAAAAGGGAAACATCTGTGTCATCATGGTGACCACGATGATGATGGTGACAAAGAAGACTTGGTTGTTTCCTTCATCATGTTGATTTGACCAAAAATGTAAATGTCTCTCCAGCGTACAAGAGGAAGGAGCGTCCGGAGATTTCTCTGCCATCAGACTTTGAACACACCATCCATGTCGGTTTTGATGCCGTCACTGGGGAGTTCACCGTAAGTGTGTCCAGCCCCCTCTATCATGCAGATGTGTGTGTGTGTCTTTTTAAATGTTTGCTTCCCTTGTCGTGTCTCCAGGGAATGCCGGAGCAGTGGGCTCGCCTGCTCCAGACCTCCAACATCACCAAGCTGGAGCAGAAGAAGAATCCTCAGGCCGTTCTGGACGTCCTGAAGTTCTACGACTCCAAGGAGACGGCAAACAGCCAGAAGTACATGAGCTTCACAGGTACACACACACAAGTACATGAGCTTCACACACACACACACACACACAGCTTGTCACTCATAAATATTTCATCTCTGCAGATAAAAGTGCAGAAGCCTTCAGTTCCTCCACCACGACGGTAAGACACAGAGTCAATGGGTTCTGTGACGGTCCTGGATCAAGTGTGTGGTACTGATGTAGTCACTGTGACACTGACACACAGAGCACTAAGGCCGTGTCAGAGACGCCAACCATCGCCACCGTGTCTGAGGACGAAGAGGAAGACGAGGCTGAGCCGCCGCCAATCATCGCCCCACGACCTGAACACACCAAATCAGTACGAACACACACACACACACGGTCACACACAAACTCACATATACAAATGCACACAAACACACTCGAACACAGATACACAGACACAAATACACACACACACACAAACTCACATATGATGCAAACAAACACACTCGAACACAGATACACAGACACAAATAAACACACACACACAAACTCACATATACAAATTCACACAAGCACACGATCACACTCGAATACACACACACAAACACACCCCCACACACCCCCACACACACACAAGCGCATGCACAAACGCATAGAAATACATAAGACGACACACACAATGAACATGCTCACACAAAGGCACACACAGGCACTCACGCACACCCTCCCACACACACACAAAAAAAACACTCTGGCGCAAACACAGGCATAAAAACTCACACAAACAGGCACCCACACACGCACACACAAAGACACACACACAGGAACACAAACAAACGTACACAAACAAAAGCATGTACACATGAGCACACACGCACACATGAACATGAACAAACGTACATGGACACACAAGCACACTCACGCACATACAGGCATATGCACACACAAACACTGGCATACACACACACACAAACACACAAACACTGGCATACACACACGCACACAGACACATGCTCTCTCTGATTGTTGTGTTCTTCAGATCTACACTCGCTCAGTCATCGAGCCTCTCGGTCCTCCTCCTCCCACCAAAGATGCTGCTACGTCCCCCATCGTCATGCCGACCAACGCCGCCGCCGCAGTAGCCCCGGCCGCACCAGCAGATGGCGCCCCTGGCGGCCTATCCAGTGCCAGCCCAGCACCGGGACCCTCGGTGCCCCGCCCTCACGACAAGGGTCGAAAGAAGAAGATGTCGGATGAAGAGATTCTGGAGAAGCTACGTAAGTTTCCCTGGTCAGGTTAGGAATGTTAAGGTTGTCGTTACACACACTCGTGTGTCACCGAAGACAAAACGTCCCCTTCAGTCCAAACACTTTTATTTTGAATTAATGAAGCGCTTTTATTATGAAAGCCTCTTTTCTTGCTTCACGCTCCAGACGTGCTCAGGTCGCCCTCTGCTGGTAAGAAGGAAAACTGGTGCCCTTTTGATTGACAGCCCCTGTGTGCACTGACCCCGCCCCCTCTGTTCATCCCTGACCTGCGATGTCAGGAAAACGACGAGTGGCTTCAGTTCCGCTTTCTGGATTCATCGATCACTCATAACCTGTGTGTCAATCAATAATGTGATTGATCTCCTGTCTCTCTCCTCCACTCTCCCTCTGTCTCTTTTCTTTAGTCTCTCCTCTTATTTCTCTTTCTTAATGTCTAATTCTGTCTCTCTCCTCCTCTTTTTCCCTTTCATCTATTTCCTCTTTTCTCTTTCCTCTTCTTTCCCCTCATCTGCCTCCTTCTGTCTCTCTTCTTCCGTCTCTTTCCTCTCATCTCCCACCTTATCTCTCTCCTCCTGTCTCTCTTGTCTTATCTTTCTCCTTCTGTCTCTTTCCTCTTATCTCTCTCCTCCTGTCTTCTCCTTCTGTCTTTCTCCTCCTTTCTCTCTCCACCTGTCTCTCTCCTCCTGTCTCTTTCCTCTTATCTCACTCCTCCTGTCTCTCTCGTCCTGTCTCTCTCTTGTCTTTCTCCTTCTGTCTCTCTCCTCCTGTCTTTCTCCTTCTTTCTCTCTCCTCCTGTCTTTCTCCTCCTGACTTTCTCCTTCTTTCTCTCTCCTCCTGTCTTTCTCCTCCTGACTTTCTCCTTCTGTCTCTCTCCTCCTGCCTTTCTCCTTCTGTCTCTCTTGTCTTATCTTTCTCCTCCTGTCTCTTTCCTCTTATTTCTCTCCTCCTGTCTTTCTCCTCCTGTCTCTTTCCTCTTATCTCTCTCCTCCTGTCTCTTTCCTCTTATCTTGCTCCTCCTGTCTCTCTCGTCCTGTCTCTCTCTTGTCTTTCTCCTTCTGTCTCTCTCCTCCTGTCTTTCTCCTTCTTTCTCTCTCCTCCTGTCTTTCTCCTCTTGTCTTTCTCCTTCTGTCTCTCTCCTCCTGTCTTTCTCCTTCTTTCTCTCTCCTCCTGTCTTACACCTTCTGTTTCTCTCATTCTATCTCATTCCTCTTGTCTTTCTCATTCTGTCTCTCTCCTCTTGTCTTTTACCTTCCGTTTCTCTCATTCTGTATCTCTTCTGTCTTTCTCCCTCAGTTTCTCTCCTCTTGTCTTTCTCCTTCTGTTTCTCTCCTCCTGTCTCTCTCCTCTCATCTCTCTCCTTCTGTCTCTCTCCACCTGTCTTTCTCCTTCTGATCAATAATCTTCTCTGTGCTCCTCAGGAACCATTGTCAGTGTGGGGGACCCGAAGAAGAAGTACACTCGCTTCGAGAAGATCGGTCAAGGGTGAGTCCAGTGATGTCACTTCCTGTAGGTTCTCGTACTAACGAGCAGATGTCTGCAGGGCGTCAGGCACCGTCTACACCGCCATCGACGTGGCCACCGGACAGGAGGTGAGTGTGGAGAAGATTCTGACTCGGCAGATGCTGACTCAGGTCCAGACTGTGGTCTCACCTGACTGTCCCCCCTCAGGTGGCCATCAAGCAGATGAACCTGCAGCAGCAGCCCAAGAAGGAGCTGATCATCAACGAGATCCTGGTGATGAGGGAAAACAAGAACCCCAACATCGTCAACTACCTGGACAGGTGAGATCTGAAACCTGTTAGTAGTCCTGGACCTGACCCGAGTGTCGTTGCCATAGTTACCTGGTGGGAGACGAGCTCTGGGTGGTGATGGAGTATCTGGCCGGGGGGTCACTCACTGACGTGGTCACGGAGACGTGCATGGATGAGGCCCAGATCGCTGCTGTGTGCAGAGAGGTAACTCCATCTTCGTTGTTGTGGTCGTCATCATCATCATCATCGTCATCATCATCTTCATCATCTTCCTCGTCTTCTTCCTCAGTGTCTGCAGGCTCTGGAGTTCCTTCACTCCAGCCAAGTGATCCATCGAGACATCAAGAGCGACAACATCCTGCTGGGGATGGACGGATCAGTCAAGCTGAGTGAGTGCTGCTCCTCACCCTCTCTTCATCATCCTCCTCTTTTTCCTCCTCACCCTCTCTTCATCCTCCTCCTCATATTCCTCCTCACCTTCTCTTCATCATCCTCCTCTTTTTCTACTCACCCCCTCTTCATCATCCTCCTCCTTTTCTACTCACCCCCTCTTCATCATTCCCCTCTTTTTCCTCCTCACCTTCTCTTCATCACCCTCATCCTTTTCCTCCTCACCCTCTCTTCATCACCCTCATCCTTTTCCTCCTCACCCCCTCTTCATCACCCTCATCCTTTTCCTCCTCACCCTCTCTTCATCACCCTCATACTTTTCCTCCTCACCCCCTCTTCATCACCCTCATCCTTTTCCTCCTCACCCTCATCCTTTTCCTCCTCACCCTCTCTTCATCACTCTCATCCTTTTCCTCCTCACCTTCTCTTCATCATCCTCCTCTTTTTCCTCCTCACCTTCTCTTCATCATCCTGCTCCTTTTCCTACTCACCCCACGTTCATCATCCTCATCCTTTCCCTACTCCCCCCTTTTCATCTTCCTCCTTTTTTTCCTCCTTGCCCCCTATTCATCTTCATCACCATCCTCCCCCTTTTCCTTCTCATCCTTATCGTTTTCCTCCTCACCCCCCTATTTTTCTCTTTCACCCCCCTCTTCATCCTCATTTCTTCCTCCTCACCCCTACTTTCTCCTTAAATCTACAACCTCATCTTCCTATTTTTCCTCCTCATTCTCCTCTTTTTCCACCTAACTCCCCTCTTGTTCCTCCTCTCCATCAACCTTTCCCCCACTTATAATAACTTAAATAAACCAAAAAACACTTATAATCAAACGATGAAGAAGAAATCATTGAAATGGGTCACATGTCTAACTCTGGTTCTGCCGGTGCAGCGGACTTCGGCTTCTGTGCTCAGATCACGCCGGAGCAGAGCAAGCGCAGCACGATGGTGGGGACGCCGTACTGGATGGCCCCTGAGGTCGTGACCCGCAAAGCTTACGGCCCCAAAGTTGACATCTGGTCTCTGGGCATCATGGCCATCGAGATGGTGGAAGGCGAGCCGCCGTACCTGAACGAGAACCCGCTCAGGGTGAGTCTTTGCGGACCATGACGGCGACATTTCTTTCTCGCTGTAGTTCCTGTGCTTACCTGTAGAGGGTGAGACTTAAAGGTGTGTGTGTCTGTGTTTCTCTTCAGGCTCTCTATCTCATCGCGACTAACGGCACTCCAGAGCTTCAGAATCCAGAAAAACTCTCTGGAACTTTCAGAGATTTTCTCAATCAGTGTCTGGAGATGGACGTGGAGAAGAGGGGGTCTGCCCGGGACCTGCTGCAGGTACCTGAAAACACACTTGTACATAAGAACCAACACAAACATCTTCACTGCCTTTAAATGAAAAATCTTGATTCATATAAAGGTTTAAGTGTCTCATCAGTGAATTCCCTTCTCTACCTCAGCATCAGTTCCTGAAGATGGCCAAGCCTCTCTCCAGCCTCACCCCTCTCATCATCGCTGCCAAGGAGGCGGCAAAAAACAACCGCTAGACGTCACTCTTTCTGCCATCTCTCCCCCTTTCCTTCCTTTTCTCCCTCTCTATCTTCACTCTTCACCTTCTACTGTCAACCTCCGAGTTGCACTGGGGGGGAAGACGATTCTCGTTGTCCCTGTGTTGGACCAATTTTGTGACATCATCAGTTCAACGTCACTGCTGTCATCACCTGCTGCGATCAAGGAGCCCAAAGACTCATGGGAGTTTTCTACTGATGTTTACTGTGTGTGTGTGTGTTGAGGCCTCACATGTGAGTTCTAATAATAATAATGAAGGAAACTGGGTCGCATTAAGAACCTGCAGAGTTGTGTTGGGATTCAAGCCAACCTCACTGTTACGAGAATATCACTCGGAGTTGATGGTGCGATTCTGTCTCAGGACCGACGGGTGAGTTTGAATTCTTGGTACTGAACAGACCCGACCCACTATAGTCTGCTGCAGGTACACAAAAATCCCAGGTTTAGGTTCTCGGTTTGTTTCCCTCTTGGTTCACTTGCACTAGTATTCGAGTCGATGGAGCAAGCTCACCTCTGCACTGTGGGATCTGAACCTTCAACCTTCGTCTCATTGAAGTGGTTCTTCACCTGGTACTGGAAAAGTTGCAAGTTTGAGCTTGACTAATGTTAGGTCTCCTCACGGTACTCCAGTTTTTCCTGAGGTTCTGGTTCCAAGACCATAGGTCCAACAACGAGCGAGTGAATGTTTACGTGTTTTATTTGTTTGTTCACGACTGTTCTGAGACACAAACGACCATGAAGAATATGCGACTGTTTCGGAGCGTGACAGGAAGTCGGATTCTCCCAGAACTCAACGCACCAAGACTGGTTTTGTTATTTTTATACGTGATGTCAGAGAAACAAACCATTCTGTTCCAAACTGCAAGTTTAAATATTTGTTCTTTTTTCTAAGAGTAACTTTAAGGTGTTTAACACCGAACTGCTGGAGTGTCTTCGAGCAAGCTGGAAAATAAACATTAAGTGAAACTACTGTGGCAATGTTTTATTAATTAACAAAAAAAAAGGAATTTAAAAATAATTAAACATACATACCTCGACTTATTCATCTATCATTAATTTCTCTTCTATGCCTTCTTTTGGGATTTTTCCATAAAAGCACTTTATCTTTTTGGTTTGCAATACACACTGACACAAAACCTCACCCCATAAACAAGTTGATGCTGACATCAAATGTTAACAATTTTTTTGTGTGCTTTTTGCTATTGTTTTTATATATTATAATATATATATATATATATATATATATATATATATATATATATATATATATATATTTGTTATCATAGCCATATCATTTTACATGTATCAGTGAAGAAGCGAGTTACCATGGAAACGCTGGGTAGTTACGTCAGACCGTGACGTGTTTATATTATTCCATCCGAAATAAACCCAAATAAAATATTGATAGCTGAGGAATATGGGTTCTCGGATCCAAATATTATTTATTTTTGTTCTTTTTTTCTGCTGGTCTGAGTCAATAGACGTGATCACGTGATCAAACGGAGCGCTCTGATTTGCTGGACGAGACGCGTGATCCAAAGTTGCCGGAAGTATATTCGTGGAGCCTCACTTCGTTTGAAACATGTAAACTCTTTACAACAGACTGGTAATTCCACTACAATTTATCTTTATCTTGAAAACGTCTAAAGGAAAAAACAAGGCTATTCCCTTTTTTCCTTGTCTTCATATTCCTATGGCAACGGCTCTGTGGCGCAATGGATAGCGCGTTGGACTTCTAGTAAATTGTGGAAGCAGCAATTCAAAGGTTGTGGGTTCGAGTCCCACCAGAGTCGAGCTTTTGCGTTAATAGAGTCTGATCCCTACAGAATTACTTTGATGTAGTAATAATAGTACATATTTGTTGGATAAAAAGTCAAACACGTTTAGAAGAACAATGCATGTGCCTTTAACACATTTGTACATCCAATGTTAAGATGAATGTTAGTATGACATATTTTGCACATTTTATCACAGTAAAAATGGCAGAATTTGGCGATTAATCTTCTGTCACTTCTGCCTCATCAAACAAGAATCAGTGCATTAAAAGACAGATTCATTTAAAAACTTGTATGAATCCAATGATCATAGACGGTCAACAAGGACTAAACATTAGCATCCACAGTGCTAAATCTGTTTCCTAGTCAAAAGGCTAATATTTCATGCTAACGACGAGAGAAACTCCTTAACTAGAGGCAACTATCACTTCGTATTACTGTAATCTGACTCCTCAGGGATCAGTGCCACCAGTAGTGATGGGATCGACCGTTCTTTTGACTGTACTGAATCACTAGAATCAGTTCATTAAAAGGATTCGTTCAAAAGATTTGTTCAGTTTGTTCGTTCACCAAATCACTAACTCGGTTCTTAAGGAGCCCTGACTGCATTTCTTCTACTTCCTGAACGCAGCCAAACAATCCGACGGTTTAATGATTCAGACACAAGGTTCACGTTCACTGCACTTGAGGGACAATGCAAAAAAAAAAAAAAAAGCGTTCACGGACAAGGACCAGTACACAGACATTCGTGAGAAATTCAGCAAATAGAGAAGATCTTGAGGTGTGTTCACAGCCGAACATGAATCCTTGTTCACTGAACGAATCCGTTGCTGTGTCTCAAATCGCATACTTCTCTTAGTATACTAGAAGTAAGTATGCATCAGGATAGTGTACATACTAACTAGTACGCAAATTCTCCACAGATAGTATGTCTCAAATCAAACACTGCCGCTACGCACTAACAGGAAATGACGCGACAGCTTCTTTTTCTACTTCTATAAAGTTTTTCCTTACCTTACCTTACCTTATTTAACGACGGTTTCAACCAGCTGTTGGAACACTATCGCCGACACCTGCTAGAAGCACGTTTTGCAAGTTTGGAAGAATAAATAAAGAAAAAATATGAGAAACTAAATATTCACGAGGTATTTACGCTTGTATCAGCACTGAAGACGTCTCATCCTTCTACTGCTGCATATACTGTATATGCAGATGTGATACTAACAAAAGTGTTTTGTTTAGATATTATTATATAATGTATTCTGTCACTTTTTGGTTTGTTGTCACTGCTTTTATTTTGTTTTCTTCATTAGTCCCACTAAGAGGGTGTAAGAAAGAGAAATGTGCAATGACATGCAGAAAGTGGACACAAGGTGGCAGCACTTGCCGGCGACGGTATTCATGGAAATACATCACGCAAGTGAAACTAATAATCCAAGAGACTCGGTTCACGAGCACTTGTGGTCCGGTGTCGTTCATGTCCATTGTACTTCCAGGTTAGTTAAGAACTCTTTCTTTAATTCCTCTTACTTTAAACTGTTTCTAAGGATTTTTGATATGATAGTTATGTATGTGAACAGAGAAAGTGCTGCGGTACATGATCGCCGCGATTACTTACTAAAATGGCGTCCGTCGCCGTAGTTAAATACTTCTGTGTGTATTTTTCTTTTGACTCCTTGGCATTTGCGCGGTAATATTTAATATGTTCAAATAGACGTGTGTGTGGTGTGTGAGTCTGAATTGTGCATTTGTGTGCAATGAAGTGTGAAAAGTATTGTGTGGAGTATATGTAGCATGCTAGCATGACTGTGCAAGTTCACACCAGTTATAGGCGCCGCCCTGGTTGAAAGCGTGCGCAGAAATAAATATATTATACAGTTTTGTCTAGTTAAACTGCAAAAGAGATTCATTTTTGTTTTATTAAGTGTTCACATATAGCATCTACTGTACTCCATGTACGATTATTATTCTTGAAGAGTGAAGGGTGTATGTTGAAAGTGAATGAATGATTGATAACAAGAAAATGATTAGTGTTTAAAAGACATGGTTTGTTTTCAAAGGAAAATTGACATTTATGTAAATGTACTTTGAATGTGGTTTTAAACCATTGCTAATGCAAAAGAAAAAGAACAAAGGAAGAGCCACGATTGCAGTAAACAGTTGAATGAAAATATGTGAATAAAATAATCCAAGAGACCTGTGCTGTGTCTCAAATCGCATACTAGCGTACTCAAAGTTAGTATTTTTAGTGCGTTAGTGCATCTCAATTCTTAGTATGCGAAATTTAGTGCGCCATGCACACTAAATTGGCGTAATAACACGCCCACAAAACTGAGCATGGTTTGATGGACACTAACCACCCTAAACGGCCGCCATCTTAGTGACGTTTTAAACAGAAGTTACGTCGTATATATATGCATATACTTACATGTGCATTTTCCGCAGCAGTAGGAGGATAAACACGTCTTCGGTGCTGATACCAGCTTAAATATCTCGCGATTATTTCGATTCTCATATTTTTTCTTTATTTCTTTTTCCAAAGTTGCAAAACTTACTGCCAGCAGGTGTCGGCGATAGTGTTCAAACAGCTGGTTGAAACATCGTTAAATAGAAGTAGAAAAAGAAGCTGTCATGTGATTTCCGGTTAGTGTGTAGCAGCAGTTTTTGATTTGAGACATACTATCTGTGGAGAATTTGCGTAATAGTTAGTACGTACACTAAACTGATGCATACTAACTTCTAGTATACTAAGAGAAGTATGCGATTTGAGACACAGCAACGGTTCATGAGCAATTGTGGTCCGGTGTTGTTCATGTCAATTGTATTTCCAGGATTATCATATCTGTCAGCGAAGGCCCTGCTGGGACCCGCTACACATATATATGACGTAACTTCCGTTTACAACGTCACCAAGATGGCAGCTGTTTAGGGTAGATAGTGTCTATCGAACCATACTCAGTTTTGTGGGCGTTTTAGTACTTCAATTTAGTGTGCATGGCGCACTAAATTTCACATACTAAGAATTGATACGCACTTACGCACTAAAAATACAAATTGTTCGCGAACGACACAACACTACTCACTCGGGTGTCACTGCTCAAGTTGACTTATAATAACCTTCATATTTTTTTTTGAGTGTGAAAACAAAAACCTGAACAAACTCCTGCTTCTACAAAAGCCACGAAGCGACCGCACACTGATGAAACGATAAAACCCTCTTCTCATGAGTCAGCACAATGAAGGCCCTTCACCGAAAGCTCTCGCTTCTCGTCTTCGGAATTCACAACGAGTCTTATTTTCACATTATCTGCCGGGGAATGAGACAGAAGTGATGACTCGACGTGAAGCAGCTGCTCGTTGGTGTATGAAATGATTGAGCGTGAACGTTGTGATCTGCATTTTAGTTTCTCAGCACTTTCAGCAGCACTGGAGGAGTTTACTTGAGTATCCTTAATAACCTGTGGCCACAAACTCACCTGCAACAGAAAAATAAATGAATTAAATTAACTCTTAATTCAATTAATCAATCAGAATTGAAACTGGGAACGTGACTTTAATTGTAATGGTTTGGTAAATTACCTGAAGCTTTAAGATGTTAAATGCTAACTGTTAGCATCAATAACAAAGAAACAATAAATTGGTTATGAACTTTGACAAAAAGATTAATTTTAATAAATCCATTAATCCACTCACAGTTTATCATTGGATGGAAGAGAAAATTAATGGATTACCAAACACATAGAAAACATGTTTTATTTCATAAAATTTCAGTTTTTTTTATCTCTATATAACAAGATTATTAAGTAAACAATCACATTCCTCCTCATGAATGTGAGACAAAAGAGAACCAATCAGAGTTTTAACCAAGTCTTCAGCTGCTCTGTGGGGACTCCATAGAGATGCAAATAACACTTGTCTTATAAGTTGAAAAGACAAACTGAATGTCTCACAATTATTTACACTATCAGATTTGCATTACAAATTTTAAAATATATATATTTTTTAACTCGAATTCACAAATCACTGCTTCAGCGTTACTGATGTCATATGGCGTAGTGCAGCCGCTGGAGGGCAGCAGACACCGACGGTTTTTTTTAAAGTTTTTTTTTACGACAACTTCGTTTTTTTTCCCCCAGTTTTTTTTTTTCTTCTGCGGTGAATGTAAGTGGATTAAATATGACAAAAAACAATGGTAGATGGTTTCGATAACTTAGTTTAATTTGTCTCAAATAGTCGGTTACATCGGCATGTTTAGAAACACACCTGAGAAGGAGCTGCATCGGAGCCCGGATAGCTCAGTCGGTAGAGCATCAGACTTTTAATCTGAGGGTCCAGGGTTCAAGTCCCTGTTCGGGCGTTACGTTTTTCTCACGCTCATCCAGTACCTTTGGGTTTAGAACCCACTCTCAGTTTCACCAGAACTGTTTACCAATGACCCCCACCCCTGTTATAAAGTGAAGTCCCAAACTAAATACATTTTTTCTACTGTGGAAAATATCATATACTTTTGTAAAAATGGTTCCATCTAATGAGAACATTTTTTCTTCACACACAGAAGTTGAATAATGTTGAACTGTTGATCAATAGTTTCCAAGTAAGAATGTATGATTGTTTTTCTTTTTACTGGATTTTCTTTTTCTTTCGTGCATGTGCCGACATGTAAGCCGATTTTTCCGTTATCTCTTCTCTGGATATCCTCTGAGCCCGGATAGCTCAGTCGGTAGAGCATCAGACTTTTAATCTGAGGGTCCAGGGTTCAAGTCCCTGTTCGGGCGTTACGTTTTTCTCTTGCTCATCCAGTACTTTTGGGTTTAGAACCCACTCTCATGCTGTGTCTCAAATCGCATACTACTCTTAGTATGCTAGAAGTTAGTATGCATCAGTTTAGTGTACGTACTAACTAGTACGCAAATTCTCCACTGATAGTATGTATCAAATCAAATACTGAAGCTACACACTAACCGGTAATCACATGACAGCTTCTTCTTCTTCTTCTATTTAACGATGTTTCAACCAGCTGTTTGAACACTATCGCCGACACCTGCTGGCAGCACGTTTTGCAGCTTTGGAAAAAGAAATAAAGAAAAAATATGAGAATCTAAATAATCGAGAGCTATTTAGGCTGGTATCAGCAGCAAAGACGTGTTTATCCTCCTACTGCTGCTGAAAATGCACCTGTAAGTATATGCATATATATGCATTTATATATGACGTAACTTCCGTTTAAAACGTCACTAAGATGGCAGCTGTTTAGTGTGTTTAGTGTCCATCGAACCATGCTCAGTTTTGTGGGCGTGTTAGTACGCCAATTTAGTCTGCATGGCGCACTAAATTTCGCATACTAAGAATTGAGACGCACTAACGCCCTAAAAATACTAACTTTTAGTACGCTAGTATGCGATTTGAGACACAGCCCCAGTTTCACCAGAACTGTTTACCAATGACCCTGTTATAAAGTGAAGTCACAAACTAAATACATTTTTTTCTACTGTGGAAAATATCATATACGTTTGTAAAAATGGTTCCATCTAATGAGAACATTTTTTCTTCACACACAGAAGTTGAATAATGTTGAACTATTGAACTATTGATCAATAGTTTCCAAGTAAGAATTGTTTTTCTTTTTACAGGATTTACTTTTTCTTTTGTGCATGTGCCGACATGTAAGCACATTTTTTCCGTTATCTTTTCCTTGAAGATCCTCGAGCCCGGATAGCTCAGTCGGTAGAGCATCAGACTTTTAATCTGAGGGTCCAGGGTTCAAGTCCCTGTTCGGGCGATTGTTTTTGCCATTTCCTGACCATTAGATACCCAGAACCTTCTTTTACCAGCTGATCTTGAGTTTCTATCATTTTGATACAAACACTACATGTCTGTGTAGGTTCTTATTCAACCGGGTTATTGTTGGAACTGAAGAAGCCTCTTGGAAGAAAAGTGAAATGTTTCCCGAAAACTCAACTCAGTCCAGTTGCCTCTCTTTTGGAACTCTCAAAACAAGCCCATTTCTATATTTAAGTGATTCTAATTAATTTATTTAACTATAGTATAAGTACAAGTATTTGTCTTGTTTTCTACTGTCCTCTTTCTTCCGAAAGTAAGACATTTTTGAAAATATTTTTTGTTCGTAATTTAAGCCTTGGATGTTGTATATCAGTATCTCCTTCACATGCAATGAAGTTGATCTAGATTTTGTTTTGAACTTCTGGGCCCCATCAAGCTCTCACCGGGCCAATTAAGAACATTTTGCGGGGATGTATTTGGCCCCCAAGCCTTGAGTCAATTTTGCAATTGGTTCACTATCTTCTTAAGTGTACCGGGACCGACACACAGAGCTCCCTCCACGGACCTTATCTCCCAAAAGTCCACTTGCGTTCTCAGCACAAACCCTCGCGAGGACGGCAGGCGTGCGGGTCAGAGCGCTCGGTTACAGCTTCTTTTCTTTTTGAAAAGGCAGCACGTTATGCAAAAGTGTCGGCGCCGGAGCTTCCTGCTGAGCTACAAAGACCGGAATATTTTATCAGAGACCGCGGGGCTAGGACGAGGTTAAAGAAGGAGAGAAGGAAATGTTCTGGCAGCAGATGACTGCAGGTTCTGTTCAGGTGCTCACAAGGTCTCACGGATGAATCAACAAACCCCCCCCCCCTCACCACCTCAGCATCCTCCTCTAAATATGTTTAATGCATTTGTCTCCGGCTCATGAAAGAAGCTTAACTGCCAGGCTTGTGCAGAATTCAAAACAGCTGTAAAGTCATTTGAACTAATATGAAGAATTGGATTTTGATTTCATTTGGCTGCGACTCACAGGATGTTGAATCGTCACGACAGGAAGTGTTAAAAAAAAAAGACAACAAAAGGATAAATCGTTTTAAACGAAGATTAGCGAGTATAAAGAATTGCTCCGTGTTGCGTCATCGCAGACTTTGAACTGTTAAGTGTATTTTTCCTCCGTCAGAACGGAGCGAAGTGAAAGTGTATGTTTCTTCAGAGTCAGCGTAAACCACAGCAGTTAATAATTCAGCGTCCGCGACGAAGAGTGTTCGTCTGTGACAGTTCCAGTCAAAGCTTTTCATCACAGACGCGTTAAAGGCAGCTAAATAAATATTTACACAGTTGTCGGAGCAGTTGCTGTGTTGTCTTTCTTTTGTGTGCTTTTGCATAACACACACTCGCTCACACCTCATCTAACTCACACCCTGAAGAACAGGAAGTTTAATAAGAACTGATCATTTAAAAGATGATCTCTGTTTGTTTAAGGTTTACTTTACTTACTAGGTTTAGGCTATTTAGACGGTCATTAACTCTTTAATAACGCTTAGAAAATGTAACTACCATCGGCTAAAGTAGATTATTGCTATTGTTCAATAGTCTTTAGCTTCATTTGTTTGTTTGGTATAAAACCTTATTTACTTCTGAACGTACCTTTTTTCAGCAATGCTTCATTCATTTCTCTCACTGCGGTTGTGTCAGGAGATACGTCCTGTGATCGCCCTCTAGTGACTGACTCAGAGAATGAATAAGGCTGGTTACAATTCTCTAATATGGGATGATGCACCTCGCCTGGTTTAACATTAGTTTTATGTTTTGTCATTTAACCTCTGCCAATAAGGTCTTACTTAGGAAATTCAACAGGTACACTTTACTTTTATAACTCGTTTCCTGCATGAACAATTTTGTCAACAGTGGTACCACAAGTTGCTTTGGAAAAAAAAGGGATTTAATCCTAGAAGTAGCCACAACAGCCCACGCATAGTGTGAGTCCAGGGTAAGTACCATTTTGAATCTTTTCGGTCCGGTCACTTCCTACGTGATGACATCACATGCCGCAAACAAATTTAAAAAAGCTTTCGTAATAGTCAACGGAACTTAAACTTAGCAATTTCAGTTCACTTTCAAAGCATCAGTCAATCTCGCACTTCCTGGTCTGCGGCACATGTGACTCTTCACCCAACGGAATATGTCCGGGCTACATGTGACGCCGCCTCTGATTGGCTAAAACATGTTTGACTATAAACAACACAATTGTAACTGTACAATGCAATCTAATCATTCAAGTGACTAACAGGGATTATTAACAAATAGCTTTGATCATTATAAAACAAAAAACTGTTGCAATGGTTTTATTCCTGATAAGTTTTAATAAGGACAATGGGAAACAGTTCAGCCAATCAACAGTGTTGTCACATCTTGGGGTGAAAGACCCATGCGTCCTCTTGTTAATATAAATTAGCTTTAGCGACGCTAAAGAGTAGGAAGAGTCCGGACTGAAATAGTAGGGCGGGCAGAAATGGTTCTAACACCGGGGTAAGAAACTATTAATTTCTACATGTGTTTAAACCTGTTATTTAGCAGTTTCAACATTTGAAGTTTGTTGTCGGTAAACACTCGTCCAGACGGCAGGTGTGAGGTTTTTCCTCCCAGACTAGCTGACCCCTGGGCCCGGCGGGAAAACCATCATTTAAATGTCACCTCTGTACTCATGAAGGATTACAGGATCTAACAAGGATTCAGTTTTCGACGACAGATGCTCGACCGGCTGACGCTGGAGGACGAGAACAAACAAACCTACCGGATATAAAAGCGTCTGTTACCTCCACGGTTACGTGACTGACTACATACAACCTCCCCTGATGCAACTTCTCCGTCTGCAAAGCTCCATCAAACACAGTCGTGACTCATTCTCCAGAAAAAAAGGATAATAGGGAGAAACATGTTTGTGGGTATAAGAAGGATTTTTCTCGATGGTTTTGTCTGCTGGTAAATCCACGTCTGCACTCGACATTATTTACGTCAAAAGACCTGGATTAAGATTAGACGATGATGGGATTCGACATAAACAAACATCCCTCCGTCGACCTCCTTGATCTTTCCTTTAAAATGCCGGTCCGTTTAAAGCCAACTGGTGACTGACAACTCCCGACAACACCCCATAATTTACCCCATGTTGTGACAGGTTAATAGTATCTGCTCATGCTTAGTTAGAGTCATGGATGTGAAGGATCGACCCGAACGTATTCACTCCACGACAGAACTCTTTTCTGTGTTCACACGTTTTTGCTCCCCTGAAGGTGGGAAACGCCATCGGACTCTTAAGTGGACGTACGTGATCCTTGTTGGCGGCGGCAACGTAAGACTGCGTTAGATGTTCGCGAAGAAGCCGACAGAGAGAAGTCTTTTGAAGAAGGTCACTGAGTTAACTGCTGAGAACACCAGAAGGGAAACGAAAGAAAGTCCATGTTTTAAGTCTATGCCTTATGGTTATAAATTGCACCTGAACAGCATTTTAGTCTTTGTTTATTTTCAGTTTACAAATAACCATGTGATCTGTGTATATAGTGAGGGTTTTAGGCGGAAGTTCAAGTTTAATTTCAACAAGGTTTAAACCATTTATGACATACGAAGTAAGGAATATTTATCTTTTTTATTTTTCCCTTAAACACCCTCTACAATAAATGTTAGCCAATTATATTATGCAACAGTTTGCTATTTAGATTTTGTATGTTCTCCCTGTGTAGCGTGGGTTTACTCCAGGCACTCCGGTTTCCTCCCACAGTTCAAAAACATACAGAGGTTGATTGGGAATTTGGGGAAATGTTTATGTCTTTGTATGTCATCCACATCCTGGTGTCCTGTCCAGGGTTTCCCCAGCCTCTCGCCTAAAGAAGCTGGGATAAGCTTCAGCACCCGCGCGACCCCCATAAGGGATTGAGTGGAAGAAAATGAATGAATCTCTTGGCTTTTTAAGGCTTCCCTTTAAATTAAAAATATTTTTTTAAACTTGTGTATTTTTTAACAGTGTTCTAAATATTAAGTAACTCAAACATAACTGGCAGTAGATTTGTAAGTGTAAGTGAATTGAATTGAATCGTTTTTGTTTTAGCCTTGTGTTCCGCTCTGTTAAATTCCAATTTAAATAAATTTAGATATAAACTTTTATTTCTGTTACCAGGTCAGAGGAAACCATAATTATTTATATGTGGGTGTTTAATTCCCTACTACAGATTAGTTCAACACTGTTTGCGTAGCATGTTAGCTACAAACAAACTCAAAATATAGACTTTTTAAATTATTTTCAGAACAATTCATCTTCTCTTGTCGAGGCTTTAAAACAAGATGGAGTTCACAGACGAGCAGTATGAAGGTATTTGGATGTTTTTAAGTGTCTTTTTGGACGAAGATGAAAACAACTGAGCTCCAGTCGCTACATTAAAATGAACAAACATTTTTGTCTATAACTAAGAACAGATTACTCTGAAAATAATCCCAACCCTTAGTCGACATGAGGGCGAGTAGAAGATGAGTGAAGTTTGAATAATCACTTTAACTGAAGACTCGCATCCAATTTAACTCTTTTTTTAAAAATGTATTCCTGGCAAATAAACAATGAAATCCCTGCTTGTCAATTATCGATTCATCATCAGACAGTTCATGATAACAATTCTCAAACTTTGTTCTTCCCGTCATGGTTGCGCGTTAATGTCCGGGCTCTGCTGCGGCGATGTATCAATTATGAATGATCTTTATGGAGATTGCTGATATAAAGAGCGGTTTTAAATCAGAGTTGCTCTGAAGGCCGGCAATTATCTCGCCGTTACGCCGGCACGAAGGAATTCATTAGAAAAATTCCACTGGCGTATTGAAGAGGCAGCAGAGGTTGATTTTCATTCCAGTTCCTTCTTTACTCAAACAATCCCGATTCAAGCTCTTAATACTACAACGGAATATCGAGAACCTCACTTCCTGTCCAGTACAATACGACATTTGGTGTCCAGTCGCGCTGCTTTAACCAAACCGAGCTTACTTGACGTATGCATAGAAGGTAAATGTATCATCACTGATCTCTCTAAAGTATCTCTTTTTGTTGTTTTCATACTAAAATAGACAGCTACAAATCTACTTGTCTGAGCCAACATTTTGATGGCCCCGGAAGATTGACCGACTTTTGACCGCCTTTTGGTAAAAGGCACTGTTACTTATAGTTAGATTGATCAAGCACTTCATTAAATTAGAATTTACTTCAGTTTTATCCAAGTCACGATGATGTCATTGGAGGGTTCAGGTAGAAAAATCATTAATTATTTCAGATGTCTTTGAAATGCCAAAGCAGCAGTTTTACAAGCACCCCCTTCTGGGACCCTGTAGTGTCAATAAAGTTTTAAATGTACTTTAAGTTTACACAATAATTCAAACTTCACTCATTTTCTACTCACCCTCATGTCATTTTCATAGAAATGTGTTCGTTTTGAGAGTTAAAGACAAAAATTTTCATTTTATTGAAGCGACTGGAGCTCAGTAGTCTTCGTCTTCGTCCAAAAAGACACTTAAAAACATCCAAATACCTTCATACTGCTGGTCTGTAACATCCATCTTGTATTGAAGCCTCGACACGAGGAAGAAATAATTTTAAAAGTCTATATTTTTAGCTGGTTTGTAAAAACAACTAACATGCTACACAGACAGGAAACACTCCGGGTAAATATCCTCAGAGCTTCCAGTCAAGATAGAAGAACAAACATTTTTGTATAAAACTCTAAAAAAGAAGTCGAACAGAGGGTGAGTAGAAAATCAGAGAATTTAGGGTGAACTATCACTTTAAATGAACGGAATAAAAAAACAACATTGAAGTGAAACGTATGGAAATGAATTTTTTGTTTTTCAAAAATAGTCTGATTAAGTGAACAGATGTTGTGGGAAACCGATGTGAGTCCAGAGTTACATGATCACTTTCTCACCGCACAAGCGCCCCCTCTGGTGGACAATCGCCCCACCACACACTTTTTAAACTTACAAAAAAACACGTCATTTCTCTGTATAATCAGAGGAAAATAACCTGTGACTCACGGGTTAATAACATGTGATATCAATCAGAAGTTAGATTCCACAGATGTTTATTTTCCTTCCAAGTTTGATTGGGATTCTCCTTGATCTCGTCCCTGGTCTGATGAGCAGCTGCAGAGACACATTTTCTGGATGATCATCTTGTAATTCCTCGTTGGGTGACGAGGTCTGAGGTTCCCGGGGAAGTAGATCCTGATCAAACATCTGTTTGGCTCGTGCTAACGATTGTGTCTGATATCAATCAGAGGAAGAACAACATGTTGACTCGGGTGGGAGGAGGAGAGGAAATCTGAGGAGATATGGATGTTAACAAGAACAAACACTTGTCATCACAAATGAGAATGTGTCGACAAACACACAACCCAACACAAAAAAACTACACTAGGGGTGTGTAGTAGCAAGAATCTGGTGATGTGACACGTATCGCGACAACAATACGATATATTGTGACAATGTAGTAACAAGGATATATTTGTAGTATTGTCCAGTACTTGACTCTGGTGTTGCAGAATTTACAGACCACATTACTCTTGACAAAGTCAAAACTGCTTTCATTTGTTTTGAAACCAAAATATGTCCAAACATCAGCTTTAATAGATGTTAGAGTTCACTGTATCCTCTTGTCCTCAGTCATCGTCGGAATATCAATGGTGCTTTAGCTGGGAAGGATGTAAGGGCTGCTGCCATCTATGGGAGGGAGGTTTTATTGCAACACAAATATAGATAAACAGCGTAAATATTTGTTGATTGTTGAAAAATAAATATGTTTATTTTAAACACGTTTTTAAACTGTTAACCATTACCGAACTATAAGAAAATAAGATATTTGAATCAAAAAAATTTGTGTATATATTTCAAATCCTTACAGTGCTGTTGGATATCGATACAGTAATGTATGACTCTTGACGAAGTCAAAACATTAGCTTTGTAGCTCTGTTGGAGTCCACTGTATCCTCTTGTCCTCAGTCATCGTCCCGGTTATCAATGGTGCTTTAGCTGGGAAGGATGTAAGGGCTGAGGCCATCTATGGGAGGGAGGTTTTATTGCAACACAAATATAGATAAACGGTGTAAATATTTGTTGATTGTTAAAAAATAAATACATAAATACGTTTATTTTAAACACGTCTTTAAACTGTTAATAATTACTGAACTATAGGAAAATAAGATATTTGAATAAAAAAAATGTATGTATATATTTTTTAATCCATACAGTGCTGTTGGATATCGATACAGTATTTTGAAAAAAATATAGCACTATATCGATTTATGTATATATATTCTAACACCTCTACACAACACACATACAAAAACACAAACTAAATGATGCTAATATTTCAAATGAACTGTAGCTTCTACGCTAACCAAACAATTATCACTAAAACACTGAGGATAATATTTATGAAACTAGCTATTCAAACTACTTCCTTCTTTAAGAGCCCAAACTAATGGAGCCTAATAACACTAACTAATAAATCTTTGATTCGAAACTACTTATTTTAAAAGCATTAAACTAATTCGGGGCTAACTAATGCTAACTAATCACTATAAACACTGAGGCTAACATTTGTGAAACCTAAAAGTATTACTTTATTTAACTAGCTAAACATAATAACCATATATATTTATATATATTTTTCAATGTATTATTGAAGGTTATGTAAGTTTTGCAGCGCTGATGTTTCTAAACCTGATATTAGTGGTAGAAGCAGCTTCAGCGCCTCCTGTTGCCTCCTGGGAAACGCAGTATAAATCAACATTGAGTGAAGGCCGTGGGATTAAACTCATCAATAAACTGTCGCTTTTTCCAAATCGATCGGAGAACAAACGGCTCCTCCGGTGCAGAGCTCGGCATCATGGGAAGTTGGACTCGGTCAGAATAAAACTCCAGAGTTTCCATAAACATTTATTTACAAAACAAAAGAAAGGTATAACAATGTTAAAGAAAGAGTGATAATAATAATAATAATAATAAAAAAAAAGACGTGCTATCATGATAAAAATACATCGTCGTACACAAAAGCTTATACGTGATATGAAGTGTTCGATCGAGGGGGGGCGGGCGGCCGGGGTCGTCGGGATTATTGCATTTGGGGGGATTTTTAAGGCAAAGATGGAGGAACACGTTACACTGAAGCAATATTACTTTGCTCTTCGTCGCCAGAGGAAAACAACCACGAATAAAAGGTTCTTCCGAGACAAGGTTTTTCTACAGAAGTGTTGCGACTTCACTCGAGAAACAAATCTGTTTCTGGATCAAGATGATTTGATTTCTGGACATAATTGTCAAGAAATGTTTTTCATTTTTGTCATTCGATTTATACATTTAGAAAATACATTTTCTAGTGAATTATCAGAATGGATTAAAAACAACAATTACTATTTATATCAAGCAGAAAACTTTACATTTCTGTGTTTGCGAAAATAAAAACTCTTACTTGTTTTATTTAACTAAGAACAAGATTTTTTTTAAACGTTAATGAAATATATCCATTTTATTTATTTTTTGTTTTGATAAAGAGGATTTCTTTCTTTAATAAATCCATCATCAAAATGTATTACTTAAGTATATAGTGATTTAAAAAAATATATGATTATTATAATAAAATAAAGTAAGTAGAGTATTTCATAAATTCAAATAAAATAAAGTATTCCTTCTCTTTGGTGCCAATATTAAATATGTCTATTTTCCCTAAAAAGTATCTTAAAAATGAAGTTAAATGTAACATGTACCCGTTTAAACGTAAACTTCTACTGTGTCATCAATGAGTGCTTGAACCTGGACTCGATCTTTAGTTTGGTTCTCGAGTGAACGCCGCACACTTCCGTAGATGACAAACCGGATTGGTCCAAACATCACATCATTGAACAGCCACTTCTCAGAGTGTGTGTGTGTGTGTTTGTGTGTGTGTGTGTGTGTGTGTGTGTGTGTGTGTGTATGTGTCGGTCGATGTGTGTAGCCGTGTGTGTGTCATGAAAGAGTCCCTGCAGTGTCCCCTGAAGTCCAGAGCACCATTATGACCGAGTCTTTGGCGCCCGCTGTGCTGTTCTGCTGTGAGTCCACAGTTCTGGCCCGCGGTCTCCGGCCGCCTCCGCCCCCCCGCTCCTCCTGTCAGTACGGATACTGCTTCTGCTTCTTCCCGGCGAAACAGGACAACCAGGTGCACAGCAGCATGGCCGCCGCGGCGCCCGCGCCCGTGCAGTAGTACGCCCATCCGATCTGGCAAGAACCTGCAGAAGCAACACATCGTGAGTGGAGCTGCAGAGAATTGGATCACTTTTATATATATATACTATACACATTGGTACACTAAGACTGTCTTTGACTGTCATTATTTCTAGAAGTGAAAGGAGTCTCGACAATGGCAGCGAAAACACAACAACCTCCTCACTGACGCCAGTGTGCTACAGCAGACCCACTACTTTAGGCAGGTGGTCATAATGTTTTGGCTGACACAAATCAACCTCAGTTTCTTTCAACACCACGAGAACATCATCAGAGAGAAAGATTGCAGACGATCAGAAGGTGAAACACAGTCGAGACAAATGTGTGTCGGAGGATGATCTGAGGAGTGAGAGTGTGTGTGAGTGTGTGTCTGTGTGAGAGTGTCTCTCTCTCTGTGTGTGTGTATTTGAGTATGTGTCAGTGTGGGTGTGAATATGTTCAACTGGAACTATGTATGTATGTCAGCATGCTTCAGTGTGTGTATGTGTGAATGCGTGTATGTGTGAGTCTGAAACTGTGTGTATGTGTGCATGTTTCAGTGTTTGTGTGAGTCTGTGACTGTGTGTATGTGTGCATGTGTCAGAGTTTGTGTGAGAATGTGTTCATGTGTAAGTCTGTGACTATGTGTGCATGTGTCAGTGTTTTTATTCCAGTGATTACATGTGTATGTTTTTGCTTGTAACTATGTGTGTATGTGTCAGTGTGTGTGTGTTTTTCAATGTGTTTATGTCTGTGATTGCGTGCGTGCGTTTGTGAGAATGTGTGTGGACGGAAGTGTGTATCAGTGTGAGTGTGCATGTGTGTGTAACTATGTGAGAGTGCAGAGAAGTATGTGTTATTGTCTCTGTGTGTGCATGCGTCTTAGAACATGTTTGTGTTTTCAAGTGTGCGTATGTGTGTTTGAGAACATGTGTGTGTAGGCATGTGTGTTTGAGAACATGTGTGTGTCTTCAAGTGTGTGTATGTGTGTTTGAGAACATGTGTGTGTAGGCATGTGTGTTTGAGAACATGTGTGTGTAGGCATGTGTGTTTGAGAACATGTGTGTGTCTTCAAGTGTGTATGTGTGTTTGAGAACATGTGTGTGTAGGCATGTGTGTTTGAGAACATGTGTGTGTCTTCAAGTGTGTGTATGTGTGTTTGAGAACATGTGTGTGTATGCATGTGTGTTTGAGAACATGTTTGTGTCTTCAAGTGTGTGTATGTGTGTTTGAGAACATGTGTGTCTAGGCATGTGTGTTTGAGAACATGTGTGTTTGAGAACATGTTTGTGTCTTCAAGTGTGTGTATGTGTGTTTGAGAACATGTGTGTGTATGCAAGTGTGTTTGAGAACATGTGTGTATGTGTATTTGAGAACATGTGTGTGTATGCATGTGTGTTTGAGAACATGTGTGTGTGTGTTTGAGAACATGTGTGTATGTGTGTTTGAGAACATGTGTGTGTATGCATGTGTGTTTGAGAACATGTGTGTGTGTGTTTGAGAACATGTGTGTGTATGCATGTGTGTTTGAGAACATGTGTGTATGTGTGTTTGAGAACATGTGTGTGTATGCATGTGTGTTTGAGAACATGTGTGTGTATGCATGTGTGTTTGAGAACATGTGTGTATGTGTGTTTGAGAACATGTGTGTGTATGCATGTGTGTTTGAGAACATGTGTGTTTGAGAACATGTGTGTGTATGCATGTGTGTTTGAGAACATGCGTGTGTATGCATGTGTGTTTGAGAACATGTGTGTATGTGTGTTTGAGAACATGTGTGTGTATGCATGCGTGTTTGAGAACATGTGTGTGTGTGTGTGTTTGAGAACATACGTGTGCATGCATGTGTGTTTGAGAACATGTGTGTGTCTTCAAGTGTGTGTATGTGTGTTTGAGAACGTGTGTGTATGCATGTGTGTTTGAGAACATGTGTGTGTCTTCAAGTGTGTGTATGTGTGTTTGAGAACATGTGTGTATGCATGTGTGTTTGTGTGCGTCTGGCCTCACCGAGCTGGAACTGGTCCGAGTTGTTGTTGCAGGTCTGTTGCACCTCCTCGCTGTCCCAGCCCAGAGGATAGAGAGCACAGCCGGAGCCGATCAGCAGACCTGAGGACAGCAGAGGTGGTCAGTAGGTGAGTGACCCCCAGTCTTCACCCCGGCTTTCATTCTGTTCCCCTTCAATGACGAGCAGCACTTCTGCCCAGAGAACCATCATTATCCAATTTGTCTCCCATTTGAGGAGCTTCTTTGTGTCTTTGATCGTCGTCAAAGCTGGAGACGATCCACGCGTTACACAACAGTTCTCCGGAGACGACTTCACCCCAAAACCTTTTGTTACGTAAAAATACACTCGCTCCGACAAATCACTTCTTCTTACATCAGGAGAGCAGCAGCGTGAAAGTACTGAAGCCAATGAATAGAAAACAGTTATTGCTGCTTGACACACAATCTTACATCACATATATATATATTGTGTGTGTATATATATATATATATATATATGTATATATATATATATATATACACACACACACATTTAAATACACACGTTTAAATACACTCACACACACACACACGTTGATAAAAATAATAGTAATAAAAATCAAAATAGAAAATACATTATATATATATATTCTATTTGTATTTTTTTTTAAATATTTCGAGATAAACAATTATGACAAAACAACACAGAGCTTAGTGTCCTGCACCTACTACCCCCTTACTTATGTTGCCAACCAAACACTGAATTCCCATAATGCCTCTCTGCACACAGCTATTTTAAGCGACGTCTGACTGGTCCCTAAAATACTGTTTTTTGAACATCTACGTCTATGTTGCCATGTCAAAAGTCGACCTACAGCTGCGATTGATTGGCTGGGCGGCAAAGCATTAGGGGAGCTGTTTAGTTCACCGTTAGTCAGAGAGTTGAAAGGTGAAGAGTTTTAAGCATCTTGGAAATGTGAGTTCTTCTACTAGAGCGGCCAGAGTTTTGAATTAACTGCAGTCGAGACAGATCCGTCTTGTTTAGACACAAAAATAAACTATAACAATAGTCTAAACGAGAAAACACAAACGCATGGATAATAAGCTCCAGATGGAAAGAAAATATGTTCACAAAAACACTTGAAATAAATAGTGACTGCAGTAATAAAGGAGTTGGAGGAAGGCGTCCCTCAGGGCTCCGATATGTTCATGTGTAATTTGTTTGTGGGGTTTTATTTGTGTACATCTGTGACGATGCTCGGCTCATATTGTTCTCGGTTTAATTGAACGTCTAATAACCACGATGGCTCTGAGCTCCCTTCACCTCGAGTCCCCGTCCAGATCCGGCTTCACCCCAGACGACCTTCACGAAGACCCCACCGTGGTTTGGAAAACTTCATCAGGTTCACCGGAACCTCACGACGCTCTTCCTTCCAGCCAGACACTCGTCGTTTCCGAGGGCGACACGGCGCTAAAAACATGGGGGTCGTGAGAAATAATTTCCTTAGATCGGAGGAGGAAGCCTTGAGGGGTGGCTTTGTGTCAGCCGTTAAAAGACACTAAAGACACTCACGGGCGCAGGAGGAACCTGGTAATCGAGTCCAGGATTAATATATGAGGAGTTTTCCCTCGCAGCGACTTCAACCCACGAGGCAGGTTTCGTCAAAATGAGCCCGTCTGGCTCCCGGCTAGCGTGTTAAACCCCCTCAAATCGTTCTGGGTGAGCGATGGGATGTGTGAAGGATTTGTACATCCGTGAGATTGTTGGTTAACAGTTTTACCTCAGCTAGCGTTAAGCTTTTTTTAAGGGTCATTTTAACTACATGGATGAAGAAGTTTCATTCGTAAAGATGTTACTTTATTATAAATAACTATTATATTAAAAAAAAATTAGTTAATATTTGTTGCTGGGGCTAAAGATCGGTTGATTCTATTAAATAATAAGTTACTACAGTAGCGATAAAACTATTAGCCACAGTGATACTTGATGAATGTCATTCACCAATGGTTGAGCTTCGTTTTCGTCTTTTTATATTATTATTTTTTAATATATTAATAAATCAAAATTTCTTCTTAACTGTCACATTTTCATAATGCTAAGCTTTTATGATTCTTTTTCAAATACCCATTTTATTTTAGTTCTTTTTAGATGTTTGTGAGTAACCTGATTTTTTTCAAAAGTTATTATTCTTTTTTTCAATTTCCTCTCTATGTATCAAATTATATTTTTTTAAATAGGTCAAAACGGAAAAACATGTTTTCTATTTTAGGTAGAAATAAAAAAAATCAATCAGAAGTCATATTAAATTGCAGATAAACACCCATCTTTCCTTTCTCTCCTCCTCCCAGTCCTCCACACTTAGTCCGGTGCTGTTCAAGGTTTCTGCCCATTATAATGATCTGTCTCCAAAGGCTCATTGTGATTGGCTGGGATCGTTGAGTGTAGTTTAAACTGTAAAGCCTCTTGAGAAAACTCTCTTATGATTTGACACTTTAAATAAAGTGGAATTACATTAAGAACCTCATTGGTTTTGTTACTTTTCTTCATTTCCAAAACTCTAACTTGTCTCTCTTCTCCACACGTCCAAAAATCTGTCCTCTCTGACTTTCAATTATTCTCTTCCAGCTTCCTGTCTTTGGAGACAGAATTTTTTGTTGTACAGAATCGTCCTTTCTTATTGCCATCTTTGTTCAATAGCGGCAAAGTAAAATGTGTCTGCAGCTCTGGATCAGAGGGAATTGTGGGATTTACACTTTTTACAATTCCTCCCTCTGAACTTTTTTTTTTCTAACCTCAAACCTTCATCCTCAAAGCTGCAGACAACAAACCAAAAACAGAAAGAAACACACGTTTAGCAGCGAACACTTTCACTTACGCTGGGTTATGTAAAAATTTAAAAAAAAAACACCACTGACGGCCTGATTTAATGTATTCACGATTAATGTTTAATGGATTCAGAAATTCTCTTTCAAGTCTTGTAATGTGCCGAGATACGGCGGCTTCGCAATCAAACCCGAATTTCCTCGCAGCGGTGGCGAGAGAGAGAGAGAGAGAGAGAGAGAGAGAGAGAGAGAGAGAGAGAGAGAGAGAGCAGAGCTTTGATTGGCCGTCGCTCCGTCAGACATGTTTGGAGAAATCAGAACCCGGGCTTTGATTAGCCCACGAGTCGGTGACGGCGGCTCCTGAGCCCACGATCTGAGGGACTCGTGATCAAAAGTCTGACTGACAAGAGACTCAGTGTTTGAAACTACAAGACCCGTTTGTTTTCCCCCGAGATGAATGACACATAGTTTTTCACAGGGTTTCCGACGCGAAACCTTGGACGAACGGCATGACCGGTGACTCGCAGAGGTGTTCCTGAGCCAGAGTGCGCATCATCATCACAGGCTGCCTCTTTTTGGGGACCAGACTTTGAGCTCGAAAAAATAAACAAACTTTTCGCTTTAACTCGTGGGACTTTTGAAATTAATCTTCATTTGAAACTTGATTTTATTTCCTATCTTTTCCTACTTTAACTTCTTCTGTTTTTCGTTGTTTTGAGAAAAAGCTTCATGATAAAAAACTGTCATCTTAGAGCTCAAATTCCATTTAATCCGCCAGAGATGATCCCAGATGTGTCAAACTCAATAAAACAAGTGGACAAAAACTGTATTTTGGTCGCGAGCCGAACAAACTATTTACTAAAACTATATTTAACTTTGAGAATTATGTTTAAATCACTGCCGTTCTTTAGCTTAGCGTCTTCAAAGGTCACCATATCAACATCAACATTAAGCTACTTTTATTTTGCGCGCTGCATAAAATGATGAGCTGATGATTTTTAATGAATGATTTGGGTTTGACACATTGATCAATGATTAGCTTAGCATTAGCATTTAGCTCTAAAAACACGTCATGATATCTCTTACGAAGATTTTAAAGTTGCTAAATATATGTTTTTTTAGGCGTAAGGGCGACGGGTTAGATCTATAAAGTACTTTTTGCCATATATATAGATTTTTGAAGAAAATAATATTTGTTTGACTATTATTTTTTTGCAACATACATCAAACTCTATAAAAATCCAAGTAAAAATCGACCCATAATGTGATGAAGAATAATAGCAAAATAAAGAGTTTGTAGCAAATAATCATATTAATAAAACATTAATATTAAAAATTTCTGTATTTGCTGTGGATAATTTGGAAAAAAAAAACAATTTCCCGAAAGAGACCTCCTGAGGGATCAATAAAGTTCTTCCCTTACCTAACCTAAATTAAATGATAAATACTTATTTGGGGGTTTTGAGTTTCACAGAATTTGAACCTAAAATGGGACATTTTTGCTTCCTGTGACGTCTATTTTTGTCTGGTAAGTAAAAGAAATTGAAACATTTGTCAGCGAATTCAATGTAATCCTCATCCTGGGCTGAGTTTTTTTGGAATCAAATGGTTAGTAATCTTGTGACTGGGATGTTTCCGCCAAAATAAAAAAAAAAACTCTCTTTCATAGAAACTGGTGCGTCACGCTGAGAAAAAGACATGTGAGGGGAAACTGCCTCGGGCGCTAAAGCTGGGCATCAACAGACACCTCTGGTTCTTGGCGCTTCCTGAGCCCAAATATTCCAACAGTCGTGGATTTGTGTCGTTTATCTCGCGCTCGCTCTTCCCTCCCTCCTCCGGAAACAAACAAGTGGGCCGTTCTAAAGCGTGATATTATTTTTACGTATTGATCTCAGTTCCTGGAATGGAGTGAATAGAGCGCGAGCAGGCGGATGATAAGAGCCCAACAACAAAATGTTTCCTCCTGGGGGGAAAAAAAACACGAGCTTTAATGGGGCAGAAAATCAGTTTTGCACAACAAAAAAGACTTCGCGCACCAATTAAATTTAATAGATCAAAATGTTTCTCCAAACGATCGGATTAGCAGTCTGAAGGTTTTTTAAAGATTTAAAAGAGCTGCAGACGGCGCACAAATCAAAATTGATGATTAGCTTAGCATTAGCATTTAGCTCTAAAAACACACAGCAGGTCACCACAAACAATCTTCCACAACTTGACTGCTAACACTGCTGAAATCTTCTAGGACGGAGGGATGCTACATTTTTGGTGTTTTTCAGGTTACAGCGAACATTTGTAAACTAGTCCACGTTTCTAGTACTTAACTTTGACGTTGACGTTTGAATGAATGTGGCGATACAGTTATGTAACGTAGCATTATGATGAGATACTTCCTGAAGGCTGCAGAGCTCTTGTCTTTTGAAATAAAACTTTATTTTTTCTTTACAGTACGACACGAGTTTGGAAGCAAGAGCGTCACATACTGCTCCCTACAGTCACAGAACTTTTTCAAAGAAAGTGTGACCCACATTAGAATGAAGATAAAAAAAAGAGTTGCTGAGTTTCAGTGCAAGGATTCAGTTCAATCTACACAGTGGAAAGTATAGATCTGAATGTATAATAGTTTTAGGTTCTTTGCACATTTTTAAAGACAAATGTGCATTTGTTATTATTTCTAAAGGCTGCTCAACATGGCTTTAATCTAGTAGTTCTTGTTGTTTTTAGAGTATTATTCTTTGAATGCTAAATTATTTATTGTTGGTCTTGGTTGTTTAATAAGTTTTATACCAAAAACTACAGGGAAATTGATGATATCAAAAAGGTATACAAGGTATATTGGTGTGAGTCTCGCGATACGATACGTATCACAGTACAGGGGCAACGATATGCTATATTGCAAAGTATTTTGATTCTGTAAGATATATTTGTAGTATTGTCCAGTACTTGACTCTGGTGTTGTAGTATTTACAGACCACATGACTCTTGATAAAGTCGTAACTGCTTTCATTTGTTTTAAAACCAAAGTATGTCTAAATATCAGCTTTAAAAGGTGCTGGAGTCGACTGCATCCTCTTGTCCTCAGTCATCACCGGGATATAGAGGGATTTCATTGTTCATTCAGCTACGAAACAGAATGACTGTTGCCACGTAGCGACCTTAAGTTTGATTGAAAAAGAAAAATGAACAAATGGCATGAATATTTGCATGTTAATCTTAGAAAATAGAATTATTTTAATCACACATAATTTAATTTGAATCATAACTATGGTAACAGTGGAAATATTTGATTTGCATATTTGCAAAGCCAAGCGGAAATATGCGAGCAAGTCAAAAATGAAAAGAAAAAAAAGGTTTTAAATTATTGATGCTTTTAAATATTGATATTGTTTCATGGAAAATAATATAAATTAAAGGGAGAGATAAGCAGTCCATGTGGTATGCAGGACACTACGTTTTCAAGTTACTCTATGAAAACTATATTGTAGTATTTATTATGTTGATATAAAAGTGTCTATATCATGAGGGAGGATTATTTCAATATCTTCTTCTTGCTGTTATTCCTTCTTCCCTGGAGATATAATCACATGATTATTAAACATTTTTTTTTATAAATGACATACATGCTCATGACTTCAGTGTAAACAGAACTGAGCCAGACTGAACCAAGTCAGCGTCTCAGTACACATATCACTTAGTTTCTGTCGCCTAAGGTGTGGAAATTGAATCGATATTTAGTAAAAGTTCAATGTTAGACATGGATTCCTGCTTTTTTTCCCCTGAGCTATTGATTTGTTTACTGTGTGAAGCAGGTGTGACAACAACAGAAATGTTATGAAATTATTGATAAAGTTCACTTTATCACCTTAAACTTCATGTAACAGCGTGTCTGCTGTAATACTGATTTAAAGTGAAAATTCAAATTTCACCCTAATCTACTCTTGTTGACTAAGGGTAAGAGTAATCTGTTCTTTTTTAGAGTTATAGACGAAAATGTATGTCCATGTTAATGTAGCAACTGATGCAAAGTTGTTATCATCTTCAACTTCCTAAGAAGACACTTCTAAACATTCAAATACCTCCATACTTCTCGTCTGTAACGTCCTTTTGTACTGAAGCCTCGACAAAAGGAATTTTCCCGAAAAAACTTAAACAAGTCTTTATTTTAAGATTGTTTTTAGCAGAAGCTTCACAGACAGAAAACAATATCGAGAGCTTCCACATTAGGAGCCTCCAAAACACATTATTCTGAAAATAATCCCAACCAATAGTTGACATGAGGGTGAGTAGAAAATAAAAAATCACTTTAATGAAGTCACAGGGACGGGTCAGATCTGAGGGTTCAAGGTCGCACGATGATTTCGCCAAAAAAAAACAGGCGGCTGGTGGTTCAGACTGTCCCGGAGCCAAACTGGTTCCACTTCCTATTTATGTATCTGTATTTTCTGTCGGGTCGGATCAGCATCAGATTCGTAGGGAGGTAAGCAGCAGCAATCCCAGCATCCTTCTGGCTGAATCTTACGATGTTTCCCAGCTAACTACGGCACAAACATCCCAGCGGTGTCGGCAGAGGTTAGCGCAAATGAAGACGCTCGCCCATCTTCGCGCTCGGGTCAACTTCGGATGCCCTCGGCTTTTTTCCGAGAGGTTTTCTCCGTCAACACGGTCGGGATGTTTGTTTGTTTACCGCTCATCTCGCCGACAGCAAAAAAAACCCCCCGTTCCTGAGTCCTGTTGCCATGACAGCCAGCTGTTTCTCCTCCAACAGCAGAGCCGAAGAGGGTAAAAAAACAACAACTACGGATCGAGTTTCCATGGATCGGAAAACGGTCAATTTCAGAACGACTTATTGGACCTAATGGATTCTGTGAAAGCCCCTCGAACGAGTCGCTTAGCGGGACTTCACTCTCACATTTAACTGTTCAATCCATACAACTTGTGAAGACGCTTGCATCAAATTTCATCATTATCTTCTTCACTAGAGTCTCTGAAACGACTCCCTCATAGTTCCTCCTCAACCCCCCCCCCCTCTGCATTCCCGACTTAGCCGGTTCCTCTCGCTTTCAGGAAGCTTCAGACAAAACCATTCAAGGTTATCTTTGAAAAGGCCAAAGAGGACGGAGGAGAAAAGGCCACGCTAAGCTCTGGAGAAATTTGGTGGGCTGGGAATGTGAGCGAGATTTGTCTGAATAGATTAAACCACCACCACGTTCCCAGACTGAAGTTTGGAGCTTTTTTTCTCCAGATAAGATCGCAATCTTTGGCTCTACGTCTTCGTCAGAATCAACATTTATACCCTTCAATCATTTCTGAAGAATGTATGACACTATTCACGCATCTTTTATATCCTCAGAACCTTTAGTTTCGTGTGACTATCATTCATTTTTATAACCTTTGACACGGTTCACTTTCACTTTCCTTTGCTCCTCGCCTGGTCTTCTGAAGCCACGTGACATGGAGCAGATGGTGCTTCTCATGCATGGGGATTCAAACCCACACCTAGCTTCCTCAAATCAAACTGTGATGCAGGTGCGTCCCTCCTGACTCACTCACATGTTTCAAATCTTGAAGTCGCTTTGTTTACACAACAAGTCCCTCGGAGGTGGGGTCTTCCTGTAAATTTATGACGCACAGGGACAAACCTCAATGTTTTGGTTTCAAAACCAAAATATGTCTAAATATCAGCTTTAAAAGCTGCTGGAGTCGACTGCATCCTCTTGTCCTCAGTCATCACCGGGATCTCGAGGGATTTCAATGTTCATTCAGCTACGAAAGACAGAAGGACTGTTGCCACATAGCGACTTGAAGTTTAATTGAAACAGATAAATGAACGAATGAATATTTTCATGTTAATCTTATGAAATAGAATTATTTTAAACACACATAATTGAATTATAAATAATAACAACTACGGTAACAGATGAAGTATTTGATTTGCATATTTGCAAAGCCAAGCTGAAATATGCAAGCAAGTCAAAAATGTAACCATGCATCATAAATTCCGGAAGTCTCCACCTCCAGGTGACTTGTTGACCAATCACAGCAGAGTAGGCGTGGTTATGGTAAAGAAGATTTCATCTCCAAAAAAGTATTTTCAGTCGGCGGGGCTTAAGTACATTTTCTAATGTAAATATTTCAATAAAAAGATACAAACAGACACACACTGATGAGTACAATAGAGTCCAATATCTATTGAAGACACACTTAAATCAACACTTAAGTTGCTCTTTCAATGGCCTCTGACACATGTCAAAGTTGAGGTTCGTATTTCCCGAAAAGAAAAATCAAGATCAGATTCTTGTTTATTAAAATGCCAACAATGTGAGTTGTTGAAACTGAAATGATGATTTTTCTCCTCAGACAGTTTCGCTTCTTCTCGATTCAAACGACGACTAAGAGCAGAAATCTATTTATACATTTATACGCCGAAGTCTTGCCGTCGGTCGGCGACGGGTTTGAACAGCGACATTTAACCGCCAGCGTGACTGATGCGCCGACAGCCTGTTCAGACTCGTTCCTGTCTTTCGCGCTCACCTGCCGCAACGCTCCGACTCTCTGTCAACTATTTTGTTTTTTCACGTGCGAGCTTTCTGCCCGGCAGGTGTTTTGTCTTCACAGCGAGAGCTGGGAGACGAGGAGGAGGAAGAGGAGGAACGGAGGGAGGGAGGAAATATTCAAGTGAGACGAATAAACATGTTTCTATTAGAGAGATAAGAAAAATAGCTGAACTGTCTTCGGCTATGAGCGGAATCCGACCGTCTCAGCAACTTCTGTTACCTTAATTCTGTGCGTGAGTTTCAGCGTTTGATGAAAACAAACCACAAAATCTTCTTTTTGGTATCGTAAATATTGCTTTTTCTTAACAATCATTTCATTTTCTAATATATATTTTAATGAGAAAATGCGTTTCCCACCGTTTTATTTACCAAATCGATTTTTTTCCCCCATAAAACATTAGTAGTAGTAGTTCTTCTGTGAAAGTTATTTTTATTTGGTCTTAACCGACCAATTTTCAATTATTTTCTTTGATTTTGTATCTGTCGAACATTTCATCATGTTCTCTCTTCTCTTTTATGGTTTTAATTAATTTTTTGAACAAATATTTGATAGTCCCTAACACTATGAATTTCCAGAAAGTCTGGTTTGTTATATTATCAATTTTTTCTTAAATTATTTTTAAAAATATTTATTAAACTCATGTTTTATTTTGTCATACAATTTCTTATTTTCCTATACATTTTGGAAAAAACGAGTTTTCATTCTAATATTGCGCAACCTGTTGGAGTTCAATTCTTCTCCTTTCATTGACATGGAAAAACGAGTTGAACGAACTTTAGCAGCCTTTACATGAATCCGTAGGAATGGTTCTCCTGCTGTGGAGAATAAAGTGGAAAACAGACAAATGGAGGAACTCCAGTAACAAGAGACAGTAACACAAGATGTTCCCGGTGACTCTCCTGTGCCTCCCACAGCTGGTGTTTGGCACCAGCAGCTGAGAAAAGGTCAACCGGCAACAAAAGCCCTTTTGATGTCATCAAAAACTTCCTTGTTCCCAGTTTTCAACTTTCAGTGGCTTCATTTACAACTACCTCATTTCACTTCTTTAACAAGCTGCAGCGAAAAGAAAGTCCGGATTCACTTGAAGAAAGAGTTCTTATCAAGTCTGATCATTTCTCAACTATTACAAGTGGAAATAATTAATATTAAAAATGTATTTACAGACATTCACACAAACATGTAGCTGAATGTGGTTATTCATTTAAAAGTTAAAATATATATATATATACAGTATAAAAGAAAAAAAATCTATTTCCCAAGTCAAATAAAACGATAAAAATGCATAATATCTTAATATTTGCTAACATATGATATTGGGAGATAAACAGTATGTTTTATATTGTTATTATTAAATAGTTATTTCTGATCAATTTGAAATCATGCAAAAAAACACATTAATTCAGACCCTTTGACTGTATTTATGTGGCCCACGTAATGTCAAGGTATGATCATGTATAAATTGTTCTAATGCATTAACTAATGTATTTTGTATTTATTATTCATTTGCATTTTCACATAACACTTCCCTTCTTTTTGTGTGTAATTTTTTGTGTATATATTATTCCCTCAAAACATTTCGTTTTAAGTTAATTGAAGAAATTATTTGAAATAAACGTATATATACAAGAATAAAATTGCAGCTTTTTTAGCTTAATAAATGTCATGACCAAAGACGCATTTCCTTTTTTTTTAGGGATTTTTTCGTCTTTCTTTTTGCTTGACGGCCCCTAACAACATTCACATAATTTAATGCATTAATTCATTCATTTTCTTCCCCTGATTTGATTTTCCCAGCTATTTCCCACTTAAAAAAAAGACATCAAATTAAATAAAAATACAAATTAAATCCCACAAATCTATTTGTAAAAAGAAATACTGTAAGAAAATACATATCTTTGACATTATTGTTTTGTAAAATAGCAGAAAATGTTATTTAAAAAAGATATTTAGATTTATTTAAATCAGGTTTAAAAAACAAAAAAACAAAAGAGATGCACAATGGAGTGCATAAGATCTGTGTCACATGTTTTCTCCATCAATTGTCCTGAGGAGACGCCAATCCAACTTCCCACTTCCCTCCTCGCATCTTCCTCCCCCAACAACCCTCCGACGTGTTCCATCGATTTCCCTCCGGTGATCCAGACTTCCTGTCAAGATGATCTCATCTGGTCTGCGGGCGACTCCGCCTCACCTGGCGATAATTAAAAACCTCCAACACAAATGGAACGTGGACTTCTGCTCCATTAGCGTTCGCTATTAAGCCTGACGGCTGAAGGAAAACAATGATAGATTCAACCCTCGGGGGCTTAGATACCAACGACGATACATTCCTTTGCAAGAGATATTTGGCTCTCGAGACACACCGGCGGGATTGGGAACGTTCCGCGGAAAAGCCGCCAAAATCGCTAACGTTCATTAGCTAGCGCAACATCTTGCAGCACTTATTGTCTGGCGTTTCCTTTTCCAGATGTGTAACCAGCGCTGGCACGGAACCCATCACCCGCGGCTACCGGTGTGGGGGTCCATTAAATGGAATGGAATCCGGGGGGTTAATTAGTGAGCGATGGATTAGACGTTCCTTTAATTTCCTGGAAATAATGATGCAGATCGAGTGCAATGGTGAGCGAGTCAGGATTCACCCCGTCGCTCCTGCCATCACCTGTGGTCAGATCCAAGAGTATCTTGGTTCCCTTCATCCTCAGCTCCATCCTCTCAACTCAAAACCTGTTTTTCATGCATTAATCGCAACACGCCGTCACCACATCCATGCGCGGCTGCTGCAAGACTCCTGCAATCGCACGCCGCGGCGATGGAAAATATTCCACGGGAATAAAAAAACGAATCACCAGGAGCCGAGTATTCCACGCACGAGTGTGTGTCACGCATGACGCTTTATTATAAGTTCCTAATAACATTCTCAGGCGCCCGGACCGTAGAGGCAGAGCGATAACGTCCAGGAGCGAGACCCCCTCGCCGGGAATCGATTAACAATTGGAGCACGACGGAGGATCGATACCGTCGTTTGAAAAGTGTTAAAAATCCCGTCGATGGGATGCGGCGCCGCTCAGGCTTTTCTCCGGGAAGAACAACACATTTGTTATGATTTTCTTTATCTGAGAATGATTCGTTCGCTGGAGGATTGAGCTTCTTCGGCCTCGTTTGTGTCTATGGAAGGTTTTAATGAGTTGTTGCTCAGATGTCTTTCCAGGGTCTCCTTAAAGTCCAACAACTGTCCATGGAAATGACCTCTACCGGTTACACTCCAGGATAAGTGTGATGTGTCACAAGAAAAAAAACAACTATTTTTGACCTTAAAAGATTGAAAGAAATTATAATGTATTAGAAGTAATTCTCACTTAGGCAGGAAATGAGTTATAAAAGTAAAGTGTATCTAGTGAATTTACCAAATAAAAAAACATTTGTAGATGTTAAATATCTTCAAATACATAACAATACCTTCTTTAACGTCGCCCGTGCGTTAACACATCCTTCCGTGATGGTGTTGTGTCAATAAAGTTGTACTTACACTAACAAATTACAAAGTCTAAGCGAAATGGACAAAAATGCTATATTCATAATTTAAGGTATATTTATTTAATTTAATTCAGTAAATCGTTTATAATAATTATTTGGAGATGTATAATAAGTAACACTAGCAAACTCCAATACTTTAGAATTAGAATAGAAAGTAAAAGAAAATGTATCAAAAATAATTACATCCATATATTATTAAAAACACGTATTTGTGGTGTGAGCAGATAAATACAAATAATTAATTAATTAATTGTAAAATTATTATATAATATAATATATATAATTATATTAACAATCTTTTTAAAGGCTATGAAGTAATTAAATATTATATATACTGTATATATATAAATACGTTTGAATAACTTTTTTTTCTTAAAAAAAAAAAAGTTTTTTTTAATAATTTCTTCATGTTATGAGGAAAAAAACTTTTAACAATGAAAGAAAACGCATGTTTACAGACACTTGTAAAACTATTTATATAAGCTAAATATTCATAAAAATAATATATTATTATAACGTTTATTATTCATGTTTTAAATGGTATATACATTAAAAATATACTGCAAGATAAAAAAGGGAAAAAAAACTACAATAATTTAGAAAAGTAATTATGATAACAGGAATATAATTTAATAGAAAAGCTTTTTGTAATGTTTTTTTTAAAAATAAAAGAATCACAAATAACTTGCATCATGATTAAAAGAGAACAAAAGCATTCATTCTGAAAACAAATACAGATTCATGTATTTTTCCGACTATAAAAAACGTGACTTCCTGTCACAGCAGCTGCTGATGATCTCCCCAGAGATGGACCGACGAGAGAACATCAAATCCCAGATGTTTGTAATTCTCTGAGCAGTTGTGAGGGTCCGGGTCGGGGGGGTATAAAGTGGGTCTGATGTGAGGAGCAGCTTCTGACAGGAGACCCTGACACGTGTCTTGACTCGTCAGCATTTTTACCTCTGATCCCGCTTTAATCACAATCATGAGGCGTAAACATGCTAATGTCGGGGGGGGCGGCTTCGGGGTCGTCCAATCAAAGACGAGAGCTTCATGTTAGTCGCCTCCAAATATGCAGAGCTGGAATCCTGCACACAGACTTCAAACCCAGCGCTCTGACAGCGAGGGGCTCTTCATCTGAGTCGATCCATGCCACCGACACAAAGAGGCGCCTTTTCAAAAGACAATGCTGCGCTTCAGGGATCAAGGGGGTGTGTGTGTGTGTGTGTGGGTTGGTGGGTTGGGGGTTCGGGGGGGCGCCTGAGACTCCCACTGCCAAGTGTACAAAGCACTCACCCTTTTTATTGAGAGGGACAAACCTCTGCTTCCCTGCTTTTATTAAACTTTGAGGCTCCTTATAATCAGGCACACACAGGGCTACCTGCGCCAGGCGTGGGTGTTTTATTAAAAAACACAGAGGAAGTGAGCGCCACACACACACACCCTCATCTGGAAATCAGATTCCGTCGCCCGATTAAACACGTCCACATCTGCGAGAGCATCTGTTTGGCAGATCGAATCCTGGGGTTGAGATTTTTCCGACTCATAACAACTAAGCGACTAAAACAGTGGAATCGGGCGAGAGAGGTTCGCACCTGTTGACGTTACTTTGTACATTTCCAGCGAAACATTTGCATCTTGACGTTCGCAGCTGCCGCTAATGTCGGCTAATACCTTCCGCCGCGACACCAACGCGCATTTAAAGTGTTTTTCCAGGCGTACGATAATTGCCTTTGTGCGATTAATCAACCTTGTGTACAAACAATAATAAGCCAATGGGTTGTGAAAGAGCATCGAGCGACGTTTACGAAACATTCCACCACAATATCAACGAAACATCAAACTAATCTTTTGTGCGCGTGTTAACTACAGCACATCAGTAGATTTAAGTTGTGACGAGTCGTCACTTAGAGAAAGCAGCTGGTGTCGTCCAAATGGTTTCTATGATGGATTCAAAACAAAGAGAGCATTTTTGGAAGCAAAAGAAGAAAACACAATAAAACTGGCGTAAATGAGCTAATGTTTCAAAAAGCCTTCACCTTAAAATATAATCTTTATTTGCAGTTTAGAAATGAGAAAAGGTGACTCTCCAAAGACAGTAGGTAGAGAAAACTGAATAAGTATTGACACTAAAATCAATGCAATGCATGTCCAGCGCCGTACCAAGAGTCATTCACGGCCATAGATTGAATTTAATTGATTTATATTCAAAATAAATCAATGTTTTTAAACACGATCCTCAGTCTAAGCAAGCTCTCCCTTCCTTTACCATTTTGTTTCTTTGGTAGCAAACGCTCAGCTTTAGTGCTCGAACCAAAAAGTCACTGAGGGGTTTGAAACAATCCAACAGACAACAACACTACATGTCGGGTATCAATCGAATCCAATCGATCAATACTGATACCTTCACTTCGATGCCAGTTCCTGAAAAGATCAGTTCTAACAAAAATAATAGTAGCACAATTGCAAATGAGATTGTTAGTTGGTAAAATAGGATATTTGGAAAAAACCTTTGATTTTACTACTTTAGATGTAAATAAATTATCATTTTAAATGATCTTTTAATCTTCTTACTATAGCTTTGGCTGCAAATTCTTCAACTGCAATGTTTGCACACAGTGGCTAAACTACAGTTCTGATCAGAAAAAAACAACTTGTTGATTTTAGTAAACGAGACTCATTCAGTCACTCTGATAAAAATATTCACAGTCACAACTGCCCATAAAACGAAAGATAGATCAACTGAGACGAACTTCCATCTTATCATATACATCTATAAACGTGAACCTCGTCTGTGGCTGTGACCACCAAAACGTCTAGTCTTGTACCTGAACTAGTTCATTGAACGATATATATAATATATGTACACTTTAATGTACAAGTCGCTCTGTATTAGATTTTATTTTGATTTATTTAATACATTATTTCCTACGCTGTATTCCAAAATACCTCATAAAATTGTGTTTTCTTGCAATACTGACAATAAATGTTCAATAGTTTTTTGATATGACAATGAAATATGACATATGTTTATTGTTAAAACAGATATAAATATATATAAAAAAAAAGTTAATATGAACAGATTAAATTATGAACTATGAACTAAACTAGTCCATTTTAAAACTGGTGAACTGAACTTTGAACTAGTTCTCGTAGAAAGTAAACTTTCCCAACACTAGTCTCTGGTAACCACATATTATTACCGCATTAGGTAAATATAGTAAACGCATTTTCAATCTTGATCACATGATCAAACGATATGGAATCTTGGCAACGAAAGATTAGGCATGATTTGATACTTTATTACGAAAGCGTTTGAGTTCAGAACCCAGAACTACAAACATAAACACGAACTGAGACCACGAAACATTTTATAAATCGTGACAAGATTCCATCAGACAAATAACAGTGTTCTTCATACTATTCTTTCTTAAATTAAACCGGATGATAAAGTCGTCCCACATGTGTATTAAATCACATTTTTGGCTTCTCCACGGCTCGTAATTGATGTGCAACGATGTCTGATGAGAAAACAACTTGTTCTGGCATCAAATACGCTGCTGAGCAGATCCAGCGCTGCAAGGTGAGTTTAACCAAGTCAAGGTGAGATATTAATTTACGACGGACACGCCTGTTTTCATCGCATGAACAAGTTAAATCAGGATTGGAATTATTTGGAGATTTATCATAATAAAGTCATATCAAGTAATACTCAGTTGCCAATTTAATTTAATTTAAATTAATATTGAAGTAAAAACCTGTATAACAATATATACCCTACGAGGAAATGAATGCAAATAATTACAATTCATTTTAAATATAAATGTTTTAAAGCATATTAGTATAACATAAGTCTATGTTTTGAATATATACAATTAAAGAAAAATGTAATGTATTCATATTATGAGGAAAAAAAACATTAAATAAATAACAGAAAAAACAATCTCATGGGTTAAAAAAAAGAAGGAAGGAAAAAGTAGAACATTGCAATTGTAAAGCTATTTATGTTGGCGAAATCTTGAGAAAAATGTTACTTTTATACATTTAATGATTAATATTTTTAAATATAAGATACATTTACAATATATCCCAAGTAGATAATAAGAAAAATCAACAATAATATCGTAGAAAAAAATATTATGAAGATTTAAGATCTTAGAAATACAGAATAAAATTGAATAAGCACCTTTTTAACCAGTTCAAAAGTGCAATATTAATTTACGACAGACACGCCTGTTTCAATCACACTCCCAAGCGATTTTTTAACTTATTGTCTCCATGTTATGTAATATTGCATGTAAAGCGGACACTGGATGAGGTTCAGCTTCCCAGAAGATTTATCGTTTTCTCCTTCATACAATATGACCGTCAGACATGAAGGACGGAGGACAAAGAGATGAAAAGTGACTCTCACAAAGTGACACTCGAGAAGAGAGACGCCAGAACTGGAGCAGGACATAGAACGAGCCTCACAAAAGGACAATACAGGATGAAGCTCTCTCTCTCTCTCCAGTGTTATTGAACTGCTATTGTGATCCGACATAATCATATAATATCTGCTTTATCTGGTCCGCTCACCGACGGAAAAGGGCGACTCCTGTTCCGTCGACTCGGCAGATTGAAGGCAAACCATGTCAAGGAAAAAGTCAACCAATTGCAGATAAAGATTTACACGCTGATCTTTTCCTCGCTCGCCCTCTGACAGGCCATAAAACGCTGTTATGTTGAGATAAATGATGAAACCGCACCCCCCCCTCCGACTCACGATTGAGCCCTCTTCGGAGCCCATCGTGGGAAGACACAACCGCTCGGATCCTTGTTAAACGTCTGCCGACATGAAAGTGATGAAATATGTGGAGCCTTTTGGATGTTGTTTCCAAACCTGGAGGCTGTTTTTCCTTGACGTGATTGACTGGTCATGTGACTGATGTTTAGCCCCGCTGGATAAAATACTAAATAATTAGGGCGGAGGAATGGAAACTGGATGATGTGACTAATATCAAGATTTACTACTCAACTGTACTATTTAGGACACCATGTTTCAGCGATTGCCGTTTGGTATGGAAAGAAGCTAACATGCTAACACAAGTCCTTAAGTTAACATCTGAGGAATTGTTACTATTTACCACAAAACAATGAGATTTATTCTTCTTCTCATTTTTCTCAACTCGTAAACAGAGCTAAAGGTTGGTATTTAACATCAGGATCATGACTAGAGCTGAACATTTATTGAAAATATACAGAAATTTACCATAATATACCTTATACTTCTATACCAGTTCCTGAATGATACTTTTTTTTCATACAAATTTTATCAGCTCTTAAATTGAAAAAAAAACCTATATTTTTTCAGCTTTGGTAAATTTTCTCTCCAAGCCGTTTTCCTAAAGAATAAATAAAATAAATAACAGATAATATCCAGTGCAAAATTAGAGCTTTTATAACAAGTTATAAAGTAATTTTGATGTTCTTCGTTTGGGTCCCTTATCAGTATTTCTTCAGGATAAACCCACACATTACAAGTTTTGATCACACACGGGTACCCAAACTTAGCCCTGTAGAATACTCTAGAGTACTATCAAAGTATTTTGGTCGGTTCCACAAATGACTTAAATAGTGTTAGCTCTGTTAGCTTAGCTATGGCTAATAAATTATCACCAACTGAAATACTTTTGTACAGACTAGAGCCCCCTAGATGACATGAATTTATTTTATTTTTATTTCAAGAAACTTGTATATCTTCATGTTATCGTATCACGAGATAAAATCTCATGACATTCATATTGCGTTTTATTTCGACGCATCAGTTCACGACACAAAAGAAAGTAATATTCTTTATACGTCTTTTTTGAGTTGTGTAGTTCATTTTCATGACTATAGTTCTTTAGTTTAGCCGTTAGATGGAGCTGTTCATTGTTTGATTGTGTCCATGAGTGATTCCTAAATTATAATAAATACTGCAGGGCTATAATATTGACTTCTGTTTGAGGTGGTACATAAAGCGTTAATGATCATGAGATACTTTTGTGATGATTTATCGTCCAACACATTCAAAATAACCTATTATATAATATGCCTGGTGTTATTATTCTTTTCATGATCAAACTGGAAATCATGTTATTGGTCGGTTTGATTCTTTAAAACAAGGAATTAAAGTTCAAATAGTATCCCTTACACACTTTGGAATCTACTCTTTAAAAAGCTCGGCAGCTCAAAGAACCATCTTCTTCGATTACACAAATTACTTCCTGACCTCAGGTTATATGAGTTTCTGGCGAAAGATCTTTATGAAGTTTATCAGTATTCATGAACACGAGCTGCGCCTCGGGTGCTCCGCGGCAGATAAAACTATTCCGCCGAGCCGACGAGGAATAAAAGCTACCCCAGTGTGGGAGAGAACTTGGTGACAAAAATTAGCTTTGTCACATTATTCTGTCTTAAATTACAGCCCAGGAAGGTTTTCGGAACGCATGTTATCACTGGACAAATTAGTCCGGCAGAGCCTGAATTTGTCTTGGTGGAAGTGGGTCACATGCCCACGACTACCGGCGGATGTTAATGGTGAACCGCTGGAGACTTCAGAGACAGTCGGTCTGATGGATTGAGCTATAAAGAGTTTGTCTGGTCGTGGGTAATGTATTCTTGATTAACGTTTTACAACCACAGGGGATTCAAGCCGTTTTATTAGCGAAAAAGTAGGATTATTTTAGGTGGTTTTAAGAACAGAAGTGTTGCTCCAGTGACAGTGAACAGCCCATCCTTAACTTCTTGGTCACAATTTTAACTCAACTCAAACTATAACCATCGCAATTTCTGTCAATCACAGAGGGGCCAAAATGTTTATACACTCTTGGTCACCGACAAAACCAAATCTTTATTTACAAAACTCTTTAAAATGGTGACAATATAAACAATAATATACTTTGATTTATGCAGTAGTTTGAGACTTAAACCTATTTTATTTATTTTTCTATTTTTATTTTATTTTATTCTGAGTTCGGGGGCAGGAGTGGAGTAAAAGTATCATGATGTTCTGTTCTATATTAATCTTTTTATCCTTTGTCTTTGTTATTTTTCTTTGATATATGTTCTTTATCTTTATCTTTAGACTGAGATTGTATCATCTTGTTCTTTCTCTTTATTTCTCTTTGTTCTTGTCCTTATTTTATTTTGATTATTTTTTATGAAAAATTGCTGTATTTGCTGTGGCTAATTTGGAAAAAACAATTTCCCAAAGGAGACCTCCCGAGAGATCAATAAAGTTCTACTTAACCTAACCTAATTTTCCTCGTCTCACTTTGATACCCTGCAACCAACCTCGACTTCCGTCTGTTATCTGTGTCCGTGTCAATTTAAATCAACCCCGAAATTGTAGCTCAGGTTTCCTCCCCTGACAAAAAAAAAATCTTCACTCCTTTCCCATCTTCCCTTCTAAACTTTGTGTGCTTCATTAAGCCTCGACATATTTTACAACAGATCCTCATTTGGTTCATTATTGCCTGGTGGTTTACAAATGATTCGCCGGCAAATCCTTCCGCTGTGGACGGCACACAACCCTCACCAGTTTTTAATTAAGCCATGTGCTGTAGAGAGAAGACGACACCCGGCAAAAAACACATTATTTTCAATGTTCAGGCGAAGGGGGTTGGGGGTGGAAAAAATCTCATACGATGCTCAGGGGAGGACGGGAGGAGAGGGGGGGCGACTGATCAAAACAAAAGAAGACGAGCAACTACGTGACGGATGAAGCTGCTACAACAAGTGTTCGCCACTTTGAAAGGCAAATAACAATTCTAATCTTCCATCGTAGAGATGATGAAGGAACATTCCTCTGCATATTCATACCCCCCCGCCCCCCGTTATCCCCCTCGCCCTGAACCCCCCCCTCAGGACTTGGCCCTGCTGATTAGTATTCAGTGAATTCATTAAGACACAATCGCTGTTGTCTGGGAACATGGGAACTCTGGATGGTGGAGAGCCAGAGTTCAGCCGCCCGGTTAAGTCCTGAGAGAAAAGCCGCCCCGACCCCCCTCGCCCACCCCCAACAAAACCTGAAGGTCAGCGTGCCCTCGCTGATACAGATCTCATGATGGAGGTGAAGACGCTAAATGAGACGTTTTGACTTTTAGCTCAGCCGGTGATCACTCCGTACGACCGTCAGGTTAGGAATCCGATTTATGGAAGCGAATAGAATGGAATGTACATCAGAATCGGTTTAAAGTCCAAACAACTTTACTTGTACAAGGAGTTTAGTACAGAACCTTCTTCATAGAATGTTCAATTTCGGCTGCATCTTTACACTAATTATTTAATTAATGACCAAACAACTAAGTCATTTAAGTAATTTATATTTATAGAGCGCTTTTCCAGACCAGGGTCACAAAGCGGTTAAACAATCAAAACAATACTCAATAAAATATATACTTAAAAGGTCAAGTTAACACCGAGAACAACACAGGAGTTCCAGAAAATCAAGGGAAAGTCTGCACGAATAAACAAAGAACAAACAAGCTATTGCTGACATCACATCAAGCCTAACCACCGAAAGGTTCTTGATGAATAATCTAACTCAACAACAGCGCTCCAGATAATCCATGCTGAGTCAGCGGTTTATTATCACGCCTCCTATGAATAAACAAACAACACAGATGTTGTGATATACATTTCACCTGTTTTTCCCCACACAACAGCATTTCCCCTGTTACTAAATCTATTAACACAACCATTAGTTCACTCCAAACAATTGCAAAGTCGCAGGAAAATGTATTAATGTTGTGGTTCTAATTTTGGACTTCATCAAATAGGGGTTTAAAGACTTTAAATAAGATAGTAATCAATGAATACATTCTGAGGTCTTAAGATAAATCATCTTATAAGCACAACCCAGTAAAATAACATAACAATTTTTGATTCGTTATACTCGTTATACTATACTTTATAAAAAATAAAACAGAAAGCTCAATGTTATTAACTTGTCGTAGTCCCACGAAGATGGATGTACAGGCCGACGACTGGTGAACCTCAAGAAATGGAGACTTTAATGGTTTTTAAGGTTAGCGGGGAGCTTCGGCGCTTTCCGGGGCGAAGTCGTCATGAATCATCTGACAAACCTGCTGACTGGAGTCGCTTTCTTATTTAAAAAAAACAAAAAAAAACAGCAACAAAGTGAATCAAATTGAATTCAGTGCGAGTCGTTCTCACGGCATCACCTCCTGCTTTAAATCCTGAGGAAATCATCAGACGTGGGTGAAAAACACACTCGCTGGGGCTAGTAATGATTTTCTGTGCCACGACCAACCACATGTCTGATGGATGAGGGTTTTTTTAACACACTGTAAAACGAATTACCAGCGATAAAAAAAAGGGAAACAAAGCGGGACTGAAATTAAATGAAAACCCAGGAGAGGACGAAAGTCATATCCTGAAGCTTCTTTTTATTTTTCTGGAGCACATGTGAGCGAAGCACTTTGATCACAGACGAGAGCGTTCCTGCGTCAAGGAAAAACAGCTGCATGTGATGTTTTAGTAAAAAAAAAATACTCTCCCACGCAAAATTAAAACACAAAAGATCAAAAACATGAGAGAAGATGGAAATCTATAAATAAATAAAATACGTTTGTAGCACTTGTAGCAGTTGGATTAATTAGCACTTTAGTTTTGCCCACTCTTGCACTTTTTATAATGCTACATTAGCATTCTAGCTAATATGCCATGAAAACAAAGCAATGCATCATGGGTGGGAAACTGATTTTTTTTTTTTATGGAAACAATCTTTCACGTGATTTCTACAGTTTTTGTGAGAGATATTTAATTCCTAATATGGTAGTTTAGCCAAGAATCGAATTTAAATTGAGCTAAGAATTAACTTGAGTCACTACGAGGCCTGTTACGACCAAACATTATTTTCAACCCGATCAATCTACACATGTTGGTCTATTTATGGAATTTTCATAAAGGTAAGTCTGAATTTAAGTATTTATCATAGTGTTTGGCGGATGAAGCTTCATGAAACAGTGTCATGTTGTTGAGAGGTCAGTAGGTGGCGCCATCAGTTGTACAAAATGAAAGGAAAATAGTGCAGAGACCGCCATCTAGTGGACTCTGAAAATAATGACACTGCTTCATGAAGCTTCATCAACACATCACTACCATCTAGTGGACTCTGAAGATAATGACACTGTTTCATGAAGCTTCATCAACACATCACTACCATCTAGTGGACTCTGAAGATAATGACACCGTTTCATGAAGCTTCATCAACACATCGCTACCATCTAGTGGACTCTGAAAATAATGACACTGTTTCATGAAGCTTCATCAGACCATCACTAGTGTATTATCATGTGTCAAACCTAGCTTTAGCAATGTTAGCTCATTAGGCCACAAAGATATTACCGTCAATGTTTTCTCCAAACATTCATAATCATTTGGTCATTTGTTTTGTAATAAAAATAATAAGATAAAAAGTGTTATTAAATGGAATAAATATGAAAATATATGAAATATATACAATTACATCTTCTTTTTTTTATTTTCATGGCCCTCCAACTCATTTTTATTCCTGTTTGCCGTCTTTCTTCTTTGTTTGATGAAACACGAATTGCCCACCCCTGGTTTAGTTGGAAACATTTTCATCCAAACCAAAATGAAGCTTTTGTCTGTGCATTTTATCGTTCTAATTGCTGCCAAATTGAGTCAAAGTTTTCCAGCCCTGGCTCAGAACCTACGTCTTTTTCACTCTTTGGTGCATTTATTCGAACAAAACTGCACCACAGGAAAAGTTCCACTGATGTATGCAAAGCTGGCGTCTGAGTGAGACGCACATTAAAACTGTCAGGGTGTAGGTGTGTGTCTTTCAAAAGATTTAAGGTACCAATTACCGCTGAGTGTCGCGGCGAGGGGATTAGCGATACCCGGAGGGTGCAGGTGGCAGCAAACCTTACGGCGTCTTTGTGAAAAAGGTCAGAAAATAACACCCCCCTCCCTCTCACACACCCACGTATGTGTTCTTGGAAAATCATCACACCGCTTTCTGCTCTGGCTTTTAGTCCCTCAGCAATCCCCAGAAATCCCCTGAACGGTTTTCCTCAGCAGAACCTGATCTGATCCGACAAAATCTTATCAAGCTGGTTAATATTTCTAAAGGGATCAAGAGACGTGATGACGTTATTTCCGTTGAAGGTCGTTTTTTTTCTGACCTCGTGCGTCTTTGGCTGTTTTTGTTTGCACGCCGCCAGTCATCACGCTGCGTTTGTTTACTTCCTACCACCATAAGGCAGCCTCCACCTCGGGCTCTGGCGGCTCTTCCTCCAGAACCATATGGTGGAGCCAACGAGACTGGCAGCGCACCGTCGCTGTGAACAGTGTCGCCCCGGTTTCCCTCTGCAGGAACCGCAATAATATGAAGCTCAGGAATGATCATAAATCTGGCTTCGCGAGAGCCAACAGTCGACCAGATTTAAATCTTATTAAAACATCTTTTATGATTTAGATTTTCCACATTATTATTTGCATCACTTTAGTGGTGCTTGTCCCAGCTACTCGGGGCATAAGGTTAGGGATATCCTCTACAGATAATCCTAAAATATATAGAAAGATAACCACTGATAGACAGACTCCCTAAAAACTATTCTATTACCAGTTTATCTTTCTATGCTCTTTTGAATTTTGTAGGAAATCGAGATTAGTCAAAACACACAAATGTGTACAAAACTAGTCCAAACTAGAAGATGCTTTAAAATGGATTTGAATTTGTGTGATATAAAAATAAAGATGAAAATGTTAAAGGTTCAGTACAGGGCTAGTAAACTAAAAAGGGCCATATTTTTGGATGGAAATCCAGCCTGTGGCCCGGTTTAGGAGCAACTTTTTACGCTGCTGTTGTTGGTTGAATCACTGGATGACATCAGAAGGTTGGTCTACACCAGAGCCAGAATCATGATCCTCCACAGAAGAGTTCATCACCAGACTTGACTGACGGACGCTCAGTCAAAACAACCGCAGCGGGGGAAAAAAACCCCAAAACAAAACCAAGTTGTGGATTGGCAACGCGGAGCGTAGTTTCACTCCCGACACACATTAATGACAAGGCGCGGCAAGGATATATTTTGGCCTGAGCACACCCCTCGAACCGGGACTTGTTGGACCGGAACCAAAGAAGCCGCTGAAGAGTAACTGCGCTGATGTTTTCCAGAAACCATTTTCCCGGCCGCGTTGGCACCTGAAGTGCGAGGAGTGTGAAACAAACTCCGCGGAGATGACTGGAAATAGATTTACGCTTCCTGTCAGACGTGAAGAATGTGTTGTGATGTGAACAGCTGCTTCTTGACTACAGCTTCATAAAAATTTAAAAGTTTTTTAATCTTCTTTGCCAACCACGGTTACTCTTTGTAAAGAAAAAAGAGAAGGTTAAATTGTGGAATGAATAATAACGGAACACAAGCTATGGAACACTAATACCCCTTTGGATGCCAGTTGAAATCACATGCGATTAAATCAAAAGTACCGTATTTTCCGTACTATAAGGCGCACTATTAACCGACTTTTTTGTTTTACTGAGACGTGCCTTTAATCCGTTGAAAAAGGTCGACAATAGACCCTGCATTAGGAGTGCGCCACATAGTGCGGAAAACATAGAGAAACACTGAACAGGAAACAGGGATGCAAAATATCACCAACTCCCACAGTGATAACTTTGCTTTATTACATGTAAAACGGTCAAAACACGCTCCAACACGATGTCACTTCCCGTTCCGGAGTGTGTCTCGGGTCGTTTATTCGCCACTCCAAGTCAAACAAATACAAGCTTTATGATCGCGACTGGACGCACTTTGTGTCACAATAGTCCCGGGAGAAAAGGTCCCGATTTGTAAAAACATTGCTATATTTAAGGCAAATTTCCGGTCCGGGAGGTCGTCCCTTTTCCGGCCAAATGGTTCTTTCAAGTTCCCCGTGTCCGGATCCCCCGTAGAGAGACATCCTGATTGGTTTTCTTGTAATCTAATCATTCAAATGTTCTCGGGTGGGGGTTTCCGTCTTTTAGCCCCCCTTTCCCGGGTGTGTCTTGCTTCGTTCTTTGATCTACAATTTAAGGTGTGATTGGCAGATAAACAAATGTTTTAAATAACCGGTGTCGTATCTCTAATTCTGTTTACAGCTTGTCTTGAAACGGTGTGAATCAGTCTGGAGTGAAATGTTGATTGTGAATGTGTAGTCAAACGTTTAACTCTTAGATCAAGCAAGTAATTTATACTTTATATTTTGCATTAATTTAAGTATGGCGTATACGTATAGTTTATAATCATTTTAATCTAACAACTGTAATACTCCCCGCTCATCATGCTAGCACATGTTTGGGGCGACAGTTGCCTGCCCTTCACCCCCAAAATTTGAAGGATACCTTTCGTTGGGCCGTTGAGCAAGTCTCTTTTCTTCTTAATTGGATGTGCTTTCAGAGATTTTTACCTCGCTCGAAAGAGAAGACAGGAACGCATAGAAAGCGAGGATGAAGCCGGGAAACTAAAAAGATGCAACAAGGACTCGAAGCTTAATAGATGCATTGGTTTCAAAGTCTTCCGTGGGGGTCGTCTTTCAGTATAAACGGTTCTTTCTCAAACAAAATAAGCACTTTTGCTACGGAAATCCCTGTAAATTGACCATGAGACACATGTGAAATCTGAACCACATGGTTATTTACAGTAACCAGAGACGTCTGCTCATGTCTTATTTATGTCCTACGTCCTATAATGTGCAATCTCCGGGGGGGAGAACATTGACTTTTTGAGTGGTCACAAATTTCATTATCGTACACAAGATGAAGTGAAACTCAGATACACCTCCTGCGTTTGCAACGTAGCCACTGATAACCCGTCAGAGGGCGGAGGTCAACGGCCCAATTTGTCCCGTCTTTTCATTCCTTCACAGGTTTCCAAATGAGTCGTCCCCCCGTCGTGACAGCTTACAACGATGTGATTTTCCGGCGATAAACTCGCAAACACGTGTGATGAATTCAACCGTGTTTCCCCTGAGGGGGAGCCAGGACCCTCCATTACATGTCTTATTACCGACCCCCCCCCCCCCTTTTTCTTGATGGCTTAATTGATCCTGGAGGGCGAACAAAAGAAGCCCCTCTCCTCCTCCTCCCACCTCCTCGCCCATCATGATGTTCGCCACCACGGTGGAGCTTTTAAGCGGCGCTGCCGTCGGACATCTAATTAGAGGGCTGCTGTAACATGAAGTGGATCGTAACGTTGAAGGGTCTGACGGACCGGTCCCACTGCCCCACGCCTACAATACCGAGCCTCTATGGTTTGGATTCTGAGGAAAGAAATGCAAAGCACGGAGGAATAACACCGTTTCCCCGCCGCAGAGGTTGACCACAGCATATGCTGCTACTTATTATTCCGCCTGTCTGCTTGTTTTCCATTGTATTTATAGAACCAGGGACCTTGATTTAGATCTCCATCTGCCAAGATTTTCCCCTCGTCTGTTTAATCTCCTTCTTTTCTGTTCAATGCTCTTTATTTAAAGGAGATGGTTGAGCACAGATAGCGCTTCTCAGATCCTCGCTGTCACCAGCTGCTGCGCTGGTTTATGATTCCGGTCGGTTGAGGTGGGAGAGTCGGGGTCTGGAGCCTGCAGAGGTGTGAAATCCCTCCTATTTCTTACGTTGGTATGCGAAGACTCTTCTGAGCCCCCTTTTTCTTTTATAACCCTCCCCCCACTCACTGCTTCCGTGAGGTGGACCAGGAGCAGAAACAGCTCCAAGTTGGGGAAGGGATGACAGCGTTAAAGAATACCAAGATTGCTTTAAATCTTGTCGCTCTTTCCTTACCATTTGTGGCCTCTTAAAATCGTACAGTCGTGACGAGTGCGAAACTTTCCTCAACACATCAGAAGCGTATTACATTTCTTGAGCTTCGGGGTTGTTAAATAATGTAGGAGTCTTGATTATCTAGGGCTGGGTGGTATGACCGTAAATTTTTATCATGGTATAAATTGAATTCCTTCAAAGTAAGAGTGTTTAATGCAGTATATATTCAAGTGTAAAAATGATAACATAAGTGTTCCTGAATGTGTTTTGAAGTCCTCTTAGCAAAAGATTAAAACCAATAACAACCAAAGCAAATACATAATGTAAATCTTTAATAATACAAAAATAAAGGGGAAACTGTAAATATTACTTCGAGAAAGTGAGGTTTTCACAAAAGCAAATGGCAAACACAGTGTACTACACTATGAGTAAACACATACCAAACATGAATTTGACAAACCTTGCAGCCCTAGCAACGCTAGGTCAGTACTGCGAAAAATCATAGGATGAAAACCCAGAGATGGGTTTCCGGCTTGTGTATGATGATTGTACTTCATCACTAAGCTAACACTAGGCTTTAAGCATTACACCCACTGTATAGACATGGATAAGAAATTGTACTCAAGTCTTGTATTCTTTCTGACCAATGATAATTTTTTTTTTTCTCTTGGACAAACTACACATTAACTGTATACTGGAATCCTAAGGATGACTTCCAATACTCGTAGCCTGACAAACGGGTAGGACTTTTAGGGATACACAAGTAATTTGGGGTTTTTAAATTTCGTCTCAAGGCAAAATTCTTTAGAAACATAGTTGGGCGCCAGCTTTAGGACACCAATTGTAAGTGCTTATATTGTTGACGTATAATAACACATTTATAGTAATGGATTGATAGGATTTTGGTTGCATTGTGGTGAAGAAAGAGCCAAGCTAATGGGTCTTCTGGTCCATCTACGCTCTTTCTAGAAGCTTTTGAGCAGTTAAGCCATTTAATGTGGTTAGGGTGTCTTTTTAGGAAAGCTCCAAGATGATCAGTCTCACAGCTAACCTGGTAACATCTGCCCATCTCCAAAGAAAAGACCTGGATGAGGTTTTCAGCTTCTCTGCTAGGCCTTAAGGCCAAACCATAGAACAATCACTGCTGCTGGCAAAACATCATTTTAAATGTTAATGGTTTCATCAAAACCCCAATCATACTACACAATACAAACAACAATCCTGTCTTTTATCGATGTTGTTCGACTAGACTACCTCTATTATGCTAAATAAGGACGAGCAGCAGGGCTTTTAAAATGAGGATTTTGAGGGATTGCACACCTACTGACGCTAAAAAGATGTAGGCGGCGGTTGATTCCGTGTCAGGAAAATCGTTATGAAAACGTAAGAAAGGAGAGCCGGAACCCATTATTGTTGTATCTGCAGAAGCTGTCTGACATCAACAATGTGAAGATAAGGAAAATGCTGGAAGGTCTCAATTTCCCTGCAGCGCAGTGATAATACTTTATTGAAGATCATAATTTCATCTTAATGGAGAGCCACTGCAGCAGATGAGTGGTGATGTGCTCGCGTGCAAATCTTTCTTTAAACGTCCTCATTTCATTAGCGGGGAATACGAGACAGTTAAAGATGAGCCGTGATCTCAAACGCCTCATTTCATGGACTATCATTCCCGCTGAAGGAAACACCTCAGCGCCGGGTCATTTATAATCAGCAGCTCTTTTTTTTTTCTTTTTTGTCTCCTTCACGGCACAGCGGAGAGGAAGTTAGTTGAATGTGTGTTTGACTTCCTGCTGAGCAGAGCAAACAAGCAGCACTGGCCCCGTTGGCCGATTCATCACGGCTTTGGCGGGAGTTTGTCGGAGCTGTGAGAGTTTTTAGAATTTGCTCGCCACAGTCAACGAGTCGAACCGACACCGACATATGTGTCAACACTGAGGCGGTGTCAGCTAATTGTTTGCCAACTAGGACTTATGCTTTTAAAAACACGACAGGCAATGAAGCCTTTTGTGTTGCAAGGATATCATTTACTATACCAAAGTCAGGCTCAGGGGTAATTTGTGGCTTTTGGGCAGATTTTATGCGGCCCCGGAGGATCATTACAAACTGTATAATTCAACCAGAGACATTTTAAAGATTTTAGAAATAAAAAAAAAATGGCACACAAGTCAAATGGAAAAAACCCCAAAATACACTGAATGCTAACAGTGAATGCTAATGCTAATTTTGTTCAATGGGTTGTTAACAGGAGCTTTCATTTTTTACTTCTTAGATTCCCCCCAAATATAAATAATATAAAATAAATTTAATCACAATTATGCCTCAGATAATAAGATATTGTTATTTGTAAAAGAAGCTTTGTGAAAAAATTGATAGTTAAAATGGAGACTTTAATGGGCATTATTTACTATTCACAATTGGCCCCCGCCTTGTTTTGTGTTGAAAATGTTGGCCCTTGCAGCATCACCATTAAAGAATGGAATACCAATGGGAATTCTGATGCTAATCCAACTTTATTACCTTCGCAATACATAGGCTTGAATCAAAAATTAAATTGTGTTAAAAGCAGAGGATGTATGCTACATAGAGCTAGCTTATATAGCTTGACTCTATGTCAATGATCCATTCCTATCATCGTGACTTCATGTTGGTATTTTGCACATGTACAGTATGTGCTACGTATGCGTAAGCTACAATCCACGTTGTCACTGACAGGTTTACCTATTGACCGGGCGACTGCGTTCTGTGCATACGCAAGCATGACTGGACAGGCATGAAGCCGGTTCCTAACCGTGGCCTCTCTCGAAGACGGATGAGGCCTCGACGTGGTGCCCCGCCCCGGGGCCCCGATCCCCCTGCGGGGACCTCACAGCCGGCCCTGGTAGATTAGGTTCGGATCGTAGTTGACACCCGGAGAGAGTGCTTTCTATTTTCTATTATTTCTACAGTTGCAAACATGTGATGGAATTCAACATCTCTAGATCATTTTTACAGTCTCCTCACACCCCACTCCGTATCTTGGTCCCCAACACGGCCCTGGAGATGGATATTGTGTCTCCTAATCTGTAGACGCCTTATCTGGTATATGAATTGTTTGGTTAAATTATGACGAGACGTGAACTGTTCCTGCACCAAATACAAGTCTTAAGTTAAATCAACAAATATGACCAACTGCAGTTACAACATGAAGATACAAGACAAACATCTGCAGTGTTGCTGTTCAATCGAGTCATATATGTATATGAATATATGTATGTGTATATGTATATATATATATATGTATATATATATGTATATATATATATATGTATACACATATATATACATATATATATATATACATATATATATATGTATATATACATATATATACATATATATATATATATATACATATATATATATATACATATATATATACATATATATATATATACATATATATATATATATACATATATATATACATATACATATATTCATATACACATACATATATTCATATACATATACACACACATATATACATATACACATACATATATACATATATATACATATACATACAGTATATATACATATACATACATACAGTGTATATACATATACATACATACATACAGTATATATACATACATACAGTATATACTGTATACATACATACATACATACAGTATATATACATACATACATACAGTATATATACACATACATACAGTATATATACATACATACAGTACATACAGTATATATACACATACATACAGTACATACAGTATATATACACATACATACATACAGTATATATACATACTATATAAATAAATATTACTTACTTACTTACTTACTTACATAAATATACTGTATATACTGTATGTATGTATGTATATATACTGTATGTACAGTACATACAGTATATATACATACATACATACAGTATATATACACATACATACAGTATATATACATACAGTATATATACAAACATACATACACATACAGTATATACAGAATGAAAGCAGCTTTTAGAGTAAATCATGAGGGATGTAATAATGTCTCAGTAAGAAGCAGCAGCAGCGACACGAGGCAACAATCCGCTGCTCAGTCGAGTCATTATGGTCTCAAGACCCAGTAAAGATCTGGTGGCTGTTTTTCCTTCATTAAAAAAGTTTCACAGCAACATCCAGTCGACCACCTCCAGCCTCGCACTTTGGATCAACCCGAGCTCCTTCCAGAGGCGTCTGCCAGACTTCATTGATCCTCCATCGACTCCATTGACCACCTCTCTCCGGAGACTCTCCTCCTGGTCCGGCCTCTCAGGCGTTTCTCTCGCATCGATCCACCTTATTAGGAGCAGATCCGAGCGTGATGATGGTCCTGCTGTTAGACCTTGAGCCTGCGATACAAGGGCGTCCCGGCGGTGTGTGTGCGGCGCCGTGATTCATGGGCGTGAGCGCGAGCCGCCATATATCTTCATGGAGGCGGTAATGGGGAGGGGGCGCTGAAGTGAACACGGGGGGAAATGGGTTAGAGTTGCTTGAGTGGCTGCTAATGTGGTCGAGCCGCGATGATACGCAGCCATGGCTTGTTGTGATAATTTAATATTGATCCGCGAGTGACACACGATTCCTCCACGACAGGTTCCTTAAAATATGATCCGTCTCGTTGATTAGATTTACACGTCGCGTTGAGGTTTGCAATTAATCCACACTTTATTGTCATTGATCAACGACTCACCTGAGGACCAGGGATTTAATGTGCGCTCGGATTATGACCAGGCGGTCTTCATCTCTGGGGCTCACGTTTGTGTTTGTCGGGGTGTTCCATTACATCTGTTGTTGTGTTGATTCTTTTGTGATTTATTGTTGCACTCTAACCATTATTGTTGTTATACTTATAGACTTGTCATTGTCGTTTCATCTGCACTTGTTGTGTTACACTGTAAAGTGTGTTGCAGCAGTGTTTTATTGTTGATGGTTGTATTGACTAATGTAATGTTGTGTTTATACGTGTTTGTTGATTTCTTTGATATTTTCTTCATGTTCACCATTGTGTGCAGTGTTGTGTTTTATCTTTCATTGTTGTGTTTAATACTTCATTGTTGTGTTTAATACTTCATTGTTGTGTTTAATACTTCATTGTTATGTTTAATACTTCATTGTTGGGGTTAATGCTTTACTGTTGTGTTTAATGTTTCAATGTTTTGTTTAATACTTAATTATTGTGTTTAATGCTTCACTGTTGTGTTTTATCTTTCATTGTTGTGTTTAATACTTCATTGTTGTGTTTAATACCTCATTGTTGTGGTTAATGCTTCACTGTTGTGTTTAATGTTTCAATGTTGTGTTTAATGTTTCACTGTTGTGTTTAATGTTTCACTGTTGTGTTTAATGTTTCAATGTTGTGTTTAATACTTCATTATTGTGTTTAATACTTCACTGTTGTGTTTTATCTTTCATTGTTGTGTTTAATACGTCATTGTTGTGTTTAATACCTCATTGTTGTGTTTAATCTTTCAATGTTGTGTTTAATCTTTCAATGTTTTATTTAATACTTATATGTTGTGTTTAATACTTAATTGTTCTTTTTAATACTTAATTGTTGTGTTTAATACTTCACTGTTGTGTTAAATGCTTCACTGTTGTGTTTAATGTTAAACTGTTTTATATAATGTTTCAATGTTGTGTTTAATGCTTCACTGTTGTTTTTAATGTTGAACTGTTTTGTTTAATGTTTCAATGTTGTGTTTAATAATTTACTTTTGTGTTTAATGCTTCACTGTTGTGTTTATTGCTTCACTGTTGTGTTTAATGTTTTACCATTTTGTTTAATGCTTCACTGTTGTGTTTAATGCTCCACAGTTACAAGAATAGTATCTTAAGTAGTTCAATGTGAAGCAGCTACTTGTGTTTTGTCGTTCACAGCTTCTTTAAACACCAACTGTAATAATAGTGGAAGAACTGGTTCGTTTCTTCACGAAGACCAAACCTCTGAACACGTTCTCAACTCACTCCTCACTCGGGTCTTGAGTCAGCGTTCAGAGTGTGTCTCTGACAGAAGACATCTTTGTCCATCCTTCGCCCTCCTGAGCACCGGTTCAGAGTCCACCCTGATCCTGTCGCTGCAGGGCTGCCTGAAGGGGAGCAGGAGGAGAAGAAAGCCAGGACTGGACCAGTAACAGCCTCCCCGCTGAATGATCTGAGCTTTAATCTTGATCACCATGCATGTGGCTCAGGTGTCTCGCTGACTCAGGGGCCTCCTGCTGAGAGTCCACAGGAGGCGAGAGAGACTTCAATCCAGGATTTCATGCATATAAAGGTGCTGTGACAGACCTGCCCTCCTTCAGGCGTCTCTTTGGATGCCAATCAAAAATCGATATCATGGAAGACAAGGTTGATCTTAAATCTCTGATCTTCAGAATCCTTCAGGGTAATGGTATCAACAGGGAGCCTGGAATCTTCAGTATTTGTCAGCTTTTTACTCAGATTTAATCCACGGCTGGACCTCATCTTTTAATCCCCAAAACGCTGCTTCATACCTTCTTTTAAAATTCAGCGTCGGGTTCCAGTTTCTCCTAAAAATCTTTGTGACATCGATAAAGTGGAGGCGGAATCTAACACTATGTTCCAGGTTACAATGGGAGAGTGATGAGACGTACATATAAACAATGATATATGAAGTTATTTAGAAACAAGACTATAACGTGTCGAAACAGTCACACCCAGGGGCAATTTGCGGCCCTTTTAACAGAATTCATTTGGCCCTCGGGTGCCATCTTTCAACCAAAAATGTCAAATAAAACAACTGGAAAAAGACACAAAGTAAGATTCGAATTCTTAATTCCTTCCATGAAGAAGTTTTGTGTCGGCCCCCCCCCTGATAGATTATCCTTTACAAAATGTGGCCCTCCTTAAAAAAAAAAGTTTAGACACCCCTGACTTAAGTGATCCAACAACACTGCATTTGTTAATATCATCAAGCAACATCATGCTAATGGCTACAGTCAAAAACCTTTTAAGGGACCTTCTTCATTATTCAGTAATTAAACGTTCTGTTCCTAGAGATCGTCACAAAAACATCACAAGTCGATGAAAACGTTCAAGTAAACGCCGCCGAAATCATCCAAGGCAGGTTATCTCAATAACTTTTATTCTTTAATCTCGGACGTCAAAGCTTTAGACTGTATTCATTAAATGGAGGAAAAACGCTTAAAATATGCCTTGATTAGCATCTCATTATACATCCTTCAACACACCATAGAAGAAACTAATGACTCAGCATTTATCCATTTATCAATCTTATAGGTAAAATCAACTCAAGAATTAACCAAAAAAAATACATTTTACGTCTTAATGATATCATTCATTGTAGTTAATTAAAATTATACGAAAAACAAATGTTTGAAATGAAATGGAAAATAAACAATTAATTAAATCGTTGATAAAAAAAACCCCCCTTTTTTTTACCAATCAATCTGATAAATATGGATGGAATATTTTCTGTTTTTCAGCGTCCATCTGTGTTTGTTATAGTCTTGTTTTGATGTCATACACCCTCGAAAATACAGCCCTCAACATCAACAGATGCTAGTTGAATTTCCCAAATTCAAAAAACAAAATATTGATTCACTATCGTTTCAAAAACAACTAGATTTAAAGCTCTCTTCAGGGTTGTTAGATCTAAATTAAAGTTTTAAGGCGTTACATAACTCCTAGGCTTCCAAAAAATTGGAAAAAAACACAACCTCTTGTAAAAGATGAAACCATAAAACAAAATGAAGCCATTTCCTCCAATCTGACATTTTAAGAAATAAGCATTATTGTGTAGAAACAGATACTTTTTTTATGTGTGTGTGTAAAATGTTGATTTTTAAGAGTAAATATGTCATAGGGGGAGGTCCTGGGGCAGACCCAAGACGAACCGAAGAGGGTTAAATAAATGAATGTTAAAGATGCACAAAGAACATTAAGCTGCCTCCGAAAACAGGAAAACAATTTCCTGTTCTTATCGACGCAGGACTTCCTGTTCCAGACTTCAAACCCCCTCTCAGGGAGGCTCCGGGACAAACTTTCTATTTCAGATCTAGAAACACTTCGCCTTCTAAGAAAGTTTAGCGAAACCCTCAGGACTCTCTGATCTCACATCGAAACACACTCTTCCCCCGAACAAAGAGCAAGACACTCAGATCTTCGAGAGTAAACACTCTCGTTTGGCTCCAACTTTGGAGTGACACGTGTGAAGTTAAACTCTTTCTTTTCCTGGCGAACAGAAAGGTAGACGTCGAGGGAGTTCCTCGGCACCAATTACCAGCAGTCGGCTGACGAGAACGAATCCTCCGCCGGCCTCTCAGGAGCCGTCGGAACGAAGCTATACGTCGACCACACAGAGTTTACGTTCCAGCAGTTTAGGATTCAGGTCCAGAAGATAACGCATCAAAACATTGATCCTTCAAAGAAGTGAGTTTCAGACAAACGTCCTTCATTTGAACCAGAAAAATGACTCGGGTTAATGACCAGCTTGGGTCTTTTCTACTGATCAGATTTCCTTCTGACTCAGTTCTTATTCCATCTTACAAATCATTTATTTTTGTTCTTCTATGCTGTGAGGAGAACAGATTTAACTTCAATATTTTAGTGACTCAGATCACACTGATGGCATGACAGGAAGCTGGTGCGACTGATTATAAAAACATCCTGGGACTCAAATATTTAAACACGAGTCACTGACTTTCAGTTTCATTTGAGGTTTTTAGTCATTTATACCCTCTTTGTTTGAAGCAAACTTACCAAAGTTATTGTATGTAACTTAACAGCTTTTAATTAAATAATGAAAAAGAATTTAGTTAACTTAACCCAAGTTAAATTCTAACTTATTACTAAAAAAATGGAAATTAATTTTTAAAATCGTAAGAAAATTATTGTTAATTTGTATATTATTACATATTGATTGTGACTTACTAAGATCTTTAGATATTTTTTGCTGATTGCCAATTTTAAAATGTTTTTTTTTCTTATGGTTTAACCCCTTAATCTCCAGGTCAAGGTGACCCAAAGGCCTGAAAACAAATGTGTTTGTGGTATCCCTTGTGTAGTCTCTGGGTCGAGGTTACCTGAAGGCCTGAAAACAAATATGTTTCTAGTATCCCTCGTATTGTCGCTGGGTCAAGGTGATCTGACGGCCCGAAAACAAATGTGTTTGTGGAATCCCTTGTTTTGACCCTAGGTCAACAAATGAACAAACAACCTCCCTGGCTATATGCAGTGTAGAATGTCGTTAATCTTGACCCAGAGACAACACAAGGGATACCACAAATGCATTTGTTTAAGCCTTTAGGTCACATTGACTCTGGGATAACACAAGGGTTAAATAATAATAATTTTAAGTCATTTCAATGTAGTATATCAGTTATTTTAGTGTCACTTTTACTAGTAATTAAAACCTTTAGGTCATTTATATTATTATATATTTTGACAGAATACATTTAAGCTCTGTTTTAAAAAACATTTTATGTGAATTTAAGTCACATTCTGGCTTGTTTACAGTATTTTTTACGATCCTACTTTACTGTACTTTTTTATAAAATGTAGTTGTTGTTTATTCTTTTAATTTTGTTTACTGGAATCTAAAATGTCTCGTCTGAAGAACTGCTGCTCTTACAAGAGTCTGTCACCATCTTTTCTCTGAAAGCCTCAATTTAAGTTCCTTCGGCGTCTCTCCTCTGCGATCACACGAGGGCCACACGCCTCCCAGGAAAATATCTCCAGATCCACAGCCAGAAAAAGTCCCATTATCAGCTGTTCCTCTATGACAGGGGAAATAATGGAGGACTCATCTCCCAGCGCCTGAGGAAGTGGAGGCTAAATGAACTCCAGACGCTGCGAGCGCTGCAGGGGAAGATGCTGGCGCTCAATAATGGACATTCACCGCTGTAAAGTCAGCGGGGGATTGAAGGATCCTCTCGCGCCGCACAGCTGTTTTCTATTGACGGGTGGTTGGCCACGACCTTCGCTAAAGAACCCAGTCAAAAAGACATTTCTTCCTAATGCACTTGAATCAATGAAGACTCACTTCAATAACCACTGAATCTCTGATGATTCACTTCTACTGAGACACTGATATAATGCCGTTTTTTATTTATGAAGATGATTTTCAGACTCAAGTGAATCAGATGGAAGTCAAACAAAATCCATATATCATTTCTGGGATTCCAACAATTAAACATAACTTCTACTGAGGGAGAAAAAAAATCCCATTAAGATGACAAACAGACTCACAACTATCATCCGAGTGTCCACAACTCTTCTGATTATCTTCCTCTTTGCTCTCAACGACTCACTCTGCATGCATGATGAGTACGAGTGGACACACACACACACACACACACACACACACACACACACACACACACGTACAAACACACACCAGTGCGGTTATCTGCAAACGCACAGACAGAGGGAAATCTTTTTTTTTTTTTTTTAATAATGATGGACATGTGATGCTTTTCACATTCCCGGCACGTCATCTCGCCGAGATGCTCGACATCGAAAACCAGCTCGAGTCGTTCGATTACAACATCTGGACGCATGAGTGGAAACCTTTGAATTGAGCTTGATTTGAGGATTGATCTCAACATCCGTGCACAGGCGGCCCATGAACGGGTTAAATGAAAAAGTCAAATTCTCTTTTAAAAAACCCGATAACGTACGCAGGAAACGTGAGCCGTCAGCTGTCAAGATCGCACATGTCAACTTCCACCCACGCCTGACTGGAACAATGGTTCTATTCACCTGCAGCAAGTCATCACTGGAACACATGTTTTAAAAGCTTACATCAAGATCACACACAAGTTAATTATTTAAAAATGATTTTTATTTTTTATTTTATTTTTAAGCCAAGCGATAAAGAATAATTGTGTCCATGCAACATTTGTTATTCGGTTCATTTTGATTAATTACAATTAATACAATTATTAAAGAAGAAAATTGAAGAAAATATATTGTGTTTTTTTGGTAAATTCTTCTTAATTTCATTAATTATTTCTTGTTTCTATCAGATGATATTTTGGGTTCATTTTTTGAGATTATGACTTTATTATTAGCACATTAATAGTTAAATTCAATATTACATTTTTTTTTTCCGTATCAATCGCACTTCATTCTCAGCTCATATTGACAACTAATTTTTAGTGCATTTTTAGTTACGTTATAGAGAAAAAAAAAGTATTTTCAAAAAAGCGTCTGGAATAATTTAAATGTAATATTTTAAATTCTCACAATATTTTAGTAAAAGAGCAACTAATGTATTGATTTAAGTGTGTCTTAAATAGATGTTGGACTCTATTGTATCATCATTATGTGTCTGTTTGCAAAAAACTCTTTTTCATTGAAATATTAGAAAAAGCTCCGCTTACTAAAAACACAGTTTTCACGTTTTTGTTTTTCTGGAGATTAAATCTTATTTACCACAACCAAGTCCACTCTGCTGTGATTGGGAAAGCATCGAGGTTTGTCACCGCGTGTCATCGATCCCGGAAGTCTCAACCTCCAAGTGACTCGTTGTACAGCTGGAGGAGGATAATAGACTCCGCTCTTGTAACCTCTCGTTCGCCGAGATTTCAGACGGGGGAGAAATTTATAAAGTAATAACATTTGAAATTGTTTTTTGTCCTATTTTAGAATGTTTTCTAGACTTCTGCCTCTATATTTTCTTTCTGATAACTTTGTTCATTGAGATTCAGTTTTTATTGACGAGTAGCAGGGAGTCACAAACCGGTGTAGTCTTGCACAAATCCTTGGGATTTCAGCGACGCGTGAACCTACAGGATGCATCACAAAGATACACCTCCGGTTTCTGAAAATCCAAGTTGTCCATCTCAGTAAGATGGGACTCCTCAGTAATACCGCGGCATTCTTCTCCGTGCGGTCACGACAGACGAAAATCACACGGCTGCAACACGAGCCGAACATCATTGGTATGTCTGTCAAAGAGCTGTTTATTGACGGCTTCATCTGCGGTGCTCGCATGCCGGGAAAACCCTCATCATCCGTGCACTCCAGCAGCAGCACGCCACTCCTCACGTGGCTCCCCGGAGGGACGCCGCCGCACATCTGGAAAGCTCAGCATCACCAGGAGATGAAGAACTCTCGCTGCACCTCGTTTGTGCGAACGTGTCACACATCACGCTCACATGTGATCAAGTCTCGGCAGGAGCTGGTGGAGAGAAGTCCTGTGATCTCGCTGTCATCCTCCCCTCGGAGTCCCTCACCTCTCATCTTCTTCTTCTTCTCTTCAATATGATCGTCTGATGACGCTTGAGTACAGATCCAGACCGCCGACATCTGGACCGACAACCTCTTTCACACATATTTAATATTTAAATGCCGGGTCTAATGAGTCGGATTCCTGGAGCCGGAATAATAATGATCCCATAATAAGCGATATAAGGTCTGGACTACTTTCTTCCATAACTTCTCAGACCTGAAAGAATCACCAGCTCCATTATTAAAAGCCACTCCATGTGCAGCCGGTTAAGACCCTCGTATACGTGTGCGGTTCAGTGACTCCATGTCATCGTGTGACTTAGAATATCACTCAAATAGGGGGTACGGTTCTGGACCACCATGAACTGCGTATGCCCCTCGAATGACAACCACGACTTTTTAAAGGAAGTCACAAGGACTCCAGTCGATGTGTGCGGTTCACCGAATCAAACTCGACGACTTCCTGCTTAAGAACTTCCATCAGAGAGATTCACTCAGAGATGCAAAAAGGGAATTTTATTGTTTCAAATATCAAAGTGTTCAAGACGTGTGCGGTTCAGGAACTTGTTCCGCTCAATGTTCCGCAAATAGATTTACTGGGATTGATTATAAAATACCCTGAATCTATACCGTTTCCTGTCCAATCAAAGACTTCCTTATGTGCATCATGAGTCACGAGGACTCAGTAAGACTCATGGGAACGTTTGATGTAAGTAAGTAAGTAAGTAAGTAATATATATTTATATAGCGCTTTTCGAGACCAGGGTCACAAAGCGCTTTAACAACCAAAACAATACTCAATAAAATATATACTTTAAAGGTCAAGATAATACTCAGAACAACACAGGAGTTCCAGAAAATCAAGGAAAAGCCTGAACAAATAAAAATGTTTTAAGATGTTTCTTGAATTACTTTGTCCAGAGATCTCCTCTCAGCAACTGTCACCAGTGAGTCCAGCTTCATGCCAACCACAGAGCTCCTGATCAACCTGTATTAAATATCCGCAGTACAAACAGGGCAAAGCATCTACTTGACTACTGCTGTTTTATCTCCAAGTCAAAGGAGCCGCAGCCAAACATTCCGTACGTAATAAAACATGATCTAATAACTGGCATATCTCTTCAAGCGCTCACATACCAGCCCATGATGTGTCATAAAAAGTCCAGGGTTTAATCGCATTACCCGCTCGAAACGTTAACTCGATCCGGTCTGTTGTCAGAATCCGGAGTCGACTGGTCCAAGACCTCGAGGAACAAACACCTGGAGTTTTGAGCCATAACCAAGTCACAGGCAGGATTCCAAGACTCGATAAGTAAAAACAGCAAAACTGTTTAACAGGGATTTGAAATGAATTCTTCAGCCTCTGACTCCTCCGACTTATGAGATCAGAGCCGCAGACAACAGGTGACTAATGGTGATAAAGTGAATACAAGCGTCGCAGAGGAAAAGGTGAACCCATCATCAAGACCATAATTCACTTGTTCTCTGCTCTCCTCAGGTGAGGGGGCAGATAAGGTATCAGGCGCTGATAGCATTATCTCCACCTACCATGCGGCTATTTGAAAATCGCCCGCCCAAGTATTTCTGAGACAGTTCCATTCATTCTTCCAGGTAGAAAGTCGCGCCCAGACTCCCCGATGTAGTCGCTTGGTTCTCGGCCAGAAAGGTATTGATTAGCCTTATGGTTTATTTAGGGAACCTCGACTGTTATACTGAGGAATCGAATCCTCCTCAAGCTGGAATAAGGTTCAATCTCGAAAAGTTGTACAGTACAGGGCCAAAATTTGTACAAACCTTCCGGGCTCATTCAAAGTTTTTTTTTGCAATTTTTGGGTCTGACTGACCTTATTTTCTGAAAGTAATGGTGGCCACTCATTTATCTTCACTTTGCTGATAGGTTCTTTCCATGAAATGAATGATAAGGTTGTCCAATAGGACGTCTACAGAAGACAAGGAATGGTACAAACCCAATTAATAAGGCCAAACATTCCACTAAGTAACCCTGAGAATACAATACACACCTGTAAAGTAAAACCATTACAGGTGACTGTATTAAGAAGGTTTTCAATTTATTTCACACTTTTCTTGTGAAGTACATAATTCAGCATCTGTTCATTCATAGTTTTTGCATTCAGTGAGAATCCATTAACTAAATAATCATGAAAACAAAGGAACAGCATTGAATACGAAGGCGAGTCCAAACTATTGGCCTGTACTGTACTTGTAGGTTGTTCACTACCAGTGTACTTTAACAAAGTTACCTAGTAAAAGTGAGTTACTTTCAAACGTTACTTAGTTACTTTAAGGTACTTGTTTGTGTAACCAGTTATTGGAAAAGTATTTCTTTTGTAAGAGACGGAGATAAATTGGCCTAGAGCCCAGGTCAGTATGTAAAAAGAAAATCACAAAAAAAAGGTATACATTTTAAATGAAACAAATACAAATACAAATACAAATAAATCTTAAACAAAGATGGCGCGCAATGGAACAGTGCATAAAAGCTACAGGTTGTGATAGGTTTAGAAAAATATCACCGACCAGTAAGACGTAGTGATGACAAAAAACATTATTAAATTAACAATGATAAATGATAAAAAAAATCAGTTGTTTATCAACACATGATGCAGGGTTCGAAGCCAGAAAACCTATGATTGAGAATCCGGTCTACAGGTGAGGTGGTTGAGTTAGTGGCTGCTGGTCTATAATACTGAGGATGGATGGACAGGAAGGATGATAAAGTCAGGAGAGGGTGACGTCCACCATGAAAACTGTAGAGTTATGCATGTGAAGATACAAGCATGTTTAGATCACACGTTTATCACAAAAGTAACTCCCAACACTGTTCACTACACACTTCTAATTGATTTGCAAGTCTCTCATTTTTCTTGGTAGGAAATCCAATTGCATTTTTTCCTCTGTTCGACATTTGCTGCTCATTATAATGAAGCTTAAGCTTAATATTTTGTCTCTTAATGTTACTAATAATCCCCCCTAAAAAAAGCACTATTCTATAGGATAGTCTATTAGGTTGTGAAGTCACGACCATCAAGGTGAAAAGAAACGAGACAAGACAATGATATTATCAGTATTTTCCAAATCCATCTCTTCTGAGACGTCTTTCAAAGTGATGGAATCACAAACAAAAACATCAAAAATTGCTCATTCAAAATCTGGCCACTACTTTTCCCAGTCTGCCGCCTCACCTCGCACAACAACAGTGTCGAGCGCCGCTTACTTTAATTGGCGATCTACTTACATCTTACTGTGCAGCGACGGTTGCTAAGTAGGATTTATAAAAAGCAAACAAGCGCGAGGCTTCCTACAACGACAACTCTATATAAGGCTGGCAACGCTCACTCGGTCTTCGTAAACATACTCAAAGATGGTTGGAGCTGTTTATATTTTCTCTCTCCCTCTGAGAGGGAGCTCAGTCTATACATTCCTCAGCACATTTTTTTTTGGGGGGCTCCAGAAACCCACGGGTCTTCTCTGATTTGAGAGCTTTTTAATAGGATTTGTCTGCCTCGTAGATTTGTCGAGAATTTGCTTCTCAATTCCTTCAGGTTCAAGCAGAAGGGGGGTGGAGGGGGGGGGGGGGTGTTAAAAATAGACACACTATAGGAAGCAATGTGTTTTAATGAAAGCGCCTCGATTGTATCCCTCAATTGTTATGCCTCCCCACCTCCGTCCATCTCATTCGCTCGCCATGCTTCCGTTGAAACAAGATCCTATAATAGGAAAATCCCCCCATTTGCAGCTGACCAGCTGGAATGAGAGTCTGGGAAGTAAAGCAAAGCCCAGATCACAGCAAGAGGCCATCAGCCTTAAAAAAAAAAAAAAAAACCCTCCCCGGTCTGAAGCCCACAGTTGCAAAATAAAAAAAACCCTAATAAAACCCAGGCACGTTTCCAAAGAAGTCATTACGCCCCGACGTGAAAATGGGGCTGTCGTATTCATAATAATTGCTCCGGTGACATTTCCCTCATTGCTCCGGCCAAGGTTCTGGAAAAAAAACAAACACTTCTTCAATATTGATCGCAAACAACGACCTTTTCCCAAGAGACGGTTTGAACTCATAAACAGAATGGTGGAGGTTCAAAGGCCCGAGAAATGACGCCGATTAAAAGATTGCCACACAAAATGTGGAGAGGAAGTTGGTGGGGGTTGGAGAAGTAGGGTCGCGGCAGAATATATTTACCCTGAATTCCCAGCATTCCTAGGAGCAGACGGCAGCTCCACTCCCGGGTCTGCTGCAGAAAGGGCCGACACAGTTCTTTCTTGGTGAGCTGTGGCACTTGAAAACTTCATTCACACCAGCGACATCTGTTTCCATCGCCCGTCTTTTACTGCACCTTCACCTGTCCCTGGAGTCCAGCAGTGTGACCCATAAATCTTCTGTCTGAGCTGACCCTGATTTAATTCTCCCGGAGACAGAGGCTGGTCTATTTTTCCTGCCCGAGCCGTGAACACTGCAAATAACAGTGTTCTCTAAAAATAACTTTCATTCCTTTACTTTGGGTAAAGGTCAGCTGACAAGTGGGAGAAGTTTTCACACACATTAGTTTACATGGACTCTCAAAGAAAAATCCACGATAACCTAAACATAGAATTACACTAATTTTCTACTCGCCCTCATGTCGACTAAGGGTTGGGATTATTTTCAGATTAATCTATTCCTTTTTAGAGTTATAGACGAAAATGTTTGTTCATTTTAATGTAGGACTGTCATCATCTATGACCAAAAAGACACAAAAATTCCAACCCCTAGTCCCAAGTCCCAGTGCCCAACCTTTTTTACACCACAGACGGGTTAACCCTTGTGTTGTCCCTGGGTCAAGGTGACCCAATGGCCCGAAAAAGGTGAACAACCTCCACCACTGCATATATATTGGTATCTGGAAGCACAAGGGATACCACAAACACATTCGTTTTTGGGCCATCGATCACTTTAACCCAGAGTACACAAGGGTTAATGTGGTTCTTTATATTCACAAAACTTCATACTCTCATACTGTAAATATAACTTGATCAAGATCTTTTAATAAAACACATTCTTTTCCTCTTTTATAAGTCTTTTTTATGGGTATTCTGTTTTACAATGTTCATAGTTCTTGTATATTACAATTGCTAAATGAATGACTGTATATAAAGTTTAATAATACACATTTTTTTATGGCATAGTAACACCTTTTTGCGGTATTTTATTGCTTTACTGTTTTTCCTCTTTAATTATGAACTGTTGCAAAGCACTTTGGTTCAATGAAGGGAATTTTGTTAACTGTATAAATAAAGTACATTTACATTTAATTGCTAAGCACTGTATATGAAATATGCAAAATATTATTATTTTAATTAAAAAAAAAGAAGATAAACAATGAAATCAAGACTAGTGCTTAGCTATATATCACGTTTTCCAATCGAATTAAATTATTTATTAGTCTCTTTCTTCTTTGGGGTTTAACGGCCCTGTATAACAGTCACACTACATATTGTGGCTCTAGCATCTTCAGCGGTGAATGAATAAAGCGTTTAAATAGACTAAACAAGTACGATCGGTCATTGTAAAGGTCGACGCGGCGTGGCCGCTCGAATTAGATGCTGTCTGCGGGTTAATTAGGAAGCGAGGAAATTCTGGGACTCGCCGACACCGACTCAAAGAGAACAGAAGGGACCAAGTTATGATGTCTTCGCCCCCCCTTCAGGAGAACCATCTGCCTACACACTTCCTTAAAAATAGATGAGTCTCCGGGCCCCGGCTCACTGTCCACGTTCCATTTCACCAGCCCTGCCATTTGACCCCAGCAGAAGACGGCACAAAAGAAGTATTGACCCCACATTCCGCGGCGCTGACGGTATAATTAACTGTAGAGGTAAAGTCACGGCGCTGGCGAGAGTGTAACGCTGAATACTGAGCAAACTAACTTATCCCAGCGGGCTCAGAACCCAATCCATGCGATCCATACTTATTCATTTATTCTGCCTCATGCAGAGACATCTGCGGGTCAAAAATCTGCTTTCAATCTCCTTCACGGGTAAACAGACACGACATGCGGGGAAGTTCTGTCCGAACAATCCGCACCTGCTGTTTATTCCTGTTCCTTTTGAAGCAGATTTATTCTTCCCGTGCAAACCTCACTATCCGTCTGGTAAAGACCGGCCCTGAACACGTCACCGCCGAGACACTGATGCACAACCTTTGCCATCTGCTGAGCATCTGTTTGAGCGGTGATTCAGACACTTATTTACGGTCTGGGCTGAGGATGGCAAAGTGATGCATTTACTGTCGCACATGTGTTTACCTGTCGGGCAGACGGGAGACAGTTAGCAAGAAAGTGACATCTCTGATCGTTATCTTGACTTTTGGACACCGTGGACCTGCTGGTCCTCCAACATTTTTTGTACCGCGGACCGGTTAAATGTCAGGACAATAGTCACAGACAAACGTTCGGATAGAAAAAAGTCAAAATTCAATAGCATGACTTGCAAAAAAACTACTAAAAACGCAGAATCAGCAAGAGCTCTGGACTGGTTACAACAAGATGTTTGTGTATTTGCATCAATGTATATTCGACTGTATGCCGACGATAGTGTTCTATATATGTGCGTCTCAAAGCTTTTAAAGACTTTGTGCCAATGTGTGACTTTGTGTTTAAACTTTATTCAAATGGGATGACGAATCTGAAACAGAAGTTTTGTTTATACTTGTTTTCAATAGACAAGAGTCACCTGCTAATGTTTACTACAGAAATTACATTTTCTTTTTCTAAATCAAAACCCTTCAGGCAGAAATAATCCTCGATTGAATTGTTAGGTACTAGCCTTCATCACTTCAATTTTATGTATTTTAATCTCTGGTCAAATTGAAAGTTAATGGGTTTTAATTGCAACCCCGGGCCTGAGTTTGACACATGTCCCTTGCTTGCTGCCCTATTTTTCTAGATTTGGTTCCAATCAGACATAATATATAAATAAAAGGAACTCGCTCGTTCATGTCAATCGCCGTTTTAATATCGTCGTCCTAAATTCTTTGCTCTTTACGACACGAGTGTGGCCCTGAGACAACACGTGACCCATTTATTTTAGCAGCCATCACGAGTAAAACCACAGTTCAAGTCTAAAAGGGCAACTAACGTCAAAACCCACTTCTTCTGACTTACTTACATGTTTTAAATGTTAAAGTATTCTTCCCTAAGATGCAGTAAGTCTCTAATCATGACCATGTTCTTAACTTATTACTTTATAAAGTTCTCCCCCTTCTGAAATCTTGATGAACAAGAGGTTACGAGAGTCGCCCCGCTTTGTTTATACAACAAGTCCCTTGGAGGGGGAGACTTCTTGGATAAATGACACACGGGGACAGACAAAATGTTGTTTTTTGAAGGCTCGAAAAAAGACCGAATTCGACCGATTTGAATCACCTAAACTTTAAAAAATTGCCAAAAATCGGCGTGTCCGAAAATGGAAAAAAATGTCAGAATACTTAAGTATGATTTCAGACGGACCATGTGAGCGCAACAAATTGTTGCCCAAATGTGTAAAAGTTTGTTTTTTGAAGGCTTGAAAAAAGGTATAATTAAAAAAATAAAATCAAAAATCGACGTGTCCGAAAATGGAAAAAAATGTTGGAATACTATGATATCAGGCCAACAAGATTCTAGCTCCAGAAAAAAAAACGAAGAGTCAAGACGTCAAGAACAACAACATCCAGAGATCACATATATGTGAGTGACATGAGTCAACGACAGAATAAAAGATTCATGGGAAGACAACGAATACATATTAACCTTGCGTGGACGCTCTACTCATGTCGTGAAGCTTTAACCAAGTGTCAATCAAATGGTTGATTTTCGGACACAAACGTGGTGGATCCGTCAGCAACAATTTGCTGTGGCAGAGACAACAATACTAGAGGTCCAGACCGAAATAAGCCCTTCTGTCTGTTCTTTGGATGCCCAGACTTCCTGTTAGACAAAACCAAATCCCTGTTGATGCTGAGCTTTCCGCCCTGTTTCACTCGCTCAGGCCTCGCCGTCTGTCTCTCTGCCCGGACAACTGCCCGCCTTTAGGGGTCACTCGCCAGCAGTTTCATCTATTTTTCACTGCGAAGTCTGGTCAGCGAGTGGGACAGACGGTGGGGAAGGACACGGATGCGAGGATGGAAATAGTGTTCGCCGCCGAAAAAGAAAGAAGGGGAAAGTAACCCAGAAAGACTGCGATCCTAGCTTAACCTCGGATGATGATGTGGAAGCACGACTGTGATAGCGTTGTTATCGGCGCCTGCATCTGAGTGACGGTGAGAGATGAGGGAAGATGAAGAGAGTCCACTTATAACTGAGGCGGCAGGATAGTTTCTCATCCCTCAAAGCTTCAAGGACACACGATCAACTCCCTGCCATCGCTCATATGTTAGTGTTATTTTTAGAAGTCAAAACCAAGAAGCCTATCCCAGTTTCTTCGGGCGAGGGGCGGGGGGACACCCTGGACAGGATGCCAGTTGGTCATACCTACAGACAATTTCCCTTTAACCAGGACCAGAGGAGAGAAATCCTTCCAGGCTGTTGCTCCTAAGCTTTGGACCGATCTTCCTCTCCCTCTGTGTTTGATGATCTACTGACTCCTTCAAGAAACATCTTAAGACATTTTTATTTGTTCAGGATTTTCCTTGATTTTCTGGAACTTCTGTGTTGTTCTCAGTGTTAGCTTGACCTTTAAAGTATTAAAGTTTATTGAATATGTTTTTTGATTGTTTAAGCGCTTTGTGACCCTGGTCTGGAAAAGCGCTATACAAATGAAAATTACTTACTTACTTACTTACAAACTACTGTCCATCATGGATGGCGACAGTAACCCTTTGAACACTGCCATCAGTGAACAGAGAAGAAGATGGAGTGCACGAATTCTCCTCCCATGATGCAACACTAATAGACTCAGGGACTCTTTCATTCCTTGTGCTATCGGGCTGTTTAATTCTGAATTTGGAGGCAGGAGTGGAGTGAAAAGATGATTGTATTCCATGTTAATCTTTGTATCCTTTTTTCTAATAAAAATGACTTATTTACTTACTTACTTATTTCCCAGTTTCCGTATGTTTTTGGACTGTGGGAGTGCCTGGAGTAAACCCACGCAACACGTGGAGAACATACAAACATACATACTCCAAACACAAAGTTGCCCCCCCCAACAGGTGAAGAACAAGTGAATCTGTAAGAAGTTGTGAAACAAAAAAAAAGAACTATAACCCTCAACGTTTCCACTCTCATTGTGAAGATGGCCCTCAGACGCAAAGTCAACTAAAACCACAACATTTCCATCAACATGTATCACGCAGCATCAGTGAAGGAGCTGAAACAGCCACAGAGTGCATTACATTACTGGTCCGGTTTGCACTTTGGGTCGATCAATCAACTCGCCCGGAGAACGCGTCCGCTTCGGAAGCCGACGGCGGCCCCGGAACAGCCGAGCCACGGAGGGCGAGGGGGGAAAAAAACCATTACACCGAGTTGGAGAGACTCGCATATGGTCGGCTGCTCCCTCATCGCTCTCAGGCATCAACAGAGCGGTCCATCATCCTCATCAGAGCGCGAGGAAGGAATACAGATAACGCTCACCATAAGGGAATGTTGAGCCGGATTCACAGGAAAACGCCATATGACATGTTCCCGGCTGAATATGGTGCTTGTGCGGCTCGTCCTAATGTGGGGGTTTGCTTTAGCCGTACCTCTCCAGAATGAGTCGCGGGTGGGCAACAGGGATGCGGAGCTGGTGGGGTTCCAGCTGGTGAGAGCCAGCACAAGGACTTCTGGCTGCGCCGATGAAGCAGGACGACAACATAGCTCGCTGCCAAACAGCTTTTGGCGACACTGTAAAGCCACGATGGCCAACCATCTGACGTTCTCCACGGTTTTCTATTTATTTCTACCAGAAGCTGCTTTTTTTTCGGGGCAAAATAGAAATTATGTTCTTGTTTAAAGAATTTTTTTTTTTTTATGTTGAGATTTAAATAGATGAAAAAAAAAATCTATTTTATCCACATGATATTAACATATTGATTAATGTAACATTTTTCCCATGTCTGTCCCACTCGAAAATGGCATTGAATAAGAAGAATTAAATTCTTGAAAAAAACTTGAAACTATTTCTAATATATATATATATATATATATATATAATTGTATATATGACTGACTTGTTTTTTTGTAGGTTGTCAAAGTTTCCTATTTATATATATATCCTCTTTTTTTTATTTTATTACATTTTCTTTACCCTTGTGTTATCTCTGGGTTGTTCACCTTGACCCAGAGATAACACAAGGGATACCACAAACAGATTTGTTTTCAGGCCCCCGGGGGACCTTGTCCCCAAGATAATACAAGGGTTAATAAAAAAAAAGATTTGCCAAATCAGAGAGAATTTTCTTCTCAATATAAATGTGACTCACTTCAATATCACTTTTCAAATATTCCTATAGGAAGAAGGTGTAAAATGATTAACCCTGTTGTGTTAGCTCTGGGTCAAGATGACCCGGTGGTATCGCAAGCACCTTTGTTTTCGGCCCATTGGGTCACCTTGACCCAGAGATAACACAAGAGTTAAAAAAAAAACATATTGAAAATGACAACATTTACAGATCAATATTCTCCTTTGAAATGTGTATTTTTTCCAAAACTTTATTAAAGACAAAATAAGATAATAATTTATATAAATTAAAGCAAAATCAAACCCAGATTTTTTTTTCTCTCAGAAATTGCGTTAATATATTTATAAAAAATACATTTACTTTAAAAACAAAATCCATATAGATATAGAGGGTAAAAGCATGTAAACAGAGTTTTAAAAAGTATTTTCCTTGCATATTAACAGTTAAGGAATCCATTTTTTTGGTATCAACCCTTTCTTCTAAAGTAGATTAAACCTCAGAAAACAACTCAACACTCGGTGAAGGTAACTCAGGGTTCCTCACCTCTATTCACCAACACCTTCTTTTCCGACATTCCACCCCAGAGTGGCCAAATTGAGCGGCGGGTGCGACGGTGTAAACAACACCAATCAACCAGAAAACCAAACGCAGGAGCTTTTCCCAGAAGCACAACTGGCCAATTATTTGATATTTCAGATGGACCGTGGCTCCGCCGGTTCAGCCGGCACGCCTGTGCAAACGGCCGCGGATAGATTATTAAAATCTAAACCAAACACTGCAGTCAATAAAATGAAACCAACAGCATGTCAATGATTACTCGTCACGAAGGACGACCAGGCAGAACACAGACATCAAACTGTTTTTTTTCCAGGATCATTATAATGAAAATTGCTTTAAAAAAAAAAAGTATTTAATATTTGCATAATAGGCCCACTGCCACGTTTGAAGATAAATTGAGAGGAGTCTCAGCAGGAAAACTGCCAAGAGTGCTTTTCTACAGCTAAACTGTTAATTTAAGATAATTTACCACAGTAAATTATTCAGGTGTTGATTTGGGGATCGTCTTGTTTGCCTCGCTGATAGAACTCTGGGGTGTTAGATTAAGATGTGAGTTTAATACTCCACATTAGTAAGTGTAAAGTTTGACTTTGAATAAGACACTTTCACAGACTTGCAACTTGGCTTATAGCATCTACCAGAGTCTAGATCGGCTCGTTTCAAACCCAGTCTACTTTTCCACTTGTCCGCGTGCCTGGATCTTGAATCATGATCGTAACCTTTTTTTTTTTACATTCTCCATCTGCCACGAACCTGTCTGTTAATCTGGAGGGTTTTTTCCGCTCTTGTCTTTGACCCAGAATCTGAGAATCGTCTGGTTTTAATGCTGAACCCGGAACTTTTGATTCGGACTAGTGTGTGTAAGTCGAGCTACCGGGTTCTGGTCATCATTTAGCCTTTTGAGTGACTTCCCATGACCTAGGAGCATGAGCAAAATGTAAATATACCTTTTTGACCCGTGAGTTGCCTCTGGGTCAAGAGTACTGACCTCCCCGGCTTCCACAAATACCCGTCTCCCAGAAATACATAAACACTGGTGGTGGTCATTCATCTTGACCCATTTTATTCCCCCAACACAGGGGATACCACAAAGACATTTGTTTTCGGCCACGGGGTCACATTGACCCATAGACAACACAAGGGACAACACAAATGCATTTGTTTTCGGCCACAGGGTAACCTTCACCCAGAGACAACACAAATGCATTTGTTTCCAGCCACAGGGTCACAATGACCCAGACACAACACAAGGGATACCACAAACACATTTTCTTTCAGCCACAGTGTCACCTTCACCCAGAGACAACACAAGGGACAACACAAATGCATTTGTTTTCGGCCACAGGGTCACAATGATCCAGACACAACACAAGGGATACCACAAACACATTTGCTTTCGGCCACAGGGTCACAATGACCCAGACAAAACACAAGGGATACCACATACACATTTGCTTTCAGCCACAGTGTCACCTTCACCCAGAGACAACACAAGGGATACAACAAACACATTTGTTTTCAGCCACAGGCTCACCTTGACAGAGAGACAACACAAGGGATACCACAAACACATTCCTTTTCAGCCACAGGTTCACAATGACCCAGACACAACACAAGGGATACCACAAACACATTTGCTTTCGGCCACAGGGTCACCTTGACCCAGACACAACACAAGGGATACCAAAACACATTTGCTTTCAGCCACAGGGTCACAATGACCCAGGGACAAAACAGGGGATACCACAAACGACTAGTTAACTCAACACAGTTGTGGAAAATGTTGATAATTGAAATTTAGAAACATTTATTTTTTGTGAAAAATTAATCTGTAATGCTATCTATAATCAACAATGGTGAGCATCCACTTCACATCCTGGTTCTTTAACACCAACAATGAGTCTCCATGTCTTCTGACTTCACCTTCTCTCTTGAAACAAGACTTCAAACGCCATCCTTCTTCACCTCTCGTGACGGAGCCGAGGCTCCACCCGTCCAGAGTGTGCCAGGAACTCTTGCCAGTCAGTGCACACAATAGGGATCAGTCAGAGTCGGCTGCCTCCTCTCGGAACGAGCCATTCCGAACGTCCTCGAACCCCGACGCCGCTCACTTGCGCCTCGTTGTCAGTCTGCCAAAGTCCTGCAGACACTAATGGCCCTCAAACACATTTAAAATCACATCAGCTGATGTTGAAAAAGCCTCTCGATGCCTCTTTGACCCGATCACAGATTGTCATGATGGCAGCGTTCGCTCACTTGGCGCATCACTCTCACACACTCTTGTGACGTGTGTGTGTGTGTGTGTGTGTGTGTGTGAGATTGGCTTAAAGGGATTAATAAGCTTGTGATATATCCAGCTGCCAAACTGCTATAGCTTAAATTAAATCTCAAAATGATTTCAAAACTGGCAGCAAATCGATGTTAAGAAGTTACTTCTGGAAAATAGAAAAAAGCTACTGATGAAAAAAAGAAAAAGGTCAGTAAAATCGTTATGAAAAGTGGTTTTGTGTCTGAAATGTCATTTTGGCTTCTTTTTTTTTTTACTGGTGCATAACATGAGCCAGACAGGAGTTACTTGGAGTCGTCGACGCAGCATCTTTCACTGCTAGTCTCTAAAAAATCTTTACATTCTAATTTTAAATCTCATCGTTGGAGGACAAGATCGGGTTCCTGATAGATTCAATTAGGGTCTCGGGTATCGACGTGGCTAGAGATACTTTTAAAAACTACACAAATACCTTGGATAAACAACTCCTAAACTAAATGATAGCAGTTGTCAAATGGTATTTGCTGTGAAGCCAGAAAAAAAACGGACGTAATTTCAGCCATAATGTGATGCAATGTGATCACAGTTTAAGCAATTAAAAAGTCATAAACAATTAATGTAATGTAATTAATTTATGTCTTTTAACTGTAGCCATTAGCACAACGTTACTTCAAGCGTATCCGTTGTGTTATCTCTGGGTCAAAGGTTAACTCCTTGGCTTCCATAAATACATATGAATCTGTGCAGATGGTTGACTTTGACCAAGAGACAACACAAGGGATACCACAAATACATTTGATCAAAGGCCTTCGGGTCACCTTGACCCTGAGATACCACAAGTTGGGTTGAACTCTACAATTGAGTGTAGCCAAAGTGGTTTATTATTTACTACCCTCACCAATCTCAAGAACTTCCTGAGAAGCCAAAAATCAGGGGCCAAATTAAAAATGCCAAGTAATTTTCGTCAAGAACTTTATATACATACAGTTAGCTAAGAATTACAAACTATTATTTACTACCCTCACCAATCTCAAGAACTTCCCGTGAAGCCTCGATGGCTAAGACTTTAGCATCCAAAAACCAGGGGCCAAATTAAAAATGTCAAGTCATTTTCATCAAGAACTTTATATATATACAGGTAGCTAAGAATTACAAACTATTTAAAAACCAAAACATACACCAAAAACAAGCAAACTCCAATGTCTGTTAAGATGGTGGCTGAAGATTTTGTACTGCGACATTGCAATTGTGCCACAATAGTTCTATTTATTGTGTCTTTATTTATAGAAACATAATAAAAACCTAAAAGAAAAAGGTGTCACTGGTTTGTATGGGCTTCTTCAACTGGGTCGGGTTCACCTGGTTTGAAGCTATGATCACTCTTTCATTTAATGTTTTCCAAAAAACTGGTAAAGGACCAAAGACGAACTTGACAATTTGTCAAAAATTGTCGCTAAATGATGTCGCCAGTCTTGAGAGTCTCGTGGCTGAAACATGGCAGTAGAGCGAGAGCGTAGGTTCGATCACAACTTGGTAGAGGACCAAGAGACGACACGAGCCAAAATGGAATGTTCTCCACAGTGACTTCACTGCTCAAGTAGCCACACTGAATAGTGATAAAAGGGCTGGATAAAGGCCACACAAGTTACGATAAAAGCGCTTCGGCTCGACGGACCCGTGGACTCACAACTCCTGACAGGCTACAATTTGGATTTAGAGCGAGAGCAAAGTGAAGTGGTTACATCTACAAAAAAGGAACCACTCGGATCCTTTCAAGTCCATCTTCTGGCACCGCCACCACGCCGAGGAGTCCCCCGATGAGCTAATTGGAAGTGACGGGTATCGGGAAGCTCAGCGGGCTGCGCCCAGAACCGCCGTCCAACGCTCGCGGAGCAGGAAAGTTCGGGAGTAAAAAGATAAAAGCAGGGGAATTGATATGCGAACATATTTTAAGGGGGGGAAGTGGTTTGAGTTAATGAGGCGGACAAGCAGGAGTCTGTGAAGAATCATCGTTGACTCACTTATTCCAGCCTCAATATTTCCCTTGTTTTTCTTCGCCATCACAGAAGGTCAAGTCTCCGATATCTGCGATGACATCAGGAGAAAAACCCCTGCATTGTCTTGAGTAAAGTGTGGGGGAGTTTGAGTCCAAAGGAGAAAATCTACATTTATGAAGGGTATTTCATATTTTTTTAATCTAATCTATAGGTGGCTATCCCGATATTTATCTGTAAAATATATGGACAGTGTGTAGGGATTCCATTCTTCCAAAAAACCTTTGACATTTCAAGGTTAGCAAAGCAACATCACAACAACAAAAAGGTCCTTGGTTGAATTCTGCTATGTGATTTTCTTTCCAATAACTTGTTACCATTTGGGAAAATAAAAACTTGCATTCTGAGGTTGTCAAAACAAAAAGTATAATATTATATTCAGCTCAGGATAAGATTCTAAACGATACATTTCGCTACACTTTCACAGATGTATGGGACAATCTCACGAGATGATTCGCTTAAATGCGATAATACCAGCTCAGGATACGATTTGATACAATTTATTTCACTACACTTGTATGATTTTAGGGAACAATTTCAATATTTGATACGAGACGATGAATCAAGCTCAGGATTGCTCAAGTTGAATGAATAAAAACTGATAGCCAAAATATGTCTAAACATCAGCTTTAAAAGTCGCTAGAGCCGACTGTATCCTCTCGTCCCCAGTCATCGCCACATCTTTCGGGGATTTAAAAAAATAAAAATAAAAAAAAATTAAAGTTATAAAATATACATCCGTGCATTGATTTTTTTCCCTCACAGCCCTACTCAAAATGATCCTCAATATATGTTTTTGGAAAGTAGGAGGGTTTAACAAGTTAAACAGAAGTTTTAGCCATAAAAATAATTGAAAATAGAATTAAACTATCTCACAAAACCCTAAAAGAATTCACATACATCTGTGTACATTTGTGATAAATGGCGAGTATTCTGTTCTATTAATGGATTGATCTGTCAGGAAAGTCAGACGCCCTCGAAGCCTTTTTACATGTTCTGTTCACTAAATGAGATCAAAAACTCAACTCTCAGCTTCTATTGTTGTTGTTTACCTCCGTCTGAGTCTGGGTGTTGTTTTCTGTTAATTGCTGCTGGCCTGGTCCCAGATTTCCACAACAGACTCCGTTCTGGCTCGAGAATCAAAGTCTCGCTGCTGCCTACATTACACAACTTCGCTCAGTGTTCTGGTGGCACAGACGGGAGGTCCAATTCTTGACTAGGATTCGGTCGTCAGGGACTTATCTCCCCCCCCCTCTCGCTCCCCCACATCCTCGGCACACTGTGGGTCGTGAGCATCTATTCGAGCCTGTCATTTCCCTGCTGCAGCATCACTTGCTCTTTTCACCTCCGTCTCAATCCTTTTGGGTCAACTTTCACGGAGAGTAGACGCTTCAGACGTCTTACTCGCTGAACCAGAATCAGCTTCAGAACTCTACAGAACTATTACAGCTCGTCAAAAAGTACTTTACCCGGCCATGAGTGATGTTACTTTAGCAGCGTTCATTAGTATTCAATCTTGCGATCTCACCTAGCATCCCTAAAACCTGTTGTTTAGCGAAGTTTTTTTTTACCAATTTTTGGTTTATGTTTTTAAATGTCAAGCTCTCGGTTTTAAACTTCAGCGGGCCCGATAGAACCTCCCTAGATCCAGATGGGTCTACAGAACAGGTTCAACAAGTGATTATCAGCCAATTTTCCCATCACTGTTCCCTGGAAATTTGATTTGTTTTTCAAGTTATTTTGCCGACTGACAGATGAACAAGTAGGGAAAGGTATCGTTTGAAAATGTCTGATCCTCGTACTGATATAAATACTTTCCCTCCAATAGCAGTTTCTGAACAATACCTTTTTTCGATAATATTTTCCAAAACTATTTTCTAACAGAAGGAAAACTACATCACACAAAGTAACTTTTCAGCTTTGGTCAATTTCCACTCCCACTTTTCTTGACCAAAAAATAATCAACAATAATTTTTCCCAGCAAAAGAAGACCTAAAGATAACAAATTTATCTGATGTTCACCATCTTATTCACTTTCTTATTCATCAGCTTTTCTTCAGAAAATTACACAGTTTTGATCAAGCATTAGCATCGAAACTTGGAACTGAAAGAAAATTGATACCATCGTAGTATTGATACCATCAAGTATTTTGGACGGTGCCACATAAGCACCGAAATTCAATACCAGTCCCACAAACAAGGCAATCACAAAATCTGAGGTTCCGTTTCATATTTACCAAAATATAAATATAAATATGAATTTCTAAAAAAGTATATTTTAGACTAGACGACACAACTACTTTGAGCAGCAGCTTTGTAAGTTGTTGAAATCTCATCTGATAAGACTCTGGTTTCCTCCCACATTCCAAAAACATACAGAGGTTGATTGAGTACCCCAAGATGTTCGTAGGTGTGAGTGTGTGTGTGAAGGGTTGTGTGTCTTTGTGTGTCTTTTGACCTGTCCAGGGCGTACCATGCCAAAGTAGCTGGAATAGACTCCGGCCCCCTCGCTCAATGTCTAAACAAGAAGGATCTGTCTCACAGTGGATACAAAACTCTGCGGCGAGAATTCTGACCCGCTCTAGTAGAAGAACTCACATTTCTCCGATCCTTAAAACTCTTCACTGGCTTCCAGTTTCTTTAAGGATCAAATTTAAAATTCTGGTTCTTACTTTCAGATCTATTCATGGTCAGGCTCCTCCTTACATCACTGATCTGATCCAGCCTTACACCCCAGCTCGGGCTCTGAGGTCTGTGGATCAGAATCTAATGATGGTTCCACGCACAGGGTTCAGGACCAGAGGAGAGAAATCCTTCCAGACTGTTGCTCCTAAGCTTTGGAACGATCTTCCTCTCCCTCTGTGTTTGATGATCTACTGACTCCTTCAGGAAACATCTTAAGACGTTTTTATTTGTTCAGGCTTTTCCTTGATTTTCTGGAACTCCTGTGTTGTTCTCAGTTTTATCTTGATCTTTAAAGTATATACTTTATTGGATATTGTTTTGATTGTTTAAGCGCTTTATGACCCTGGTCTGGAAAAGCGCTATATAAATACAAATGACTTACTTACAAACAGTTCAGCTGAGGAAACCGTACGATTTCATTAACACACCAGTGTAACTTCTCAATTCAGACTTCAGGATTTGACTTCACCCACTCCCTCCTTCTATACAGTGATCTGCTGCTTCAGTAGGATTCTCCGGGAGGATACGTTGAGTTATTCAAAAATAGTTTCAGCAGCATGCCGGGGGTTGCTCCGAGCTTAAAAAACCAGCTCTGCTTACATAAAAGTGCACAATTCTGGCTAAGCCATCCAGCTTTCACCTTAATCACACCACGTATTATACATCATCCTGATGTCTCCAAGTAGCTAAGCCCGCTGGAACTGGGACAGCCGGCATTCCGGTGGTCCTCCCTCTGCAGATTTAAACCTGTCCTCAAATCTGCTCGCAACCTGCTCCCCCCAGTCGCTTCCACGGGATTTGGAAATAGCGAAGTGGTGCGCCGCGGTATGCAAGCAAACAATTTGGGGGAGTTAATGAGAGGCCTGGAGCGCCAAAAGGTTCTTAAAGCGGAGCGGGAAAAAAACTTCCCAAAGATGTCCACCAGTGCAGAATCAACAGAAACAGACAGCGGCGTCCACTCACAGTAATCAGGGGGAACAACAGGGTCGGAGCCGCTCCGGGGCCCGGGGACCCTCTCATTACTCCGACATGAGAGACAGGGTGTGGGCTACTTTCAAGAACCAGGACCACTTGCAGTACCACGGCGGTGTTTTTCACGACACAACAGAAGAAAGAACTGAAAATTAGTAATACTCTTTGAAACCAGTGTCGATTTTATGTGGAACTGTATCGCGGCAATATAGTAACTTTTCTTTTTAGTGTCGTGAACAACATGATGATGCTTCAAGGCAATTGTTATAGCGTTTTTTCAGCCAAATTTCAAACTTCACTCATTTTCTACTCGCCCTCATGTCAACTAAGAGTTGGGATTATTTTTAGAGTAATCTGTTCCTTTTAAGAGTTATAGACAAAAATGTTTGTTCATTTTAAAGTAGAGACTGGAGCTCAGTTGTCTTCATCTTCCTCCAAAAAGACACACTTTAAAACATCCATATACCTTTGTGGTTCCCGTGAGACGACGGTAACATCCGTGTTGTTATTGAAGCCTGGAAAAAAACAACTAAAACAAGTCTATATTTCCAGCTTGTTTGTCGTCAAAGTAAATAATAATCAATACAGACAGGACGTACTCCTGGTAAATATTGCGAGCGCTTTCGGCGTAGAAGCGCTTTTGGTATTTACCTGGAGTACGTCCCGTTTATGTTGCTTGTTATTTATCAAACTTCTGCTACAAACAAGCTGAAAATATGAACTTGTTTCATTGTATTCCGGAAAAATTCCTCCCATGAGGCTTAAATACAAGATGGACGTTATAGACGAGCAGTATGATAGTATTTGGATGTTTTTAGGTGTCTTTTTGGACGAAGATGGAGACGAAGACAACTGAGCTCCAGTCGCTACACTAAAATGAACAAAGATTTTTGTCTATAACTCTAAAAAGGAACAGATTACTCTGAAAATAATCCCAACACTTAGTCGAAATGAGGGCGAGTAGAAAATGGGTGAAGTTTGAATTTCAGGTGAACTATCACTTTTAACATAAATCTTCACCTGGATCCTTGTTACCGGCGACAACACACTCTGTCCTCCGACACAACCGAGTCATACGGAGGTCAAGATGCTCATATTCTCAACTCTTGCAACCAAATCTCCTGATTGAGTCAGGAGTGAACAAAATGTGAAAGAAACCCTCCATCATAGAGTAGACACTTTCATTTCCCGTGGAGTCCAGTTTCCCAGGGAAACGACCACTTTTGCCTCTCCGGTTCAAACTTTTCACGGCTGTTAAGATTTTCCCTCACGCTGTGATTTTAGGGCCTTCCACCGGAGTCGAGCGGGGAAGAGATTTAATTTGACGGGGAGTTAATTACAGTCGTTAAGAGATCTCACTTTGCTATAAAAGCAGTTATTTGAGAGGAACTGAAGCAACAGGACGGTCTGCCAGCCTCAGACACTCCGCTGTTCAAAAAGTTGAAGACGATCTACATGGAATTACAGGCCCCGAGCTCCGGCGGTATAACAGTGTCTGACCAAACTTCACTCCAATTACTGGTGGAAACCAGACAATTTAAATGATTAAAAAATGTTAATGTTGTTTGGGGAGCACGCGCCATGTTTTATTGCTTTTCTGGAATCCATACCAAGCACCAACACCCACTCAAATCTCACTCATTTTCTACACACCCTCAAGTCTACTAAAAAATTGGATTATCTTTAAAGTAATCTGTTCTTTTTTGGAGTTAAAGCAAAAATGTCTGTTCATTTTAATGTAGCGGCTGGAGCTCAGTTGTCTTCATCTTCATCCTCAGACGGGCAGTATGAAAGTATTTAGATGTTTTTAAGTGTATTTATGGACCAAGATGAAGACGAAGACAACTGAGCTCCAGTCGCTACACTAAAATGAACAAAAATATTTGTTTATAACTCTATACTAACTTATAGACAAAAATGTTTGTTCATTTTAATGTAGCGACTGGAGCTCAGTTGTCTTCATCTTCATCCTCAGACGGGCAGTATGGAAGTATTTAGATGTTTTTAAGTATATTTTTGGACCAAGATGAAGACGAAGACAACTGAGCTCCAGTCGCTACACTAAAATGAACAAAAATATTTGTTTATAACTCTATACTAACTTATAGACAAAAATGTTTGTTCATTTTAATGTAGAGACTGGAGCTCAGTTGTCTTCATCTTCATCCTCAGACCTGCAGTATGGAAGTATATAGATGTTTTTAAGTATATTTTTGGACCAAGATGAAGACGAAGACAACTGAGCTCCAGTCGCTACACTAAAATGAACAAAAATATTTGTTTATAACTCTATACTAACTTATAGACAAAAATGTTTGTTCATTTTAATGTAGAGACTGGAGTTCAGTTGTCTTCATCTTCCTCCAAAAAGACAAACTTTAAAACATCTAAATACCTTTGTGGTTCCCGTTTGACGTCTGTAACATCCATCTTGTATTGAAGCCTGGAAAAAAAACCTAAAAAAAAAGGTCTATATTTTCAGCTTGTTTGTAGTCAAAGTAAATAATAATCAATACAGACAGAAAGTTCTCCAGGTAAATATTGTGAGCGCTTTCAGCATGGAAGCGCTTTTGGTATTTACCTGGAGTGCGTCCAATTTATGTCACTTGTTATTTTTAAAAAACTTTCGCTACAAACAAGATGAAAATATAGACTTGTTTCATTTTATTCTGGAAAAATTCCTCTCATGAGGCTTAAATAACAAGATGGACGTTACATACGAGCAGTATGAAGGTATTTGGATGTTTTTAAGTGTATTTTTGGACGAAGATGAAGATGAAGACAACTGAGCTCCAGTCGCTACACTAAAATGAACAAACATATTTGTTTATAACTCTATAAAAAAGAACCGATTATTCTGAAAATAATCCAGAACCTTAGTCGACATGAGGGTGAGTAGAAAATGAGTGAAATTTGAATTTCGGGTGAATTATCGCTATGAAAATACAACAACAATACCTCAATAATTTGCCGTACACAAGATAGTTGACCCCCGCACACACACACACACAAGTGCATCACAAAACCAGCAGCAGACTCACCTCCTACAAACTGGATCCCTCCGGCCACCCGTCCAATGGTACGCGAGATGAGGTCGGAGATGCAGCAGCCCATCAGAGCCGTGAGCGCCACCAGCAGGAGGAGGCCGCACCCCACCCCGGTGACCACCGTGCAGATCCTCCACTCCAGGCTAGGGATCCCGTTGAAGGAGGCGTAGCGTCCGCACTGCTCCACCATCACGGTGGTCTGACTCTCCTCGTCTCGCACCGGGTAGGAGCAGCGCCGGAAGGTTCCGAAGGACACGGGTTTGTCCATCTGAGTGCCCAGCAGCCAGTAGGGCATGAAGAAGCCCACGCAGGAGGCGGCGGCGCAGAGCAGGGACAGGAGGGTCCAGATCACACCTGTGCACGTCAGACTGGACGCCATTGCTGGACGATCGCACGCAGAACTTATAAAAAAAAGAAAAAGGAACCGATGTTGTTTCGATCCAACTGAGAGTTCTCAACTTCTCAGTGACTGATGGTCCCTGCAGAACAACACAAACAATCCAGTTAGTGTAAACAAAAACTCTAATCTTCAGCAATGGATGGATGTCAATGCTGGTGCCAAACCAGCACTTTGAAAATGTTCCTAAAGTAGCTCTTGGAATTATCTTAACAAATATAAGACGTCACCTTTTAAGCTCTTAAGATAAATATTTTGGGGAATTTTTTTTTCTTTTTCGGTCTGGTTACTGCTGGTGCTGTCAAAACCGGTGCCATTATCGCTACCATCTTGAAATGTCACCAGGCTACAATTTTTCAAAGTTTTTCCTTATCTTTCTGCAAGATTTTTAAAAACTGTCTTTTTTCGGCTTGAGTTGAATTTGTTGGAATTTCTGCTGTACCGGAGAGATTTCACAACCCTTGACTTTTTCTTTTAATGTTTTTTTTTCTCCCCGGGTGGTGACTGAAAAATCATTTGCTGAAGTTAACTTCCCCAAACTAGATTTTCTCTTTGTAAAGTTTACTTAGTATTTTCTTTTCCATCTCCCTGAAAGAATGGTTGGATGTTGTTGTTTCACTTAACTATTTTTTTTTTTTTTACATATTACAGAAAGTAAGCTTCAACAGAGCGAGCTAAGGGATAAAAGTCGTGACTCCATGTTCATTTATGAATCAATTTTCTTCATTAACTCCGATAAGTTGAACGTGCAGGCAAATAAAAACGTACAACAAGAATTCTAATGAATATGCAGTCAGAACGTGTTCATTGATTCTGACCAATTATTAACTAATGATGTCTTTGAGATACAGGATAGGAATGTAAGGTGTTGATCTGGGTGAAGACTAACACGGAATGCCTTTAATTCTAAAAAATATTAAACATTAAATATACCCTTGTGCGTGACTAGATTTAAAAAAAAGTATTTCAATTAATTAAAAAATACTTAATATTAAAATGTAATATTTAAAACCTAATATTAAAGATTTACATTCTATATATTATAATTTAACTAATGATATAATAATAAAAATAACAATAATAATAATAATGTAACGTAAAAAAATCAATATATTATGTTAAAAGTTGTACAAATCCTTACATTAGTTATGTAACAAACAGCACTACTATTTTTAAAAACAAGCTTTTCGAACACAAATGAATAAAACGATTTAAAATCCATGTTGTTATTTATTTTAATGGTATAATGAACTAATTATGCGTTTAAAAAAAACGTTTCTCTTTCCAGTGGTTGCTTGAAAATCTCCATAAAGTCGTTTTCAATAAGTTGAATTAATCCACTTTTGTAAAAGAAGTTTATTGTGAGGATAAACGAGTAAATTTTCCGACCATTGACTTATCAATACTTGCAGATTGTGTCGTGTTACGTTCAAACACATCGATATTCTATATTATAAAAAAGTCTAACGATGAATGACACAGAACTAACAGTGGAATGTGGATCGAGAATGTGTTTGCAAGGACAGGATCTCTCGGATCGAGCAGGACTAGAGGTGACCCTCCAGCGCTCAACACCGTCGGAATGTCAATGAAAAGAAGTAGAAAAAAAAGAAACAAACGTCTCACATTTTGGGAGGAAAATCTTCTGCCCCGCGCGTGCTCGCGTCCATCCGCGGACTCCAGCTGTTTAGAATCCCAACGCAAACTTTTCCGTAGTCCGGGCGAGAAAAAAAGGCTTCGATCGTCAGGAGGATGGAGGTAAATAAAAAAAAAAGACGCGGATCGGTTCGACTACAGATTCGTGGTTCAGTTGGTCCTCGTTCCTGCGTGGAGACGCGCGCAGATCCAGATCCAGACACACCGCATTCCGGCCCGAAGAGGGATCTGTTGGAATAGGAGGGAAGTCCGTGAAGAACCTCCCGGGAGAAGACTGTCAGTCACGGGAATCTCCACCCAGAGGCAGGACTCTGATTTTACTATCGCGCCCTGAATGCTGCTGCTGCGTTCACTGAACCACGTAAATCTGTTTCTATAGAGATAAACCGGACGTTTTGTGATTAAAAAAACATCAAAATAATTCGCCTTGGTTGTGAATCTATAGATATTTGTTTTAAACATCCTCTGCTCTATCATTTTTGGTTAAAATACAGTTTTTTTTCAAATAACATCGACTTCTCCAGCCTTTCATTTTTGAATATTTCAGTGTGAATTTATAGCCTTTGAAACGGGTTCCTTCAAATCTCCTTCTAGTGGCTGTTATATAATCAAACATTAATAAATAAATAAAATAAAAATAAATGATGACATGACAGGATAACATGTTGAAAGTAAATAGTTACACAAACACAAGTTGATAGGAACACAACTAATATAATGTAAAAACAAAACAAAACAACAACTCTGAAAGAAATAAAAGAGTAAAACAAATAGTACTAAAATAAAAACTAAGAAGCATTATACATTAATTCCAAAAGGGTATGTCTATTCAAGCATCAATTTTATTTACCAATTCTTTTTAGATTTTAGTTTTCTGTTGTGTGACTTTTACTTAACCTTATTGTACAACGTTTTACAGCAAAACAATGTTCCAAACATTGACTTAATAATACTGATCTGCTACAATGACTCGTTATTAATAATTAATCAAGTTCCATCAAATTATTTGACAATATTGTTCTTCACTAAATGCAATGAATTCACAGACTGTGGTTTACTTTGGTGAACTAAAAAGTTTAAACAGTTCAATTGATCTTATTTCATTTTCAAACAACAAACAATTTCCTGAGATCTGTCCGTCCGTCCGTCCATCCGTCCATCCATCCATCCATCCATCCATCCATCCATCCATCCATCCATCCATCCATCCATCCATCCATCCATCCATCCATCCATCCATCCATCCATCATCCATCCATCCATCCATCCATCCATCCATCCATCCATCCATCCATCCATCCATCCATCCATCCATCCATCCATCCATCCATCCATCCATCCATCCATCCATCCATCCATCCATCCATCCATCCATCCATCCATCTATCTATCATAATTTCTGATTAAAATTAAAAAGACTCATGATCACTAAACCATTTGACAGGGAAGGGAAAAAAATTCAAAGCTTATTTGATAAAAATAACTTGACATTGATTCAAAAACGACCAGTGACATTTATGATGAGCGACAAACCAGCAGGGAAATCATCCAGAAGATGATATCACGTCTTCATATATAGCCACTTTTATATCCACTATAAATAATTTAGCAGTTGTTTTCTAGGTAATTGGAAAATGTCCAACACGGCGTGAATGCAGCAGAGCTCTCACATTGATTCTTGCTAGAGAGAATAAGAGTAAGGACGCTGTAGGTCATTCCTGTGAATTCAGATTTTTATCAGTCATTGGCCAATGCGAATATGAAAAAGAAAAACTTCAAGTAAACTTGTAAGGCAGAATCATCATCATTTGTATAAAGGTCATAAAAACAACATGAATGTCCTCAACAAGTGTAGAGCAATTAAAATATATTATTACATTTGCCTATAAATCTATTTTTACCGTTTATCTATTTAAATCAATGATGATTCTTCCCTTGTTAACATACAGATGGATTGTACTGTTGGTGCAAACTGACATTGTTCAAAAATAATTTACAGAAATAAACATACATTAAAGTGTAATAATTGAAAACAGGGATCATGAGAAAAAAATAAAATTCAGGATCATATAATACTTATAAGGTCTTATTATTTCAAATTTAATAAACCAGAAATGTAAAACCACAACTTGATTTGTTACCTTTTCCTGTTTTTTGCAAGTTAACATTGTCATTATAGTTCACCAAGTTTTACCTACAAAAAGAACCGCTCGAACTTCTTGACACATCGTTTTTTAAATAAATAAAGATGATTGAAAATATAACATTACGTTGTGCAGGCGGAACCTTCCTCTCCTGTCGCGCGCCGGACAGTCTTCGATGACGGACCAAAACAACATTCCCTTCAAAGTTGACGTGGAGCGCCTCGTCAACGATGGCTGACACTAAAGCAGAAATCTCCTCCGATACTTCGGTTATGATGCCGAATCCAAACGCGCCGTCTCAGCCCAACAACCCTCTTTCTAGGAAGCTCAACAAAATATTGGAGACGAGGCTTGACAATGATAAGGTAGGTGGAAGTGTTGGTTAGCTAGCTGTTGCTAACACTCGTTCCGGTGTATATGACAATATTAAGCAATATAGTCCAGCAGAATGTATAAAAAACATTTCTAACTATTCATCGTTATTTTCACAAGAGGCTGACATCTAGAATGTACTGATAGGTGTTTCTCTGACATACTCAACATAACAAATGTTCCAAGCTTAACGGTTATTTCAAATAGAAATTTAAAAAAAACAAACAATTTTTTTAATTGAATTTTTTTTAGTTAAAGTATCTCCTCACAAGTCTGGCAGGTGTTACTTGTGCTGTTTGAGAAGGGAAAGTATGTGTCAACAGTCATACGAAGAAAAAAACGGTGCTTCATCTACTTTGTTTTGACCTTTTGTATTTCCATCTCCAGATTCTGGCCTTTTTCATTTTCAGACATTCTTGAGTAGATAATATTCTAGTTTGGTTTACCAAGTGTGAAAATATTACTTTATCTGGTCTCTTAAATACATATGGGTACTTAAGCCTTAACTTACCAAGTGTATTTTACTTTTCATTTCTTATCATAAGTCTGTATTGTTTGCTAAAAAGTTACCTAACAAATCTGCTGGTGATCCCAGGACATGCTAGAGGCTTTGATGGCCTTGTCCGTCTTCTTCACGGAGAACAGCCTTCGCACCCGAAGAAACCTGCGAGGCGACATCGAGAGACGAAGTTTAGCCATCAATGAGGACTTTGCGAGGATTTTTAAAGAAGTTAAAGAGGTAAAATAACTCTCATAAATAAGCCATTTGTTTAACTCGGCAGCTACAATATAACATTTGTTTTCCTACAGGAGCTGGAGAATGTCAATGAGGACGTTCAGGCCATGAGCACGTGTTGTGAAGAAATGACCAGCAGGTTAAAGGTACAAAGGTGTCAAAGAGTCTCCACAATGTTTTAATCGGCCGCTTAAGATGAATTGTGTTTTAATAATTTTTGAACAAGAACATTAAACAAAGTTATGTATTCATTTACTTTTATGTTTCAGGCAGCAAAAGAACAAACGCAGGACTTGATTATCAAGACCAACAAGCTTCAAGGAGAAAAGTAAGTCCAGTTATATTTTTTTCCAAGAGCACTTTTTTGTAAGATTCAAATTACTTTTTTAAATATATCTTTAGACCTCATGTTTATTATGCTTAGTCGTGAAAATGTGGGCACTCTTGACGACTCGATGTGGTAGCGTGGGACAGACTGCAGAATTTAACTCCAAAACAGCATCCTGTTTAGGCAAAAACTTAGTTAGACAAAAACTTGATTTATACAGGTACTTGCTTCAGTAGTGAATATTTTTATATATGAATATAACAAAGTTTTATTCAAGGCAACATATTGTTTTAGGCTCTTATGGATGATGGATTATATTCGTAGAGTCAGCAGAGAGTTTCTGGGAGAAACTGGGCCATGATCTGACCCACTTCTCCCACATGGACTTTTAAATGAAGCTCTACTGTTGGTCAGACAAACCTTCGCATTACTTGTCAAACAGGGCTCAGCATGGGCAAGAAACGAGTGAGCACAACCAAATAGATAAAGGACAGACTCTTAACCTCAAAGTGGAGGGTGTGCTTCAATCATGGAAGCATTCTTATGTTGACTAGATGAAGTGTTTATAAAAATGAAATATACAGGAGTTAGATATGTTGGAGGGTTGGACAATCTTTTTAAGGTGATACAAATGTATGAAGTGAGTTAAGAAATCATATTTAAAACTTTTTTCTCCAATGTCATTCTATCAAAAGTTAGGATTTTTGAAGCATTTGGTGACTTCCCGCTGTGACTGTAACTTTTAAACTGAATCACACAAACAATAAAACTTATGTTCCTATATTTATTTATACATTTATTACTATTTAGTTTAATAAAAATATTTCTACTTCTGCTGGATATTACACATTTATTGGCAAAAAAAAGTATTAAATGCAAATTAAAATTCTTCGTATGAGTAAAGCATTATGAAACGAAACAAAACAATTATCAGAGAGATGTCAGTTGTACCGCTTTGAGGATATATAGATGACAATCTTGATGAAAAACTGACTGACTCTGACACGGCAATGACCTACTTCATATTCAAAACTAGTTAAAAATAATTGTCATGGAATAATAAACAAATGTAAAGCTTAGTTTTTTCTACGTGATGTGCAAGATTATTATTTGCTGTGGCTCACACTCATTTTATCCTTCATTGATATGATTTAAATGTTGTTTTGTCTTCTCAAATAATAACCATCTGTTGTGCTTAACACAAAACATAAAATATGAAGACACAGTAAATATGAAATGAAATCATCATTACAAAAGTCCTCTTTTTCATTAGCAAATACAGACTATGACTGCAAATAAAAAGACAAAATAAACTCCTCTGCTAAAAAAAACAATCAAACATGTCTAGATATATTTACCCTTAACTAAAAACCTTGTTATGGGGACAGAAAATGTTTTGCTGAAGGTAATTATCAAAGCAGGGATTTAAGTGAAGGTGACTGTCAACCCATTAACAGGAATAAACACAACATGAAATAGTTGATGAGATATGAATTATATGATCAAGATTGAAACATGGGGCTTGAATCGTCCAACTTCTATTATCGTGAAATTCTTCAGTGTTAATATCTGCACGTTGTCCAGTGAATGCATAAATTACCAGCTCACTCCGTTTCTGCTTGCCGTTCTTGACAGGTTATGTTCCATACAGTTCTCCTCTTAAGTGTTTGAATTGTCTTGATTAACTAATCACATTTTGAGGTCATTTAATACGAATATTTGACATTAAACGTATGACAGTGCAAGAATTGTGGAGTCATGAGTGTCTGCTGAACGGCATCATGTATTCTTAATTTTAAGGACTTCTGAACAGTGATACTTCTGGTCTATTTATGTTGTAATCAAGCAAGCCTTTTGATCTTCTGCAGAATATCAATGAAACGTATTATACTGAACATCTGTTTTTGTATGCATTTTCACTCGCTGACATCCTTTTCCGTAAAAACATTTCTTTTTCAAAGAATTAAAGGAGATTACAGTAAAACATGTATACCAACTTGCTAGAATGGTTTCGCACAGTATTTTGGTTAAAAGTTTTAATTACCTCTTCTCCAGCACCTTAAGATTAGAAACATTACAGTTATAATTAATAGTATATTATACAGTTATAATAGTGCTTGATTTCCTGTAAGTACATTAAATTTACTTGTGAAAATTCACAACATGATCCGCTTTAGGAATAATTCGGGATGATGGTTCAGTCAGGGATATCTTGGTACTTATCCAAGTAAAATAAGTTTTCGATGCCAGTATTGGGTAACAGACCAGTGTTAAAAGTTCAGGTCCTTCACGAGAAGTCCCATGTAGCAACAACATTACACCACTTTGTCACTTGATTGTCACCCAAATGTGAGCCGAGGACACCGAGATGACGCTATGAACCTTTACAATGACATTTGGAAATGTCAGGGGAAGCGAGGAGAATGAAACTTTTATGTCTTCTTCTCTGGCGTCTGTGCAGTCACTAGTCATTTTGAGAGCGTGTCAAGGTGCTTGTCTGCTCCCTATTGTTTCAATTTCTCATGAGTCGCATGATCCTCTGACTTGTACTTGTCACCGAATACTTTTTTTTTTGACTATAACAGTGAGAGAGAGGCTGTGGGTGTTACCAGTTTGGTGGATATTGAATATCTTTCTTACAAAAAAGGGCTTTACCCTCACATTATGTCCATTAACATGCTCTGTGATACCCATTCTTAACCGAACACAAACTTATAATTTTAAGTTGGCGTGTTCAATTCCCACCGTCAAACTCGCAGCTTCCGTTAACTAACTGATAAATCTGAGGGAACAGAAGCTGGCAAGCTTGTTCGTCTTTAATTCTGAAGAGCAGGGATGAATGATTCATGAGGTTGATGAATATTTCTGCCTTCTTTCTCTATTTGCATAAGTAGAGCAGCATTCATAACTCATGTAAATCTATCTGTGTCAGTCGCCGTGCGATGTTTGGCCTTGAGATGCAAAGCAGTCTCGGTTTGGTTCACACCGAGATTTTTACGTAATATTGCTGAGGTCGGACTGTGAGATGAGAACACGGTGTGTGGTCTTGAGATTTGCTGCCAGTTGAATTTCTGCCGTCCATGTTCCCGTTGAAGGATTTGTTTGAGGCTCGTAGTAGAGCCGCTGATGGGTTGAGGTTTAACCAAACACTGACCTGTTAAGAGAAGCAACATGTGAGGCACTCTTGGTACATTCTTTCTTGCTTGGTTAGTTTATTTAATTGATTGTATTTTGTGTTTTATATATTCAAGTGAAAACCCAACTTTCCAGACTTGCATGCATGTTTCAAATGTTTACGTCTTCCTCTCCAAGATGCAGTATCATGACCGTGTTTTGAAGTTATTACTTTATAAAGTTCTTGCCAGTCTGAAATCTCAGCAAACGAGAGGTTACAAGAGCAGAGTCCATTTTGACATAATAGGGTGATTCACTCTTCACTATAGCAGCAACAATGCCCAGCTTTGTTTATACAATGAGTCCCCTGGAGGTGGAGACTTTCTGTGATTGATGACGCTGCTTGACAAACTTGCTCTACCAATCACAGCAGAGTGGGTGTGGTAGTGCTAAAGAAAATGTTAAGCTTAAGCACATTTTCTAATGTAAATATTTCAATGAAAAGAGAGTTTTGTACAAACCGACACATACTGGTGAAAATAATAGAGTCCAACATCTATTTAAAAGATGCTTAAATCAACACATTAGTTGCCATTTAACTCAGTTGGCCAGCAGCAGCGAATAGAAACCATAGAAAGATAGATAAACTTTATTTACAGAACACCAACAAAATGTAAATGTGTTTTCATTTTTCCTGACAACAACATTTCAAACACTTTCAACTCATTTGAATCATTTTTCCAACGGATGAATAAACATCACAGACGAGTAGGTTCTTTAACCATGGCCACAAGTGTTTACTAAATTTATGACCCCATTTTCCAAGGACGAACCATGTTGGTATAGAAACCGGAGATCCCTTTTATTTGTGGCTTCGTTTGAATTAAAAGACAAAACGATTTTTCTCCCACAGAATAGATTAAATATGTCTCGGACTCTCCAGGCAGTAATGCAAACTCCGGGGTTAGTATTGCCGATCTATCAATTTGGCTGCCCTTGCAGACAAATAAAGGTTACAAATAAAAGACTCCCATGTATTAGCGCGCACCTCGGGAGGGGGTTTAGCTTCATTAGTATTCTCGGCTGTGACCTGGTTGCTCAGTCACCTTGCGAGTTGACACAGAGGGAGGGGCACGGACAAGGACAATGAAGATTTCTGCCAAAAGTCAACGCTGACAGCTGTGATGTACCACCTCAATCCCATGCTCGGTTGATGGCATTGCTGCTGCATCTCCTCCTCATGATGTAGGATGAGATGGAGGATGAGCTTTGAAGGATGAAGACGAAATTAATTAAACCGTGCCGCAGGTTTTACATGGGTGCCCTTCTGAAAACATGGTCGGGGTGCTCTCTTTGCATACCGGCTCCTTTGGGGACTCACTATCCGTCTGTTTGACATTTCCCTCCGATAAAAGCCACAATGACCTCACAACCAGATGGAATTGTGTTTGCTTGCTGGGATTTGTCCTTGTCTCTGGCAGTTCGGCGTCTGAAGAGCTGCCAGGAAAACCCACAATGGTCGCAAAACAAGACATTTCCTGCTGGTTACAGACGCCTCGCAATGATCCCCGAAAGGTTGTACTGCCATATAATGAGGTGAAACCGATGAAGTTAAATATGTGTCCCGGGTATGAATAGCGGACTGTGACTATGTGTTTTTTTTCCAAGACAACATAGGAACACAATGACATTTATTCAGTCAGCCATGAACAATGCCAGAGCAAATTCAGCCGAAGCCAGCCGTGCACTGAACAATGAAAGGCTTGCGAGGATGAATGTGGTCGTACTGAACAGTCCGTTGATCAGCCCCAACTTAATTACTCAGACTACACAAGTGAAATTGAACACTGTTGGACCTGAAACTATTACCGCTGTGAGCAGGAATAGTTACAGCCGACTAATGGATTCAACAGTGTGAAGAATGTCTAAAGGACCATTACTGTGAAGACCAAACCTGCGGGAGGACATTGAACACATAATACTGGTAATTTGTTACATTAATCATCTTTTATGGCAAGTTTTTTTTGCCTTCTATGCTTTCATATAGCTGCTTGTTGTGGCCTTGTTTGTAATGTGGTGTTTATGATTTCACCACCTTTGGTTTGCTTGTAAAAGCATAACAAAATGTTGAGGTTGGATAAAAAAATAAAATCTGAATGATTTTTAAAAAATGGGATAACTTGGAGCGGGTTAATCTTGCTTGCGTTCTGTACTTTCATCTGGATTCCGGAAGGTTTAGTCATTTACTTATTAAGTTTCTGTTGATTACAGAGCTCCAGCTTCTCTTGAACTGGCAAACACTGACTATAACAAGGCATGCAATCGAGGTGACAAAACTGTCTTGTTATTTTTCATCAGGCATCATGTTTTAGAGATAATATATGAGATAACATATTTTTATTTCTTTGAAAATTCTGGAATGCAACAGACACAACTTCCTGGTCCACACAGTGGTAAAGAGCCTGTGCCTCCTTGGCAGAGGTTTGCTCAGGCTATTCATTTGTCTATTTTTTTTCATTTCGCATTAAAATAATTCAAGCACATGCTTCGAATTTAAACTTTTTAGGGTCAAGGCAAGTGTTGCCTTAAAGAAGAGCATAGATTTTAGGGCACCAAGGCAATCATTTCTGTCAAAGTAAGTGCACCAAAGCAAATCAACAACAAGAAAGTAAAATGACAACTTCAATATATATATTTAATTCATTTATTTGTCTTACAACAAATAATGAAATAACATTTTTTAACAATGCACTCAGGTTTGACATAATGTCAATTTAGCATAACGGCTACGCATTAACATCTTGTGCTTCTATTGCTAGTAATTATTCATTTATAACAAATATGTATTAATGTAAAATGAGACATGAAATGTAAAAATATTCACCAACTTAAATGAAAGGCTTTAAATAAATAAGCACCGGGCATACATGTTTAAGTCATGAGAATTACAAGAACATGATAATAAATGACTGTATTATAACCATGCATTCTATCAATATTATAGTTTTCATTAGCGGCTTGTATTCAATATTTACAAAAAGTTTACAAATCCACAAATGTTTCACACTTGAAAATCAAGCCCTTCATGCAAACAGTCCGTCAGTCTCGTGGAACTTTAGAACCCATTGTTACAGGCCACTCCTGCCCGAGACATTCTTCTATATTTCGTCTTCTTTTTCTTTTTATACAGTTTAATACCAAAGTTTAAAAAACACCTTGCATGATTTAAAGTATTTTAATGGAAAGGTAGCTGGTATTCCAATGACCATTTATCTGCATTTCAACCGTCGGTGTGAAACACTTCTTGACACAAAGTTGTTTTCCTGACAAACTGTGATTGAAAGTTATTTTGACTAAAGGGGAAAAAGTGTAGTAAAGAGTTTAGATTCCCCAGCAGCTGTCAATGCTTTCATTCTTTTCTCCCCTTCTATTCACAAATTTCCCAGCGACGGTCTGTCTCATTATTCTCCTGTTGACACACATGGTCGCGCCGCGGCGTTATCTGAGCCCGTCAGCTGAGTCAGGACAGTAGTTTACGGGGCTGCACAGATGCTGGAGATCTGTGTTTACCCAGCAGAACAGAACTGTCCTCAAGTGTTTGCCATCTTATCAGCCCCTGGCACCATGTCATTTGTCAGCTCTAATGAAACGGAAAGGCTCAGCAGATTGCCTATAGTGTGCCGAGGCGAAAGGTGGAAGAGGCGAAGCCAATGAGGGTAAACGACCCGTGTTTGTCCGCCGGCTTTCAGACCTTTTGTTTGTCGCTTTGCACAAGTCGCTTTGCCTGTAAAGACTCCGTCAGCAAGTCGACACCGCCTTTTTCACGACGAAAATCCCGGACACTTCACTTGCTCCGGGTTATCTTTGCATTACATGGATATGTGTTCATGTCGAACAAGTCAAGGCGTCGCATGAACGGAAGCTCTGTGGTTACACAAAAGAGGTTGTTATAGTTCGCCCCTGGCCTCTTGGGCTTCATGCCAAAGTACCACAACTACAATTTACCTGCGTATGAGTTTTTATTTGAAATGTGAAGACCCTTTAACACATGAATCACTTGTCTTTAGTGATGCAAAGTCCTGTATTTACTTCTCCACTCCCTCCTTTGGTTGTCAACTATGATCCAAATCCTATGACTCAAACACAGTGACAGTTGTAGTTTGGCATGTGTTGCTGGTGCCAAGTTGAGATTAATATAGTTAAAGGGCAACTAATGTGAAAACCCAACTCTCCTGACTCACTTGCATAGTTCAAATGTTGAAGTCTTCCTCTTCAAAATGCAGTAAATCCCTCATCATGACCGTGTTTTGACGTTATTACTTACGTCTGAAATCTCTGTGAACGAGAGGTTACGAGAGCGGAACCCATTATGACGTAATAATGGTTTCTCTCCTCCTCCTGCAGCTGTAATCACGCCCATATTTGTTTGTACAACAAGTAATTTGGAGGTGGAAACTTCCTGGATTGACGAAGCCTTGAAAAATCCTTGCTTGACCAATCACAGCAGAGTGGGTGTGGTTATGGTAAATAATATGTTTTAGGGGAGGGGCTTAAGATGATTTTCTAATGTAAATATTTATATAAACAGACACATGTGATGATGATACAATAGATCCAAGATCTATTTAAGACGCACTTAAATCAACACATTAGTTGCCTTATTGAATTATAATGCATTTTGGCAGTTTTTACTAACTAGATGAAAAAAATGATTCCCGAGAGAGAGAGAGGGAGTTTATTAAACTGAAAAAGAAATTGAAGTGCTGAAATTTGTTACTTTTTTGTTTTGGTTTCTTCTAAAAGTCACTGCCATTTTGCCGTATAAGCAGCTTTTAAATTAAATTCCACCTTCTTCTTGTATTCGTAGTATTGGGTCATCGTGTATCCTAATCTTATTTATAATGTTGTTATTTAAAATGTTGACAAAAACACCTCTACTGCGGTATATAAATCATATGTTAATGAAATGTGCTTCTAGGAGTGGTGTGACTATAAATCATCAAGTGTGAAATCCTTCAGAGAACCTTAAATATTTAAGCAACAACATGTGTGAGTGTGTGTTTCTGTTTGCTTGGCACCCACTGGTGCGTTGATAACTAGCTGCTCTACAAATGCCAAATATCCCGAAGCTTTGAAGCGCCTCCAGAATAGATTTGAATGACTCCTCTACTTCCACAGGAGGTGAGTTACACTCCTGATGTATTCGCTGAGAAATTAAGCAGATCCTGATTCCGTCTGCATGTTTTTTCATCCAAAACAATATCCTGTTAATCCTCTTTTCGTCTTATCTCGGTGCGGAGATTGAAGCTCTCCGCTGAAAGGAAATTGACTCCGAGTCAAACAGAATTTATACTTTGCCTTTTCATCGATGACAAGTTTGTGATGAACTTTACCAGCTTAGAGAACTAAGATGCCGGCGTCCGTGATCCCATTTGACAGCGTTGTTGATGAGCTTGTGCTGCCGCTCAAATCATCCCGAGACAAAAATCAATTGGTTGCCGAAATGGAAGCTCGCACACGAAGCCATCCTCTAAATCTGACATTGTCGAACTCCTTTTGTCATGCGAGGATGTGAAATTTCATCCCGTCGTGTCATATTATGTTCCAGCTATTGTGAGCAGCGTTTCCTCATCAGGAGTCCACATTCTCCTACGGTTTACTCCTTCCGTGTGGTATTCAGTAATTACAGTCTTGAGAGGTATGTGTTGTGTTCTGACAGTTCTGCACCATCGTTCCTCCTTTTTTTTTCTTCCCCTCCTGCAGCACTTCCCACAAGCCACCCCAGTTCACCTCGTAGCATGCAGCCTGTCGGTTTGTTTGCGATTTACATCCCAAAAGCTCGCAGGTCTGTCACTCTTGAATAAGCCGGGATGTGGAAAAATTGGAAGCATTACTTATCTTCTAGAGGCCACGAGCCTTTCCTGTGGTGCTCTTGTGTCAACAAAATATTCCAGCGGAGCAGAGAAGGAGAAAAAAGTTGACACATAAACACATGATGTTCTGCCGTGGAAGAAGAAATTGATTCTCCGAAGAAGAGTCTTATCTCTGTGGAAACAGACGGCAAATGTCAAAATAGATTGTCACAGCCACAACTTTACTCTATTTTGTTTTCCTTTGATAGGAATTGGAATCGGGAGAATGTAATGGGTTTTTTTTTTAAACAAAAATATGGCTTTTAAATGATACCATAAGATAAATGTGAGATTTGAATTCAGAAAAATCATGAAAGTCTTTCCATGATTGGGAAAAAATGTAAGATTCCCTTGTACTTTGGTCGATGCTAATAGTTCACGCTTTATGTCAGGCTAATGCTTCATGTTTGAAAGATCATTATTACTTCTTCAGAATAAAATCTAAAAATGGTTATTTTCTTTGTTTTGATGATATGGTTTGATGCAACTATCATTTTGGTTTTGTCGGATTGATATTGCTAGATGCTAGATAGAAGAAGTTTTCCTGTGACACTCCAAAAACACTCGTATTCATTTTCTGCTAACACTATTCACAAAACATCTAATACTGGGTCAAACAGAGATGAAATAATTTCTGTAAACAAAATAACTTCAATAACTGAAGTTTTTTTTCACCTGTCAACATGCACCGTTTTTTTCTCTACTGTATGACGTACTGGATTATAAGGGGCACTTTGTAAATGAATGGTCTATATGAACTTTTTTCATAAATAAAGTGCACCAGATTATAAGGTAATATAAGCAAAACAAAGTCAAATAAGTGAGTCAATCAAACTCTAACGTGTTGACTTTCAACCTCGTTCAGTTGAAAACACGTAAAAATAAACTTGTGATACTGCTAAATCCAAAAATAACTCCAAATTGTTCAGTTACAACACGTAAAATATATACACTATTTTTTTTACACTATCCTCGTCCAAAAGTCCCTCAAATTCTTCATCTTCTGTGTGCTCTGTTTAAAAGTTGGTCGTCTGGCATCCAGCGAGCCCCGGATCCATCAGGTCATTATCCGAGTCCGTGCTGTTACCTGGAAGTTCACTGAGGATCCCGGCCCTCGTGAAAGCTTAAAACACAGTGGAGACTGATAACTTAGCCCAGGCATCCACAATCCTGTCGCCCGTTTACAAAAGTCACACTCAAATATGATAGTGTGTTGAGCGGTGTGTACTACACGAAAACGCTTTTAGGTCACTAAGTAATTAAGTAGTTATTATTTGTAAGCACAACCTGAATTAATCCACATATAAAGCGCTACAGATTATAAGGCACACTGTCACTTTTTAAGGAAATAAAAGGCTTTTAAGTGTGCCTTATAGTCCGGACAATACGGTAACTCCATAAATGAATGCCCCCACTAGTTACCTCAGAATCCTCAGCAGTTTGAGAATACCGTGGGGTTTCTTTTGCAGGGCATCTGTGTTGTGTATCCAGTTTGTTGTGACACTAATACTCTTACGCAACTCACTGCCTATATCAATGTGCTCGGGACACTCAGGCTTCCTTCTGAAGTTGGTCGCCTACTTTTGTTTTCCTTCTACCTTTTTATCTAAGGACCTTGAAACTTCCCAAATTTTTGGGTTACATCCAAGACTGAGCAGCGTTGTGTAAAGGATGTGTAACGGATGTCTCGGTTATGGATGTGACAGCAGCTGATATTTGCAAGAACTCCACATCGATCAACATTTAATCAGAGTTTTATTTAATTACAAACGCATGAAGGAGATTTGATGCGAACAAAAAACACAACTAATATTGATTTGTATCCACATGTATGCCAGGTTTTTTCATTGTATCGCACGTGACCCATTTAGTTGACAGATTAAAAACGCTGCACGATTATTGAGAACATCCTCAGCCAAATCAATTTCATGTCTCGTAAATGGTCTGCGTGTGTTTCCACGTACAGAGGCTCGTCTGATGGATTTACAGTTCACAACAGATTATCCAATTAGATTTTGTAAATGTCTTGAGCAGAGATTTGCATATCGGTGATTAATATTTCTCACCCTCGAAGCCGACTGCCGCAGGAAGTTGTGTGTGTGTGTGTATGTGTATGTGTATGTGTGTGTGTGTGTGTGTGTGTGTGTGTGTGTGTGTGTGTGTGTGTGTGTGTGTCGACACGCAGAGAGATTTCACAACTTCCGCTTCACCGGCTTTGATTCATCACATCATTAGCGTTATTCTTACTTATGTGTCGCTCCTCTGCTAATCTGTTACATCCGTTGCTTCTTGACACTTTTGTGTGTGTGTGTGCGTGTGTGTGTGTGTGTGAAATGGCAATCGGCGATGTTTATGGAAAACGGGTGTTCCGCGACACGGCTCAAATTAAAAACAAATTTACAGGAAAAACTCAGGCAGCGAAGCAGAAAACTTTAATCGTCTTTCTAATCATTAAAAGGACTCGTGTTAATGAGTCACTGGGATCGTTTGCGTCAGTTTAATGGTTATAAGGATGAATGTCGGATGATGGCTAAAAATATCACCGTGGATACGTAGATGCTTCCTGGAAAAAAAACACCTGTACACTTTTAAACATATGGTTGGAGACCGCGTCTTTATTTCGAATGTGTCAGTCTCTCAATGAAAGTTGTGTCTTTACCTACTGAGGTACCCGCAGCTTGTGGGCGGGGCTTCGGCAAAACCCCTACAAGACAGGTGTCTCAGGACGTGACTTTAGATTAGTAAGTAAGTAAGTAAGTAATTTTTATTTGTATAACGCTTTTCCAGACCAGGGTCACAAAGTGCTTAAACAATCAAAACAATATTCAATAAAGTATATACTTTAAAGGGCAAGATAAAACTGATAACACAACAGGAGTTCCAGAAAATCAAGGAAAAGCCTGAACAAATAAAAACGTCTTAAGATGTTTCTTAAAGGAGTCAGTAGATCCATCAAGCGCAAAGAGAGAGGAAGATTGTTCCAAAGCTTAGGAGCAACAGCCTGGAAGGATTTCTCTCCTCTGGTCCACAGACCTCAGAGCCCGAGCTGGGGTGTAAGGCTGGATCAGATCAGTGATGTAAGGAGGAGCCTGACCATGAATAGATCTGAAAGTAAAACCAAGAATTTTAAAGTTGATCCTGAAAGAAACTGGAAGCCAGAGAAGAGTTTAAAGGATCGGAGAAATGTAAGTTCTTCTACTTGAGCAGGTCACAAGAAGACACAAACGTATGGATTATAAACTCCAGATCATGTTGTGACACATTTTCCTAAATTTAGAGATTTTTCTCAGTTGAATGAAACAGTTTCTGGTCAGTTTTCTGAAGTGTTGATCAAGAGACATGTCTTTATCAAATACAACACCCAGGTTTCTCAGGCTCAGTTTGACAGACTGATCTAAGTCACCCAAGTACTGACTCAACCCTGGAATCTAATCATCAGAAGCAATAACCAGAGTTTCAGTTTTGTCCACATTTAGCTGCAGAGTGTTTTCACTCAGCCATGGTTTGATTTCTAGCACAGATCTGCCGATTCAGACCTCATTTGATTGGCAGATACACTGAAACTGCGCCCAGAAAAGATAAGATTAGATTAGATTTTCCTTTATTAGTCCCCCAAGGGGAAATTTGAGAAACCACAGCGAGATGTAATGTAAGCTTTTTGACCCAAGACATCGTAACTAAGTTGACACATTGTCTGGATTGACGCATCAGTGCTTTTACGTCTTCACCTGATCATGTTGCACGATTGGTTGAATCTTCAAGTAGCTTGGAACTCTTTTGGTATTGCCCGGTGGCACCGTTATACCAACCTTTAATATTGAATTCAAAGGGCTACGGATTTAAAAGTATTACATTCAAAAAGATAAAAATAACTATGCATTTTATTATTATTGAAATGAGAATAACAAACGATGCGTTTATAAATAAGAAATAAATTATATATAGAAATGATAAAATTGAATAATTCAAAAAACAATCTGGTGCTTAAAAAGGAAAATCTAAAATTTGAAACGTTAAATCAACCAAAATTCGAACTTTTCACTAACTTTTCATTTTAATGTAGCCACTTGAGCCATGTTCGTCATCTTCATCTTTCTCCAAAAATAAAACTTGAAAACATAAAAATAGCTCCATGAGCTCCACCTCAACTGGCCCGCAATCCATAAAGTTTGAGACGCCCGTTCTATATAGTTTGTGGTATCTGTACAATCACAAGCTTCTTTCTGCTCCCCAGCTGGAATAAAATAAATATAAAGACCCTTGCATGATACTTGAGTTGATCTGCACTGAAGCCTAACACGGTTTATCTAATCTAATATAAACGTGAGCGACAGACATTATCAAGACAATACCTCTCAGCATGAGACTGATTTGATTTGATACCTGTGGAAGCGGTGAGAGACGAGAACTAATTTGTTGAGTAAGCCTTTCAGACTCTCCTGGACCCTCTTTTCACGTGCTCTATAAATACAGAACAACGTGGAGAAACCGTGGAGATATTTTCTTGTTCGTGTCAGTAATTGCACCGTGAGTGATGCAGCCGGTGGGCAGTGATCAATACCATCGCTCTCCTCGGGGCCCCCCGAGCGAACAAATTAACGGCCGGGGTCCTGCCAAGCTGTTGTCGTCGGCGTGTCGTGATAAAGTCCAAACTCGTAAAGCACGAGGAAGGGAAGGCCGAGGCCGCCTTGAGGTGCGGGACTCTGGGAGCCTGGAATCGTAGACGCTTGTTACAGATTTACAGCCAAACTCCCCTCACTTGGCTGAGCTGGAGTAATAGTCCGGGTGATAGACAATAGTGGGCCTTAACAGTGAGGCCAAACAGTCGGTGATTTACTCACCAGGTACCTTGTGTGCGGGACACGGAGGGAATATAGATGATGGTCTCCTATGTCGGAGTGCTGTTTGACTTGGGTGGTTGCCATGGCGACTATTGAGAGTCCCTGAGTCACGACTGACCTGAGTCCAGATCGCTCCTTCTTCTGGATTTATGTTCCAACTTGTACACATGACTCCTTTTATAAGTACTTTTATGTGCTTTTTTTTTTTTTTAAGGAGCGACACTGACTCCTGCTGGACAAACGAATACATTACACTGTTGCGCTATTGCACTGAGTTGAGCTAATATTGGCATTTTGATCTAAACCTTTACGTAATTACAAATATATATATTGGCTTCAAATGCATCACCTCTTCTAAATATTTTGTCTTCACTTTCTAGAGTGTGATGTTTGTGTGAAACTACAAAAAATAGCTCCGTCTTCGGGCTAAACCACATCATTCATAAATAACATTTATCTTACGAACATGGTTAATGTATATATTCAAAGAAAAGATTGAAAGAAAGATTTAATATACTTTAATCAAGTTTTTTAACGAATTAAGATACTGTTTATTATTATTATTATTCTTGGACTTCATCTTGTAAACATGTTGCTATATATAGAATCAGAATCAAAAACGTTTATCTGTATTTTACAATCATTTCTAGCCTTTGTGGGTACTAAGTGATCATCATCCAAATAAAAATATAAAGTTATATATATAAAATTAGCTATATATTATTTTATTGTATTATGTAGTCAACTGTTTATTTGTTTTCTCATCAATATATATATTTGTTTGTGTTATATTATCATCATTGTTAACATGTAACATTAATATACTTATAATTAGTTGGTTCTGCTTGGTAATATTTTGTCTACTGAGTATTTTATATTTCTATTTTGAATTGTTAATCCAACATCTGTCTTCCTAACTCCATCTTCAAATGTACTCATTTCACTCCTTGCCCTAAACTTGCTTGTCTGCCTTTAGGCAACGCATCACAACATCAGAATCCTTTAAATGAACTACAATGTTCCCTACACTTCGTATTTCATTCTTTGACTAATGACTTTTATTATTTATTAACCGTCATCAACCAGTTGGATGAAAGTGGTGGTGGTTAAGAAAACCTAGTCATTCAATCATAAGAAAAAGTACATTTGCTATGACATTAATGATGAAACCCCGATGGAACATTTAAGGTCCTGTCTAAGAGAATCAAATATTCCCTGACAATATTACAATTTACCCCGGGTTACTTCAGTACATCTCTCTTCTCTCTTCCTCAGTCACCGGCTGGAGTCGAGGGCTCAGGTGGCTCAGGCTTTCCTCGCCAAGTTCCAGCTCTCTAGCGAGGAGAAGGTGGCGCTGCGAGCGGCGAGGGACGGACCTGTTACCGAGGTAATCGCCGAGACCCGTGTAATTGTTGTGGAGTCTCCCATCTGCTGTTAGACACAGTAACAAGAGCTGCAATTCAACACCAATGATGCAGAACGTGTCAATCTCTGCACCATCAAGTAAATAACTCTCCGGACACAAAATTCACAGACACTAATGACAAAAATGGTCCTTTGACAATACAATACTGTCAGAGTATAGAACTGATTATCTGGACAAATATAATTTAGTACTTATTTTTAATTATCTTTTCACAGCTCTTTCTGTTCTCTTGTTTTAGTCCCACAAATACAATTTAAATAAAAAGTTGCTCAGTGTTATATAATGATGGTCTGATAAAGCTTCATGAAGCAGTGTCATTATTTTCAGAGCCCACTAGATGGCGGTCTCTGCCCCCATTTTCTCTTTATTTTAACAACTGGTCTAAAGAAACGACACATTATTTATAAACTGATGGCGCCACCTACTGACCTCTAAACAACATGACACTGTTTCATGAAGCTTCATCAGCCCATCACTAGTGTCATAATTCCATGTTCTGTTGACATTTCTTTAATCTCTGTGTTATATCTGGGTCAACTTGACCCAGATATAGATAACACAAGGGTTACTGATTTATAGTTGAAAACAATTAAACAACTAAACATGCTTAAATAAAAAAATGCTTTCTTTTAAAATATATCTAATAATTGCATTTTTAATTCAGGATTTTAACGATACAAAATATATTAACAAAACTTACAATATAAAACACATGCACACAATCAAACTCATTATAACCTGTTTGACTGGTGACATACAATTGATGTTATAGAATATAACATGAATGAAATGAATCAATAAATCAGATTAAAAATAAGAGTCAAATTAAATAAAACGTATGCAACAATATAGCCACTTAAAACAAACGCACACACACACAAATGTACCTTGACCTACACACAAATCTAACATTTTACCACACATTTTTCTGACTTTTTGTGTCTGCAGGACTTCTTCAAAGCTCTGTGCAGAGTGAAGAACATCCATGAAGACGTTAAAGTCCTCCTGCGGACCAACCAGCAGACCGCGGGGTGAAGATGACACAAACTCCATCTCATGTTCTAGAGATGGCAGGAGGGTTGTTTGTGTTGCGGTCGCTGGTGTGTAACGTGTGCGTTCTTTCTCCCAGACTGGAGATCATGGAGCAGATGGCCAACCTGCAGGCGGCGTCGTACGAGCAGCTCTACCGCTGGGCTCAGAGTACGTAGCAGGTCCATCTCTCGCTCACCGCAGAGGTCGTGCTGAGTCACCGGCATAAGTGACGCTTTGTCAACCCACGAATAAAGTTAAATCCCCTCTCAAAAGATTTTCTTATAATCCTTAAATATTGTCAAAGATGGATAAACAAACTGAAAACTGCTCTTTGTGCCAAATCCTTTCAAGTATTTATCTTAAGTCCAGAAACCTTGAGCACTTTGTCTCGACCTGGTTCTGAGTGACTTCATGTTGTTGTTTTTTGCAGCATTTGTGAAGTAAATTCTGTTTCCAATGGGTCCATGTTGAAAGTGGTATCACAGTGATGGAGATGTTTTCTATGTGTTGCAGATGAATGCAGAGGACTGACCCAAGAGACCTGTGACATCATCCCGGTCCTCACCCAGGCCATGGAGGCGCTGCAGGACCGACCTGTTCTGTACAAGTAAGACTGTACAATTAAAGATGTCGATTTAGTTGCAATTTAATCAAACATTTTATGTGTTTTAACATTTTAACCATGTTTTTTATGTTTCGAAAACATTTTCTCCACTTTTTCATGAAGTTTCATTTCTCATTTTTTACACTTTCTTTCTATAAAATATTTGTAGTTTTGTTAGTTAGGTTTGTATTATTGTGTTTATTATTGTTTATTTATTTTTCCTGTTGCTTTTAAACACCCTTTCAGCTTCTGTCTTTAGCTCACCATATTGAATCTTCTTAATTATCATCCCTTTATTATCTAAAGTTTGTGTTTTTCTTTTATGTTCTTGTTTTTGTCCCCTTTTCTTCTTATTTTTTTCCGCTGCTTTATATTATTCTGATTTTATAAAACCTGTTTGTATTGAATAAATGTTTCCCCTTTTTAATTACTATTTTTGTATAAGCTTTTTTATCCCCCCCTGTTATTCCTTTAAGGGAATATATCTCTATATTTTTAATCTATATTATTTTAATCCTCTTTATTTATAATTGAATTCACTGGGAAAAAATACCCTTCAATATTTTAAAGTGAATACATTTGTTTTTTCCTTAACCTGCTAACAGAAGTCCCACTGTTTTGTGTGGGAAAATAAATCCTCATCCCGGTTAACACAGGTTGCTCCAAAATAATCTTCCTGGGGTTTACTGTGAGTTTAACACTCAGGAAAATTTCACACGTTACTCGGGGATTAGCTATATCTGTCAGGTCCTCCTTGTCTCCCGGTTCTGCTTCTCGGAATCGCACCTGTGTCAGTGCCGAGAAAAAGTCTTCAAGGTCGACGGCGGGTCGGGGATGTTTTCGGCTGCCACCGTTCCCAGAATTTAAATCCGCCACTATCTTGTGTTTAGTCTGACAAAAAGAGAGAAGATCGCTGCCAAGTAATCAAAACAACCGCAGCAAGTCTTCCATTTTGCAAGAAAGGGAATAATTGTTGTGCTTTTGTCACAAAAAAACCCCCAAAAAGCAGCCAACTCTGGCTTTTTTTTTTTTTCTAGGTACGTGCTGGATGAGTTTGGAACTGCACGCAGGAACGCGGTCGTGCGAGGGTTCATCGACGCCCTCACGCGCGGTGGTCCCGGCGGAACCCCTCGCCCCATTGAGATGCACTCGCATGACCCGATGAGGTAAATTCTAAAGATGTTTCAAACAGAAAATCAAGTTCATTTCTTGAATGTTTACTTTTAATGGAGACAAGACGGTATTATCTAGTTTGGGTCGCTAACTTGTGGTTGAAACGTGACAACAAAAATTAGTCAATAATAATAATAATTAAAAAAAAGAATGTTAAAACTCCAGCTCAGGTTCGAAAACAAGGAGAAAATGAGCACCCCCTTCCTGCAGATATAGGATTGATAATGAACGATACCTTTCTGGGTTTATGTTTCTCATGGAAGACCAGGTAGAGAAAGGTATTCTGTGCCTCCGTGACAAATGGTGTCAGAAGTGGGATGTTGGCGTGAGGTCATTTCTTTGCTACCTGGTTTTGAAGCATATGATTGATAGATGCATATAACGGATGGTGTTGTTTGAAAGGAAGACTGTCTGATGGACGTCCCAGGGTATTTCTAACTAGGAGGTCAAGAAGTGTGTTCGAATGCTGTCACAAATGCTGGTTGCGTTGTGCTAAGGGTTGTCATCCGTTTGCATGATCACTTGGGTCATGTGATCAGAACTCTCTGCAACCAAGACAAAAAGTTTAAGCCAAAACCAGAAGTCGAGTGTCAAATTGTTGAGTTATCTCACTTTTCCGTTTAAATATATCTAGATAAGAGAAGAGAAAAGTTCCCTGCGATGGACAATGAGCCAAAGTGGGAAAGATAAAAGTCCTTAACAGGCAGAACCAAACTTCTTGTGAACCGCGTTCTACTGTGACCGAGACAGAGAGAAGAGACAATATCAATCCATTCTTAGAACTCTGAGGTGCTGATCCTCATCTCCGCCACCTAACAGGCATAAAATTGTTAGGTGAAGATTTTTTGCTCAGCGGACATGATCAGCGGAAAAAAAAAAAGAAGCTTGTGACAATTTAAGTCAATATTTCAGCCTTCGTTTCCTGGCCACAATTGTTTCCTGCTGACAAACACAAGTTGATTATACGTCTGTCGTGTCCTGAATTGTGTGAGAGTTTCCTGCAGCACCACATCCCCCCTCCGCTCGCCTCGGCCCCGAAGCCAAACGCGAGATTTTCTCAGAACATCCGCCACATTTGGAACACAAAATCACCTCCACTTTGCAGGACAGCGTTTCTCAGAACATCAAGTTCTTTTCTCACATCGTTTTCAGTCTCACTTACACACAGGAACACATCTGTAATTTGCTATTTTTCACCATTATGTAACTGACGACACTGTGTGTGTGTGCTGTTGAGTGTGTGCACGATGACCTCGTAGCCGTGGTCGGATGTTCATCCTGGCTTGTCGCCCCCACTCAGGTATGTTGGGGACATGTTGGCCTGGCTGCATCAAGCTGCTGCTTCTGAGAAGGAACATCTCGAAGCTCTACTCAAACAAGTCACCATGCAAGGTACGACCTCCTCTGTTTAAATTGGGTCTCGCATGGCGATGTAACCATCGACCTCCCACCAACAACTTCATGAATTTATTCATTCATTTTTTTTATAATATTTCCATGAAATGGTTCCATGAAATCGGAAAGCACCAAGTGTTAAAGTCTAGATCTTGATAGTCTTCATGGTCTCAAAACTATTATGATGCCTGCCGGCCGATCATCAAGTTGTGATCAAAACTGGAACACAGCTCTAGAAAGTTGTTTTCTGTTAACTAGACCAGAGTTTTAAACTGAATCGCATAAGGGTGAACAAAATGCTCATCACCCAAACTGTCTTTAACGGTGTCAGGTTAGGATCTGACTCGGTTTAATTCAACGAAGAATAGAAAGCAGGTTAAAAGACACACATTTTACTTGTATAAATGGGAAAGTAGAACAGAGTTTACATGTCCGTCTGAATCCTTTTCTGAAGCACAGAGCTGTTAGTTCGCTGTTATATCTCTGTTGCGGTTTCAAAAGTCGTAAGTGCTCTTATTTAATTTTTCCACCAAGGTGTCGTCAGAGGTGTCGTTTAGCCCTTTAGAGACCAGTTCCTGGCATCTCTGACATCTCCAATCCTTGCATTCCTTTCTCACCGGCAGTGATTAAATTATAATAAAAATATCGGCGATTAAGTAAATTTGATGAACATACCTTCCCATCCAACAGGATGTCTGTCGTCAAAAAACAATATCTTTATTCTTGGAGTCCTGGTCCATCTTAGCTATATCTGCATCTATATCTTCATTGCCAAATCCTCCAATCAACTTCACTTTCATATCGACATTGATTTTCAAGCATCAGGCCACATTAATACACTTGGTGGGACACATTAGGGCCCCTGTCCAGAGTTTGACAATGTTCTACTTCATTGTACTACTAGTGTTGTATAGGCTGTTGTGGTTTGCACTTCCCATATGTACAGTTTAAAAAAAATAATACTATTCTAGCTTATGGGTATAGTCGTTATTGTATCCTCCTTTATATCTTTGTGTGTAAATTGCGCTGCTTTGAACATGTCCTCTCCCCACTGTGGGATTGATAAAGTAATCGTATCTTATAAAATACTGTATACTTCAATGATATAGAAGAGACTCACTGATCATCACCATGGATTCAAATATTACTTTAAAAACTATATTTTCTCAAAAACCAAAGTTTGCAATCCTAATGTATCTTCCATGGCAGTTAAAAAATCCTCTCTCCTCTTCAACCCTTATCTTTTCTACATAGGGAAAGGAATCAGATAAGATAAGTTAAGGTGCATGTACTGAAGCTTGTGTAACACGGGCTGAGCATGAAGCTACAGTTTGACGTTTAATACAGAAATTAAGCAACTTTTTTTTCAGGTGTGACGGAAGACATGCAGGAGTTGGTCGGCCACATCACTGAGGGCGTCTGCCGTCCTCTTAAAGTAAGAGTATACTTAGTGGTTTGTCATCATGGTGTCTGATCACATGACCCCCCGCACAGGTTCGGATAGAGCAGGTGATCGTGGCCGAGCCCGGCGCCGTACTCCTGTACAAGCTGTCCAACCTGCTGAAGTTCTACCATCACACCATCAGGTTGTTCTGCAATAGAAAAAAGCATCACATTGTCTCTTGAATCTGAGTCTTACGGTCAGTATTATTGGATGTTTACAGCTCCATCATTGGAACCAGTGTGGCCTCACTGCTCATGACCCTGGATGAAATGCACGTCCTCAGCAAAAAGATGTTCTTCAACAGCCTGAGCCTTCACGCCAGTCGTCTCATGGACAAGGTGGAGCTGCTGACACGTTTGTTTTGAGATCGCCACTAGCGGAGAAAAAATGCGGTTTAGGTTTCATAACTGGCTTATTCAGACACAACACCAGGATAGAGACACGGAGACTGACCTTCAGGGGGGAAAGTGCAGCTTTTTCCATGACTGCCCAGGACAAAACAAAAGTATGAGGGGGAGAAAAAAACATGTTCACATCCCTCTGAGACTTTCATTCTCATTGTCCTGCTGCTGTGGTCGACTGTTTACACATTCCTTTCACAAATGCGCACACACACCTCCTTCGGCCACCTTAAAAATAACAGGCAGATTTCAAGCTGCGTTTCGGTGCCACTTTGACCCAAAATCTAGCTTTTGCATCTGGATGAAGTAAAATATTTAGTTTATAGGGAGACTAATGTTAAAACCCAACTATCCTGACTCCATCACATGTTTCAAATGTTGAAGTCTTCCTCTCCAAGATGTAATGAGTCTCTCATCATGAACATGTTTTGAACTTATTACTTTATAAAGTTTTTCCCCACCTGAAGCTAAGCGAACGAGGTTATGAGAGTCCATTATGGCGGAATTGTTGTCTTCACTTCTCCTAGAGGCCAGCTGTAATCACGTCCTGCTTTGTTTATACAAAGAGTCCCTTGGAGGTCGAGACTTCTGGGATTGATGATGTGTAGTGACAAATCATGATGCGTGATGCAAACTCCTGGAGATTTATTTTAAACTTTTTCTTTCACTTGACACTCTTCATCCAACTCCCTTTCAGTGAACTCTTCACTACACATCATTGGATCGCTCACGTTTTCTGCTCCTCTTATCCGCAAATCTTTCTCTTTCTCTAGTTATTACTTTTTACTTATGTTTCTCTTGACACTCGTGCAGGTGAATCTGCTCTGTTTCCTTCTTCATAATGACCGTTCAATGCTTCTCTCTTCTCTTTAAGAAGCTAAAGTAGTTTGAAAGCTGCATATTAAATCCTGTTGACGGCAGCAGGATGGTCAATTAAGAGGTAATCTCTTAATGAAGGTGCCGGTTCGTTTAGTTTAGTGTTAACATGCACAGTTCATTACAGGTAATATTGACAGACATCCACTTACAATCTTCTTTGTTTTCTTGCCACAAGTAATTGCAGTTAAGTCTCTGGAAAATGTCAAACGGATCAAATAAGACGGCCGACAGGAATAAAAGATTTCTATATTCATCACATACACAGTATAAATCTATCAATATGACCGGTTTTGAAATATGCTGCTTCAGCTAAATTGATAAATATAGTGCAATACAATGAGGGGAAATAAAGAGAACCCTCTTAAATTTGGAATTCATTGTTGTAGAAGTCGAAAAGAGACGAGATGTTCACTCCTTACCGATGATTTATGTTCCACCTGCAGGTCCATGGTCAGGTTCGACCGCTCCTCTCTTAAACAAAACAAGTCTATTTTCTGAAACCACTTAAGCAGGAGGAACATTTGGTAAAGCTCTGCTCTCAAAACAGCACAACTTGTGAACCGCAGGAGTCGAATCGACGTCCAAATACACGTCAGCACGAGCTCTTCCCGCCACGCTTCCGTCCACGTCCCGATCAATATCAGTTACAAGAATTAGCCGTGTAGTGGGGTGTTAATCAGATCGCCAGGCCTTCTGAGTTTTGGTGTCAATTTGATGTAATGGCAGGAACACCGACTTCCCATAATTTGCTCCATTAGACGGGCAGAGAGAGTCTCGGCTCCAGGGGCGGATCAAAGACACTCGTCTGCCCTCGCCATTTGCTCTGGTTATTAGTCGGATTATCTTTGAAGAAGTGCAGCGAAGAGAGTGTCCTTCATTATTTTTTAACCTCACAGTTCCTCTGTTACCCTCTAGGTGGAGCTCCCCCCCGCTGACCTGGGTCCTACCACATCCCTCACCCAGACCCTGTCCCTCCTGAGAGAGGTCCTCGCCTCTCACGACTCCTCGGTGGTTCCTCTGGATGCACGTCAGGCCGACTTTGCTCAGGTAGAGCATCCATCTTCTTCTGTCGGAAAAAAAAAAGAAAAAGTTATGGATCAGCTGTCTTGCAGTCAAGGTCACATTAAGACAAAAAAAAGGCCCTTTTGTGATTGCGAATAATCGTCTGAAAGGCTTGATATATCTTATGTCTTTTCTGTTTGTCTCCTACCAAAGCAAAACAAAGATGTTTTGGATGAATTCAATATGATTGCAAGTCTCAGTATTGTTGACATCAGACATCTCCGTTCCTTATCTTATCTTAAACACTGTAATCTTAATCAACATAAACATGAATCTACTCTCTGATTTTAGTCAACATGTTTGGGGCCTCATAATATTATTGGGCGTTCCAGATTTGGCCCTCAGTTTGCCACAAGGCCATTATAACCATAGCGTGACCCCGGGCCACGTTTGACCGTGTTTACAGGGCCCTCATTTTTTAAGTCCACCAGGATCTTATTTTTCTCATCCTCTTTAGGTTCTGTCCTGCATCCTGGACCCGCTCCTGCAGCTCTGCACGGTGTCGGCCAGTAACCTGGGCACCGCCGACATGGCTACCTACATGGTCAACTCGCTCTACGTCATGAAGACCACCCTGGCGCTCTTCGAGTTCACCGACAAGAGGCTGGAGATGCTGGAGTTCCAGGTGAGATCTCCACCGACCTACCAATGAGCTCTGTGACACTGATGGAGGAGACTATCGAGTGACATTGTGGTCGCAGCCAAATTAAAAACCTTTTGTTCAGAGGGGCTGCCCATTAAAAATCTAATTATTGTGTTCATTAAAACATCTCAAGAGGACTCAGAGGAGCGGCCTCATGCGGTTCCTGCTCCTCCATTGATGACTGGTCTTTTGTCCGCTCTCTGACCGCTCGCTCTCCTCCCTCCTCCAGATCGAAGCTCACCTGGACACCATGATCAACGAGCAGGCGTCGTACGTGCTGACCAGAGTCGGGCTGAGCTACATCTACAACTGTGTCCAGCAGCACAACGCCGAGCAGGTCCGGCTCTCCAACACACACTCACTCGTGATGTTCGACCGTTTGGTTACTTAAATCAACTTCAAATTACCATGACATATCAAAATAAAAGCCAGGGTTGAAATTAATAAACAAGGATTTATTACCCACAGAACATCACTATTATTTAAACAGCTGTCAAAATCAACTCAAATCACAAATAAACCTTCTTTTTTTTAATATAAATATCAATATTTTCAATCAAAGTTTATAAACGAACAGGTTTTCTCTTTTGCTCTCCTCTTTTTTTCTGAAATTAAATGAAAGCATTTCCTGTTTCAAGCAAACAAAAATGAATACTAGTTAAAAACTATACATTTTTTCTCTAGTAATCTCATTTGGCCCAATAAATTAAATCTCAAGACGGGTTCAGATATTCTACCAAATCTTTAGACACTTGTCTTTCAGGTCCCGTGCGATCTCTGGGTCAAATTGACCAGGAGGCCCTTGTCTCTGGGTCAAGATGAACGACCTCCCTGGCATCCAGAAATAAATATGCAGTGGTGGAGGTCCTTCATCTTGACCCAGAGAAAACACAAGGGATACCACAAACACATTTGTTTTTTTTTGGCCACTGGGTCATCTTGACCCAGATGTCGAACAATGACTGTCCCTGTTGAGTGTTGCATACTTTTCTCTCATTGGCCATTTGTCACTCAAATCCCGTACCTTGATACAGACAGGATGCCGCGAGTCAAACTAAACCCCACAGCAAGAAGATCAGTTGTAAGAAGAGTTGATGCTAATTCCTAAAAACTGAAAATGTTTTCCCGCCTGCCAGGCTCTCAATGTTTTCAATGTGGCCTCTATTGCAAAAAAGTTTGGACACCGCTGCCTTAATGGGTTTTCTTTGTGAGTGGAAACAGGCCCCAAAATAATAGGTCTGTTGTTATTATAGAAAATTCAGGAGAAAAGATAGTTGTGGTTTATCATCCCGAGTCCTGGGTCACCTCAGGACGAGCCAGCTCGCCCGGCTGCCCCGTCAAAACCTTCATCCTCCTGCACACGACACGGCTCCGCGGGTGGCCTTATTTTCCCTTAAATACTAAGATTTCTCCTCACCCCGTTCACACATGACAGCATCCAGATGTCAAAAATGAAAATCCCCGAGTTAAGTCCCGGTCGCCTCGGCCGGACTTTCACCATCAACTTTTTCATCCCTGTAATTTTCTGCGTCACGCAAATGAGATAAAGAACGGGAAGCAGTCGCTCCGATGGATTTGCAGACTGGTCGTATGTTCGCTCATGTGGATATAGGCTCATAAAAGGGCTCTCTGGCCGCGACCCTTAAACGACATGGCAGCGTTTTTATGTCCGTCATTTAGTCACTGAAGCCTGCAGGACGAGCATCAGCAGCTCATTGACTCGCTACAATATTGACTCTGCTTTTATCCCCGGGATCTTTTACTGTTTTCACGGAACACAAATATAAGTCTGTTTAATGTTAAACTGCATTTGAATCTGAAACTGAAGCCAAATTAATCTCTAGGATCCACATTTTTAAGGGATGAGAATATTGTTTCGAATCATCTCGTCCCACGGCCACATTCTTGTGATTGGTAAAATATCAGGGTTTGTCACCATGCGTCATTAATCCGAGGAGTCTCCATCTCCAAGGGACTCGTTGTATAAACAAAGCGGGTGTGATGACAGCTAACTGGAGAAGGAGTGAAACGATTAGTACATCATAATGGACTCCGCTCTCGTAACCTCTCATTCGCTGTGATTTCAGACGGGGAGAGAAGTTTATAATAACTAAATATAAATAAAAGTAATGATTTCAAGAACACGGTCATGATGAGAGACATCTTCGAGAGGAAGACTTCAACATTTGAAACATGAGTGAGTCAAGATAGTTGCGCTTTGCCCTTTGAAAAAAAATAAACACCCATTAAAACACGTAATGTCAACATATTTTGTATGTTATCCAGTTTCTTTTTAACTAAAAGGTCTGTAGATCAAAATTTGATATTTTAAGCTTTGCTTAAAGTTTGCTAAGCACATTAAAGGCCTGGATGTGGCCATGGGGCATGTGTCTGACACCTTAAAGAAAAGTTAAATTAAAACACACTATCAAATCCTCTCTGAGGTCAAAGGGTCTTGGATCTGGTTATCTAGTTACGTTGGACCTTTTTCATCTTCTCATCTTCCCTCAAATGAACTACCTACAGCTTATTCTGGGTCTGCCCCGGGGCTTCCGACCACTCGAACATCTTATCAGGACGGCCTCCAGTAGACTGACACGATGCTTGAACGACCTCAGCTGACTTTGAGGAGGACAAACGTGACATTAAGATTAGTTGCTTGATTGTTTAATGGGTCGAGTTGATTAACTCAGATCTTTGTGATACAGTGAGGTTTGAGAGCTACGGATGAAACAGCGAATATTTTCTGTTCTCTCAACTCTAACTTCATTTCCAGTTTCAATGTCAAGCTGTCGTTTTGAATCCATTTTCTCTCCTCCCAGGGTGCTCTGTCGCTGCTCCCCGGCATGGACAGCGCCTCGATAAAAGCAGCGATGGTAAGTCTTGACGACATAAATCCACCGAAACATATGTTCGACGTTCACTTTCTTTAATCCCCATTATCTGGACAACAGACTCCGATCACGTCGTATCTTCGTCTCAACTCAAATCCTCTTTTTTGCAGATTTACAGACATTTATCTGTAATCTGGTTCATCCGTGTGGCGGATTAAAAACAAACTACTTTTGTCTTAACTTTTCTCGTGCAGGTCCAGTTCGACAGATACCTGTCGTCGCCGGACACGCTGGTGATGCCTCAGCTCAACTTCCTGCTCAGCGCCGCCATCAAGTGAGTCATTTCCGTCGTTAGCTAACAGCGGTGCCGCGGCGGGCGAAACGCAGGCGGCGGTGCTTTAATTCCCATTTCTATTTCCAGCCGGTTAAAAGCAACGCTGACCTAGCGTTGCCCCCGCACGCCGCTCGACCACGCAGGTGAACGCGATCATTACTGCATTCCAAACAAAACACTCCACCAAACGCACACAGAATCCCGAGCGCTAAATTGCTAAAAATCCGCCGACACAGAAACGAGCGAGCGGCGTGCGGCACCGGTCTGTATTTGTCTTTGATCAGAAAATGCTTTTAGGCGAACGCCACATCGCCCAGGCTGAGGATGAGTCACGTTTCCTGGGAAGTGCAGGCGGCTGGTGGAGCACTCTGTACCTCAGGTTAATGTTCTCTATTAATGGACACGAGCACACTGATGGGCAGGACGCCATTAATTAGCTTCTGGTCCATTTCTCACTCACATTGGTTCCCTGAAATCATTCCTCCCCTCTTTGCCTTTCTCTCCCCCTCCCGGCCGTCTCTCTCTCGCGTCGCCGCTCACCTAAACACACAAAAACACCCTGAAAACACTAATGGAGCGCACAAACAATGGCCACTGGCGCACTTTTTTTCTTTTTTTTTTGACTGCCTCCGTTTCACATTTCATGCATTTGTGGAGCGAAGGTGTTGCAACGTCGCTCCTGCTTCTCGGTGGACCAATTAAAAAATACGGATCTCAAGAGCCAGAGCGGATCCGAACCGAGGACGCTCCCTCAGTGTCCTCGAGACCTCTTCAGTCCAGAGGTGTCTCTCCCACCGCAGGGAAGAGCTCTGATCTCGTCTGCCATTCCTAAAGCAGTGGTTTTATTCCTTGATATTATCTTTAATTAACAAGTCTGTGACTTCACATGACCAGATTATTCACAACGAAATAAAATGTAAAAAAAAAGCCTCAATTAAACCAAAACTAGTGAAGCGAAACTTTTCTGAGCACAGAAACGTTCAGTCTTGGTTGACAAAATGTTCTCAACATGTTTAGTTGAGTTGTGGGTTTAATGTCGTTTGGATTAATAACAATGGTTGTCAATCAAGTAGAAACTACCGTGTGTATCATGTGACTAATGGACAGAAAAGAAAATATGGAATGCTTGAAAGATGTTTTTGTCAATGAATGGTATCGTGATAATAAGATCTTAATTTTTTCATTGTCCTTAAATCAAGGAAAATGTGTAGATACAGTATATTTTTATAACCATTAGCTAAGATAACAATTACATAACTTTTACATGACTCACAGTTCTGTACTGAAACATCTCTGAATTAATTCTGAATAATAAATGAAATGGTCAATAAAGTCACTCAACAAATGTTGGAATATTGGCCATTTTAATGTGTTGTACTTTATGCAACAAGTAGGACATAAGTATTTTTAAAGTAAAAGGCTTTTCTTGGAAATACCAAAAAAAAAACTTAATTTTAGAAGAAAAAAACATTTGAATAATTGAAAAATTAAATGGTCATGATAACTTGAAACCAAGAGGTTAAAAGCTGCAGCATTACTGCATGCTGTCTTGGTAAGAAAAACAAAAAACATGGAATTTTGAAAAAAAAAATCTGTTAAAAAGGTAGGGATGATGAATTCAAGACAAAAAGACAATCTCAAAATGTGTGTTTTTAGATTTTCTTTTTTTTTTTTCAATGAAAACCTGTGTTAAAAAACGTTTGATACTGCTTCGATGTGCAGGTGTGTAACTCGCCCATAGGTGGCAGTGTGGAACGTCCTATGTGGCAGCGGCTCAATGAGAGTAATGACAAATTGTTATTCTTGACTGACTAACTCCAGCTCCAGACCGCTGACTAATCCCAGCAGGGTTCTGTTCAGTGTTAAAGCGCCGCTCTGTGTTGGCAGGGAGCAGATCTTCCGTCAGTCCACGGAGCTGGTCTGCAGGGCCTACAAGGAGGTCCACGCGGCGCTGACCTGCCCCGCCAGCAGCTACAGGGAGCCGGAGAACCTGGTGCCGCGCTCGCCCCAGCAGGTCCAGACGCTGCTGTCCTGAGTCTCTCCTGCAGGGTATTTATAGAGTCTAGGTGGGGTTCCCTTCTGGCTCTCTGTGGGAACATCTTTTTAAATGAAGATGACGTTTTATGACTAAATGAAGAAACTCAAACACTATTTCTGTCTTCGCTGATGAGTCGTGTCTGACCTTTATAGTCTCAAGTCTTCTGTCCATCAATCCATTCTTTTGTCCTTACGCATCGTTTCCGTCTCCACCCGGTCACTGTCTTCCTTCATTCTACTATTAAAATCTAATCCTAAAAATCTAATTATTTGTACAAAAGCATGATTTATGTCCATTGTACAGTTTAAAATATTGCCTGGTAACGCTTATGTTTTTCTGGCTGTTACAAAGACACTGTTTTGTTATGTCATATCAGGAGCCAAGGTCTCAAAAGGGTCAGTTCTAATACAATTTAATTTGACTGTTTGGTAGTTAAATAGACTTGTTAACATATCCTCACCGCCCTGTGTAGGGGGTTGTTTTGATGGTCAAAAGAGACAAAGATGTAGAAGAAGAAACTTAGCATTAGTTAGCATCGGCAGCTAAATATGGTGAAACTATGTCCCTTGAAATATGTTATTATCCTCATGTTTGACATGTACATGAAAAATGAAGAACTCTGATTTGTTCCTTATTAGACTTTGAACGCAGCAAATAGCGTAATTAATTACAAGGGAAAATATTCATAAGTAAAACCACCCTGTAAAACTCTATCTTTATATAGTTTTATGATCTTAAATCCAAAAGCATTGACCAGACAATATTGAATTTTAGGACATAAATGAATCTAAATGAAACGAGGGAATAAGCTGTATAAAATGAATGAATAGAAGTGACTCTTCTCGGTATTGGGACACCAAAATGACACCTGTGCCACAATAAAAACAAATTAGTGTGTATGTATATGTTTTTTCAGGTTGTATATAACTTCCGTAAGATTAATGTTTTCAACATTTTTTTTTTTTAAATCCACACCTCCACCACCAACACAGCTGTCCATCATCCTGACACTTCCTCTGTCAGATCTTTTTGTTTCAACTCCTCTGTGACTCTGTTGATGGATTCATGAACAAATGAAGGATTCTAAAGTCGCCTCAGTCATCGAATCACTGCGATGTTCTCAACAAATGTGTCGCAACTCGTGACGCCCGTCTCCTCGAAACAGGAAGTCAGAATTTTGATTTGTGCCTGATCTTGGCCGAGTTCCCTCTCGACCTCAACAAGTGCAGCATCTGGATCCTGCCGGCAGCATCCGGGCCCCGAACCCTCGCTACGATAACGCCGCGACCGTGTCACGCTGGCCTAGTTCTGTGCTCGGCACGTGAACCTCCTTTTTCCTGTCACCGCTCCGCTAATGATCCGGCAGATGTGAGGCAGCACTTAGGCGGCAGGTAGAGGCGAGTGGCCGCCGGTAAACATCCATCCCATCATGCGCTTCGTGGGGCAGCGGTCGAGCTTTTGAGCGGCGGAGCGTGAGATCTGGGTGAGAGGACGAGCCCCCTTCAGCCGCCACTTCACACCTCCATCCACCCTCTGTTACATCAGCCACAGAAACGTTCTTTACCACATTTTTTGTCTCAAGTTTCCTCTCGTTGTCTAAAACCAGTTTGTTGATGATCGCTTTCTTTACAATTAAAAAAAAATCGCAACCCTCTTTTTTTAGACACTCCCCTGAAGCCACTGCAGTTTAGCTATGTGGGGGAAAAAAATAGGATTCTTTCAAAAAACTTCGACCCATTCACATCTCTCTTCAACTCTTCACTGGCTTCCAGTTTCTTTCAGGATAAACTTTAAAATTCTGGTTCTTACTTTCAGATCTATTCATGGTCAGGCTCCTCCTTACATCACTGATCTGATACAGCCTTACACCCCAGCTCGGGCTCTGAGGTCTGTGGATCAGAATCCTTCCAGGATGTTGCTCCTTAGCTTTGGAACGATCTTCCTCTCTCTTTGTGCTTGATGGATCTACTGACTCCTTCTAGAAACATCTTAAGACGTTTTTATTTGTTCAGGCTTTTCCTTGATTTTCTGGAACTCCTGTGTTGTTCTCAGTATTATCTTGATCTTTAAAGTATATACTTTATTGAATATTGTTTTGATTGTTTAAGCGCTTTGTGACCCTGGTCTGGAAAAGCGCTATACAAATAAAAATGACTTACTTACTTCCATGCAAAACCATAATAACCTGAGACAATAGTCAACATAAAGTGGTTCTAGGATCGGCCTCAAGACCTGATTCAGGAAGCACAAGTCTACGGCACTGATAGCGCCGACATCAGAACCGGTATTTTCCGGGCGGCATGTTTTCACAAGACCTGCGTCGACGACGTAACAGAAACCTTCGCTCCAGTCCCGCTGATACCTTGACCCAGACTTCGTGCTTCCCGGCGCTTATCTTCCTGCTAAGATAACAACCTGGTCCAATAGGAAGTTGTTTGCCAATCAATGGCTGTTATAATGGACTTTGTGCCGCTACATTGTCGGATCAGAACCAGGCACGTCGCAATCAGGGGTTTTGATGATTCTCACAAACTGGGCCGCGGCCACAGATTACAGAGCGTTGCATAATCCTCCAAAACATTGTCGATTTATTATTTATTTTGCTTTCATTTCAGGATTCATGACGCGGCCGACACTCCTCGCCCCCCCTCGAGTGCCTCTCCCCTCTATATACCCAGTAGGACTCGAGGACCCTCATATTCTTCCCAGGCCACTCGAAATGGCGTCCATCTCATTGTGGCTCCCTAAAAAATCTCGCATCAGAAATGCTCTTGATTATGCGCCGCATTGTTGTGGGAAAAGGTTACTGTCAGTCAAAGCCCCTACTCTGTTGTGTAATGGCTCTATTAGCGCAGCAAACGTGTGGGGAGGGGGCGCCGAAGTGCTGACCTGAATCATGAGCGCGCATAATTATCCGTTTTCTCATAACTGATTATCTCACGATTGTTTAAGGGATATTGATGGGTTTTTATTTGAAGAAATGATGGTAAGGGGGGGCTTTAGGGTTCAAGACCAGACGAGTACCATATTTTCCGGACTATATGTCGCTCCGGAGTACAAGTCGCACCAGCCATAAAATGCATAATAAAGAAGGAAAAAAACATATATAAGTCGCACTGGAGTATAAGTCGCATTTTTGGTGGAAATTGATTTGGTAAAATCCAACACCAAGAACAGACATGTCATCTTGAAAGGCAGTTTAAAATAAAAATAGAATAGAGGCAACAACAGGCTGAATAATTGTACGGTATGCTAACATGACACAACTGAGAACGTGCCTGGTATGTTAACATAACATATTAAGAGTTATTCAGATAATTATAGCATAAATAACATGGTTAGAAGTTTACCAAACCATCCGTGTAACTCCAAATAACTAAAATCCAATGAAATCTTCACCCTCGGGGTCACTTTTAAACAACTCCGCTAACTCCGGAGGTAGAAGATGCGGCGCTTCCTCTTCTACGTCGAAATTATCAACACAGGCCTAGAGCGCCCTCTTGCGGTTGTGTGTGAAAATAACATGTATATAATGTCTTAATAATTTCACACATAAGTCGCTGTAGAGTATGAGTCGCACCTCCGGCCAAACTATGAAAAAAACTGTGACTTATAGTCCGGAAAATACGGTACTATGGAATCTAGGGACAAAAAAAACACAAACAAATGTTTGAATAAAAAAACTTAATTTTAATTGGACTGGTCCAAACAAAGACGAATCAAAGTCTTTAGTGGTTCAGTTGAGACGTCATTGGTTTCAAAAAATCAGAGGCTCAGATGATGGGGTCAAATCTCAAGATTATATCAAGGTAGACTTTGCTTAACTGGTATTTTGTTAGGCCAAGAATCTAAACAATTAAGATCCAGTGTCACAGTAAATGAAGAAGGAAGAAGAAAACAAGATCAGACTTTTATGGTCAAGTCTTAGAATTTTGACCAAAACAAGACGTTGTTGCGGAACAGAAAATCGGAAACCGACGAAAACCTTTGGGGTTTAACTTAGTGAAAATGAAGGACCAGAAAGTTAAGTCCCAGGAAAGTAAAATCATTGACTTTTATTGAACAGGGTATATAGTCGAAACAAGAGTTGTTTCACTTAAAAGTTATAAATGAATTTAATTATCGGTTTGTTTTTAGCGTGTTTTGAAATCACGCAATGACTTACCAAATGTGGCCGCCACAGATATCAATGTTGTGAATAGGAACGAGGCATGAAGACTATTTGAGGTTGATACCGAAGCAACAACAAACAACAAGACGGTGACACGTATCAAGCTGTGAGAAACGTTCAGGGTCAAACCGTCATGAGGACACAAAGTACTCTTTTGCCCCAAAACAACACAATACCTTTGATAAAACAAATACTTTTAGGGGCTCAGACCAGACATGTGGGATCTTAAGACGCGTAAAGTGACCTGTTGCTGAAGTTCCGATGGTTCACGATTTCACCTGAACAGACTTTGTGAAATCGATACCTTGATCACAGCTTTTTTTTTTTTATCTTCTATGTGTTTTTAAAGGATCATCTCGTCCTACGGACAGAAAAAAACTTCTCCACATAGTCAGTGATTGGACTCGTTATTAATGCACGGCCATCTGCCGCCGCCGAGTCAAACTCCCCGGCTGACCAGATGCACGTCCAGGTGGCCCGATGAACGGTCATTTGAAGCTCCGTGTTTGGTTAGTCGTGTGATGACAGCGAAACACGGACTCGACTGGTTCTCTCTGGCCGGAGATCAACCAATGACCGGGTGGAAAAAAAACCTCCGACCCTCTCCCCCCCCCACGGTGCCCCAGAATGTTGTACTGAGCTGTGGGTCTTCATTGTGTAAGTCTTCTGCTCCCGCCAGAGAAATGTTTGCTCTTGCCGGTCTGAACACTTTGTCCGCAGTCCAGCACCAGACCGGCCGGTTATTTCTGAATCATTCATGACTATTGTTGTTGGGCCGTGGTCACCCCTCAATCCCGTCTGCCCGTCAGAGTAATTGCTGCTAATAGGAGACATCACTGAGTGGATCAGAACGAGAGGTTCCCGTCTATGTCACTACAACTGAACCAGGATTTTCGGGGGGCCATGAGTTGTTTGGTCTGATACATAGATTTTTTGTAACGAGTCAATTTAAGTTTGAAATTACAATTGTGTGGTCAAAGAAATGTCTGGAATAAAGATCAATGAAGGCTTTGATTAGTTGACGCCAAACTAGAACAACGACCAGAACCAGAACGTCCTTAAAAGACAAACAAGTCAATGGGAGAATGAAATGAGATCCAGACTTTCTTGAGGTTTGGAACAAGATAAGTTCAAGGCCTTTTCCCAGTGAAGACCAAGATCAGCCCTTCTTGGCTACGACTGCTAAAGATCTTTTGTCTGGTCCTGGTCTTCACTTCTAAGGGTTTCAGGCTCATTTGGGTCTCTGGGAGAACTTCTAGTCTCGTTCTGAACTTAATCCTTACCTCTAATGGACTTGAGCTTCTTTAGGTCTGGACTGCTAAGGATCTTAGTCGAGTCTTGGTCTGGAATAATAAAGGTATCGGTCGATAAGAGCTCAACATGGATTTTATTGTCTAGATCAGTGATTTTCAACCTTTTTTGAGCCGCGGCACATTTTTTACATTTACAAAATCCTGGGGCACACCACCAACCAAAATGACACTCTAACACAGTAAAGTTAATATGTTACTATATAGTTAATATGTTTTTAATGTATTTATACATTAAAAAAACATATTAACAATATGTATTCAAACATGAATTCAAACTAACAGTTTATATTTGTTAATTTTAAACATGTCTGACATGAATCTCACTATTGTAAATGAGTTCAGATGTGCTCCAGTGTAAATGTTTATATTTTACATACACGGTTAGTAACAAGAATACTGCATTTACAGAGGCGAGCAGTGAATTATTTACATTTTAAAACATCTTCAGATGAAGTTTAACGAGAAAAAAACTGTTCATCAGTTACTTCACATCTTCATCGCTTTGTCTGATCGTCACTGAGCGTCATTAGAATTTGTGGCTCACCTGCACCTGGTTAACTTGTTTGGGTTTGAGCGTATTCTTATTATAAAGGTAATTTACAAGTAGTAAAACAAGTGTCTTTTAGGGACGTATCCTCGATCACATGATCACATGAGGAAAACCAGCATTTGTTGCACTTTCATTGGAACCTCCAGCTTCACTTTGATGGAACTGATGTGATGTTTCTGTGACTCTCATAGAGAAGAACCTGAAGCGACCAAACGTGCTTTATTTTGTTCGATATATTATAACACGAGTCCCGAAAAAGGACCAAGAGATTGAGACGAAGGAAGACCTAGGACTTTAAGAAGACCTTATTAAAGATGAAGTCAGGACATTAAGAACAAAAATCTGTTGTTCAACTAACAAAGTTCATGACTCGCTGTGTCGCTGGCTTCGGTCTTGGATGAATGACGGACATGTTGACTGGAGGTATATAATGTTTTGGGTGTCAAGTCGTCCAGTTACACACTGAGTTGCGTGGAACACTCGGACTCATGTTGACGAGCCGATGACTCCGACAGACTGTCCATTATGACTCACGCTCGCTTCTGTCTCATTGGTCCGAGCGCCATCAAAGCAGGGTCTTGTGACTCCACTCAGAACAGCCATGAGTTTATGTTTGTGTGCAGCAGCAGCAACACGCACACACACACACACTCACACACATGCACACACACACACTGAGGTCATGGCCGCTGGCCCGGTCACCCCACTTTCATACGTTTTCTCTCTGGAACAGTAAACAAGTGAGTTTTTGTCGGTTGCACTGTCGATGCAGTTACAGGTGGAAACATGTTTATTCATCTGTCATTCAGTGTCATTTTAAATAAATGTTAAAAAATATTGGCCATAGATATAGAAAAAGTAATCTGTTTTAATCTGGAGATTTAATCCCCAAAACAGACTTCAATGCAAGTGTTCAAGGGGTTGAGAGTTAACCTCAGATCAGCTGCAGCTAGCATTGTTAGCCACTAGCTAAGCTAAGTGAATTTTCATTGTACGTAACATCATTAGACGAAAAAAAGATTTATACGTTGATTTTATGATGTAACGAAAACAAAATGATCCTCATCTGATCACTTCGATTCTACGAGAGTCGTGGACGTTCTTTTTTTTCTTCAGCCATATTATTCTGGATAAAAATCGAAGACGATCCGGGAATCTTTCAAAATGTAATGCAAGTGCAACCAGGAAATCCTAGACTGAGCCGACTTGTAATCAGACATTGAAGCTGAACATGTTCTCACCACTTTGGGAACTTTGACCAAAGGACAAAAAAACACCAAAAAGCATTTTTCAAAAACGGCAAATAACAACAAGTTGGACATAACAAATGCTCATATAGAAAGTTTCCATTCGTAACATCTATAAAGACTCATGTGTTTGAACTACCATGAGGCAGACGACGACAAAGACGTGTATTTGACACTAAAACTTCCAAGAATACTCCAGAGGAGTATACGATAAATCTGTTAATATACTGCTCACATGACACGCATAATACATGCAACTTACAGATATAGTGAAACTGATAGAATAAAACGCCTGAACCCGGCTTGAAAGACAGTTAGTCCTCTTAGATCACAACATCAACATGCCATTGATCTTATCTGGGGCCCCGGGGCCTTAGGTCTATTTCAGATATATCAGATATATCTATTTCAGGTCTATTTGATACCAAAATAACACCAAGAAGATGAAATAGATACTTTCAAGACTTTTTTTTGTGGTCTCCCGTAATATTTGATTACCGTATCTTTGAAATTGGAGAGTTCATGCTTGATTCTGGGGCACCCCAGGGCACCGTTCTCTCCCCTCAAATGCATCGATTTTCACTTTGTCTTGCGATGAGATGGGGCTTCAACAAAATCAGCTTTTGTGCAGCTGGTGGTTAGAAACGCCCTGGAGCGAGTCCAGAGAACCACAAAGACGACGAACCCATCACGCGTCCAGTGACGTCCCTGGAGACTCCTGGTCGGTCAGGGGAGCCTCGGGAGATGCTCTGCAGTCATACAGGCCGCAATAACGTGACAACAGGGGGGCCTCGGTAGGAGACGACTTGGATTCCCCCGGGAGGAGGAGGAGCCTGCGTTGGAAACAGTGAGGCCATGTGACCACAATCACATGACTCTTTAGCTGGGTTTACATATTTGAGATCCTAACAAGCTCCACTCGGTGTGTGAGAGTCTGCAAGTGAAGACCGTCTAAATATTTAAAAGGAAAGTGCTTCACACACACACACACACTCTCTGGGGGGAAATGAGTCTTGAAAGCCAAAAAGTCCCGACATGAGTCATTGTATATGCTAGCGAGAAGCTATCCCCGCCTTGTTGTGAGCCCGACTGAGCGCTGACACTCCGTGGGGAGTCGGAGTCCAGGCCCGCTTCACGTGGTCCGGGGGAAGGTGAGGGGCTATTAGGGGAGAGGTGAGCGTGGGACGGCAGCCCCGGGTTACTCAGTAACCGACGACTCTCCTCCTCTCCTCTCGAGCCTCTTGTCCTGTTCCTGCGCAACCACAACAATCCTCCCACCACAAACAGCTGGACCCGACACCGGGTTCTGCTCGGCGGTCGGTTTAAGAAACACTCCAGCATCGTTTATGTTTTGTTTCTGCGACAGAAAGAAGAAAAAAAAAAAAACCCGGCTCATGTCAACAAACCAAAGAGAGCGACTCTGACTTCCATCTTTATTTATAGCCCTGGTATATCATTATGACCACCCACCTCACCTCCGCCACCCACACCGCCTCCATCTTTCCTCGAGTGTTTTGGCCTTTTGTTCTCAAGTGAGGTGAGGATGAATCTCAGGAAGGAGCTGAGCCAAGAGACGTGGGTTATGAACCTTTGGTCACCATCTTTGAAGTTAGAGGTAAGTCCTGGCTTGGATAAGAAGAAGACACTAGATGAGTGACGGTTAAACCTGGTCATAGGTCTGAGCGACTCTCCTCTACATCACCATGGCAACCGTTGTAACGGCGTCTACACGTGTCCGGCAGAGAAAAAAAGTGTTTTAAAAGTCGACATGTCAGCGGTTGCATGCGTTGAAGTTTAACTCGGGGAAGTGAGGCTTCTGCTCCGTCAGGTGACCTTTCACCTCCTGTCACATGTTCAAGTGCTTCCTGTTGATGTTGGAGAAAGATTTAATGAGTTGAATCTAAAGATTCGTCTTTTGACTCGAGTGACAAAAAAATGTTGAGTCATGGCGAGATTAACGGAAGTATTTTATTCTTCGAAACAATTCTTTTATTCTTTTATTTTTTAAATCACACATCAGGGAGTTGAACATTAACACATATTCATTACCTCAAGTGTAAAAAAAAATCTACTTGGTAAAGTAAAAATGAGTCATGCTAAGCTTGGGTCATCTAAATAAATATTACTATCCTGATATTTAATTCCCTTATTTAGTTTATTTATTGTTTTGATACATTTTATCTTTATTCCACGTAAAAGATTATGAATAGTTAATTTTAAAAATAATGAGTGATGCTAAGCTTGGGTCATCTAAATAAATATTACTATATTTGATGTCTTTTTTTTGTTATTTCAGTTTATGTATTGCTTTGAATGAATACATTTTATCTTTATTTCACGTAAAAGATTGTGATGAATTACTTAAAACATGTAGATTCATGCTAAGCTAGAGTCAACTTAAATAAATATAAACATATTTGACACATTTTTGTTTAGTATTTTTATTTTATTAATTGTTTTGAATAAATACATTTGATATTTCTTTCATAAAAAAGGATATTCTTAATTACTTAAAACATGTTGAGTCATGCTAAGCTAGAGTCAACTAAATAAATATTACTATATTTTATATGTATTTATTTTAGTTATTTCAGTTTATTTATTGTTTTCAATGAATACATTTTATCTTCCTTTCACGTAAAAAGTTATGATTAATTACTTCAAAAACGTTTGGAAAGGTTGGGATAAGTCACTTTAAAAAACGATGAGTCATGCCTTTATTAAAAAAAAGTATTTTAAGACGTTCTTCAGAATCATTTTTATATTTACTTTTTAAAAGTTACACATTCATGAGCAAGACATGAATCATCATTAACTCAGGTGTAGAAAATATTGCAAAATAAAAACGATGAGTCATACTAAGCTTGAGTCAACTTAACACACATTTCATGTTAATTTGTTTTATTGTTTTTAAATGAATACATTTGACCTTTTCCTTCACATAAAGGGTTGTGATTGACGAGTTAAAAAACCATGAGTCATGGATGAGAGTTGTGTCATCCGTCGTCACATGTCGACTGTAGTTCCTGACATTAAACCAGTTCTGGAAGCAGGTTCCATCAAAACCGGGTCAGATTTTGGCGCCGCTCGTTAAAAAGAGGGCGTGGACCCGAGTAAATTCTTTTATTGACGTGATATTTGGATCCACAATCGAAACAACAGATGAACTCGGGTCAACTGTGTGTGTGTGTGTGTGTGTGTGTGTGTGTGTGTCAGCACTAAACCACTCCCGCTCATTGTCGAGGCTGAATGAGTGAGAAGTCAATGGAAAGTGTGAGTCACTACAACTCAGGGTCATAATATTTAGCTCCAGCTACGCTCGTGGCTTTATACTCAGACGGGGAGCGGCTCACACTGATGACGTCACTAATCCACTCGACCCACACACTTTGCGTCACAGCGAACCACCTGAAGTTCAAAACGATTAATACAACGATAATAACAATACACATCATAATATGTGATAAAGAAAAAGACAAAGATTAATGTATGTAGATCCAAAACTAATTTGTGATTCTCATTTAAAAGTAGGTCAACAATAGAAACATAAAGAACATATATATTAGTAAGTAAGTAAGTAATTTTCATTTGTATAGCGCTTTTCCAGACCAGGGTCACAAAGCGCTTAAACAATCAAAACAATATTCAATAAAGTATATACTTTAAAGATCAAGATAAAACCGATAACACAACAGGAGTTCCAGAAAATCAAGGAAAAGCCTGAACAAATAAAAACGTCTTAAGATGTTTCTTGAAGGAGTCGGTAGTTCATCAAGCGCAAAGAGAGAGGAAGATCGTTCCAAAGCTTAGGAGCAACAGTCTGGAAGGATTTCTCTCCTCTGGTCCTGAAGCGTGTGCGAGGAACCATCAGTAGATTCTGATCCACAGACCTCAGAGCCCGAGCTGGGGTGTAAGTCTGGATCAGATCACTGATGGAAGGAAGAGCCTGATACATGAATAGATCTGAAAGTAAGAACCAGAATTTTAAAGTTGATCCTGAAAGAAACTGGAAGCCAGTGAAGAGTTTTAAGGATCGGGGAAATGTGAGTTCTTCTACTAGAGCAGGTCAGAATTCTCGCTGCAGAGTTTTGAATCAACTGCAGGCGAGACAGATCCTTCTTGTTAAGACATGAAAACAAACTGTTACAATAGTCCAGACGAGAAGAAACAAACGCATGGATTACAAGCTCCAGATCATGTTGTGACAACATTTTCCTAAGTTTAGAGATTTTTCTCAGTTTAAGGAAACAGTTTCTGGTCAGTTTCCTGCAGTGTTGTACTAAAGACATGTCTTTATCAAATACAACACACAGGTTTCTCAGGCTCAGTTTGACAGACGGAACTTAAGTCACCCAAGTACAGACTCAACCCTGGAATCTTATCATCAGGAGCAATCACCAGAGTTTCAGTTTTGTCCACATTTAGCTGTAGAGTGTTTTCACTCAGCCATTGTTTGATCTAGCAAACAATTGACTAAACTGTTCAGCCTCTGTGGCTCAGTTGGATCAAACGAGCAGTAGAGCTAGATGTCATCAGCAAAAATGTGATAAGAAACATCAGGAAATCTCTGAATGATTTTACCGAGGGGAATCAAGTACAGCAAAAATAATAAATGACCCATAACAGAACCTTGAGGGACTCCACACAACAGATCTGCCGATTCAGACCTGATTTGATTGGCAGATACACTGAAACTGCCCAGAAAGGTAAGATGAGAACCATTCTGGTAAATATTATTGTTTGTCAGGATTTTGAACATAGGTATTATTAAATAATTTAATATCAAGTAGAATCCAGCATAAATGTTTTATTTAATGGACATTTTTCACACGTGACTATTGCAGCTATTCGTGTTTTTTGTGTGTTTATTGCTCCTAAAAAAGATAAAAGTAAAAATAAAAATATATTTAGAAATAATTGCTTTTATGTTAAATTTTAAATGTTAAAAAAATGTATATAAAAACGAATTATTTATATATTTATCCGATATAAAGCTTTATTTTATCACCTGGTTTTATACAATTTAATACTTTTAACGTATATGTATAATATATATATATATTACGTTTAAAATGTGGCCCCAGAGAATTTTGCCAACCATTGTTCTAAAGGAAAATAATAATAATAAAAATATAATAAATGAATCCCTCAAATAGAATATACTAACAAAAATAAGTACATAATGAAAGTAATTACTAATAATACTATAGTCATAAAAAATGTTCATATATCTAAAGGAAATTTTAAATCTAAAATTTAGGTAAAAAAAACAGAATGTATAAAATAAATATTAGGTTTTAAAGCTACGTATTTAAATCTGAAAAAATCCAAAAATCGTTGAGTTAAGTACTTTTTGTTTGCTCTGTAAGAGAGTGATGGAACCGGCAGGAGTCCGAGCAGCTGGACCAACAAGACCTGAGCCGGGGGGGCCGTCCAGGACCTGTTTTCCCTGACGGGGGGCCGAGGTTGGGAGGGGCCCTGAAAAACTTTCCCCCGGAATGAAAGGTCAGCGTTAACTCGATGATCTAAATCAAACCCAGAAAACAACCTCTGGTGTTTTCTGTGGTCCTGACTCTGAGCCACTTCCTGTCATTGAAACTTTCTATGTGGTCACGTGACCCGGCCAGGGACAGGAAGTGGCGTTGAACCTGCAGGAGGAAGTCAGATAGAACTATCAAGTTTGCACAACCTGCCGCTGCGATTGTCCGGCAGGATGATGGATGTGCTTTTTTTTTAAAAACAAAAACACCTCTGACATCCCATAATGTAGCCCTTTGATGTCGTCTCTGTGACGATGGCGACAGTAATTACAACATGATTTTTTTTTTTGTTGTTTTCTTTTCGAGGAGAAAAATAGAAAAATGGCATGGAAGGTTTTAATTATGGTCGTCATGGAAACGGTGGCCTGGCAGGCGTGGGTGGTCCGAACGCATGAGTCAGCAGAACCGAGCCGAGATCTTCTGTCACGACACCAGAACCCTCGTCAGGATTCCTCTTCTCCACCCAGAGGGCCACATGTTCGCTTCCCAGCCGGGTCCTGGGACACTCAGGCGGGGGGTTCTGTTCTGGTGGCGGGGTCCGAGATGTTCCGGCACCAGAGTGATTTGTTCATCTGGTCCTACTCGGCTACTCTTTCTTTATGGGAAAACTCTCCTAGTTTAAGCTCAACAAATGCTCTGCTCCAAGTGTCTTGTGAACGACTGAGCTGGAAAATGAAAAAAGCATCTTCTCGTCAAACACCGTGTGAACGTCCCGGAGGCTCCGGTGGCCCCGAGGAGGCTCCAGTCCCCCTGAGGAGGTCTTGTCACGGTCGCCCGAGGCTCAGGTGTGAGATCTTCCGCTTCTTCACCAACTAACGATTCTCTCACGGCAGCCAGAACTGGTCGGACCTGAACACCCGGGAGCCGCGACGAGGGCCAGCAAGTCCGGGCACGAGTCCTTCTTGTCCCGGGCTCTCCTGGGAGGCCCCCCCGGACCGCTCTCCTGCGGGGGGAGGTGGAGCAGATGGAAGACCGGAGCTGCCGGTGCGAGTCCCCGAGCTCATCATCAGTGCGGTGATACCGGGCTCGAGGGAAGGAAAGTGCAACACAGAAACGTGAAATGACTCGTCGTCGTCGTCTCGCCTGAGATTTTTCGAGGTGGAAATAATGTTCATCTCAAAAAAACAATCAAACTTCCACTCGACAGACACCTTGGTAATCCTCGGTGCTGTAGTCGATGATCCATGTTCGTCTGTGGTTGATACAAGGATCATTCTATGAAAAATAAAATCCACTTTATTAAAAAGCATTGATTAAGTCACAATAGAAAAATTTTATTCACATTACGGATAATATTTTTGAATTATATCTTTGGAAAATATATTAAAAGATGTTTTTAAATGCTTTTAAAGTTTGTTTTTATCAACTTATAAGATTTATTTTTAAATGTCAGGCAAACAGTGGAGAAATAGTTACACATTAACACATTTTTATAAGACATTTTAGCACTTATTGAATTAGCAGCAGATAAATGTGTCCTCGTGGTTGACGACATACTTCGTGACACAAAAGGCTCAAATGGTTTTTACCTATATAGCACTTTTCTATGCTTATTCAGCAGACGAAGCGATTTACACTAAGTCACGCACTGGTGGGAGTAGGCTGCGACGCAGCGCGCCAGCTCAGCCATCAGGAATAATCAGGGTTAAGTGTCTTGCTCAGGGACACGACGCCACAATCTCCTCCGGAACTAGGATTGAACCCGCGACTTCTCGTTGTATTTGTTTTGTGTCGTTTTTATTCTATCCCTTCATGGATACATCTTTTTTTACGTGTCAACTTTTTGCGTTGTTTTGCATTATCAGATCTGGAGCTCGATTGCCGAAAAGAGACACAAATTGTCCCAATGTGCCGCAAAACTACAGTTTTAACAGATTTTTCATGTCACGTTCATTGTTTATGGTTTAATAGACTTTGTGTTAGCTTCTAGTAAAAATAATTAAATAAATAAAAAACTCGAAAGGACCGGCCATGACAAGAGGAACAAAAGTACGAAGAGATATTTAAACTCTCTGAAAATATGCACTCAAATTGATTAAAATTGCTAACGTTTATTCATTTTGTATTAATCACTTAAAGTGATAGTTCGCCCAAAATTCCAATTTAGTTTTCTACTCATGTCGCTAAAGGGTTGCTATTATTTTCAGAGAAATCTGTTCCATTTTGGTATTATAGACAAAAATGTTTGTTCATTTTAATGTAGCGACTGGAGCCCAGTTGTCTTAAAAACATTCAAATACCTCCACACTGCTCGTCTTGTATTTAAACCTCAACATGAGGAATTGTTAACTAGTGTTTATTTTAATATTGTCTTTTAGCAGAAGATCCCCGGCTATCAGTGTAAATCCTGCGCATGTGTTTCAATGAGGGAGCTGCCGCTAAAAACAAGATAGTTTAGGTTATTTTCTGAAAATGTTCTGTTGTCGAGCCTATTGAAAAATAATCCCAACCCTTAGTCTTCATGAGAATGAGTAAAAAAATTAGTACTATATACTATGATACAAAATGTTACGGGGAGGATTATTTCACCTCACGTTAAGCGACGGCTAAGCTAGTAAATAAGTCAGTTTTATTAAAACAGTTTTGACACATGTTTGATATTTTGAGGAGCTCATGAACCGTCTCCGTGAGTGACTCTCTTGGACTCATATGGTTCTGATGCTGCCCCGACTGTTACCTGTTGAACCAGCTGGGAAAACACGGACCCGGTCAGAGCTTCTCTCACCAGGGATGGAGAAAGGACCAGCGTGGGAGTCCGGGCAGGTCCGGCAGATGAACAGGGGTTGGCGGCGGTTCAACTCCTACAGATACGTATCTCGTGTCAGGCCCGGGTTCCAAAACAAAAAACAGACGTCTCATCGGTGTCGGCTTGGTTGGGCCCCGGGTGTCGACGCAGGCTGGGCGGGTCCTGAGCGACGGGAGGTTCTGCTGGACGTCGCAGCGGCGGGTCGTGTTGTCTCAGCCTTCAGCCGGAGATGATGGACGGAGCTGGAAACGCTCCCAGAGTGGACGTAGCAGGTGGCGCCGCCGAGTGATTCTCCATCTGTGGACGAGACTGAGTCGGTGGTTGAGAATCGTAACGTCCGTGTTTGTTTGTCTCAAAATAATGGATCATGTATAAAGAAAATACCTTTTGGAAAATGAATGAAGCGCAACAAAGCTAACGTTTTTCTTTTTTTATGTGTGCTTAACTATATAGTCTTAGAAGTCAATTGCGAAAGCTAACAAACCAAAATATTGGATCATGTATAAAGAAAATACCTTTTCAAAAATAAATGAACCGCAACAAAGCTAATGCTTTTATTTTTAATGTTAGTTTAATCTTTGTACTATATAAGCTTAGAAGTCAATCGCTAAAGCTAACAAACCAAAATAATGGATCGTGTATAAAGAAAATACCTTTTAAAAAATGAATGAACCGCAACGAAGCTAATGTTTTTATTTTTTTATGTGAGCTTAACCTTAGTACTATATACTATTATAAGTCAATCGTTAAAGCTAACAAACCACGGCCAACAAAATTGCTGTAATTGTTCATTAATTTACATTTAAAGTGTTTTTTTTCCTCTACTAGCATTCAAAGTTAATGCTAAAAGCTAATGCTAATGCTTTTTTTTTTAGTTTTCTATCAAAACATTTCAACACACAATGTTTTTAATGGACATCAGATGTCATCAGTATTTAAGGTATTCTGACACGTTAGCTATGGCAGTCAAATCCAAATTTGTGTTGTTAGCTTAAGTTCTTTAGCCGAGTGGGCGGGTACAACGAAACTATAATCTCCCTTCACACGATGTCCTTTAATAGAGTTTAGCTTGAAAAGCTAATGCTGGCTCAAATCGGAAGGACTGAGCATTTTCTTTACGTTCAACACCACAAATTCTTAAACCAAAACACCAAGTCCATGACTTTTTGAATTGTTTAGTTTCTAGACCGTCAAAATGGTTGTTTCTGTTAAACCAATGAGTTTTAACTTCCTCTTACACGTTTTCCGCAGTCCCTGAAACAGGAAATAGTAACAATTTTTAAATGAACCAGTCGGTCATGACGTGACTACACTTGAGGCTTTTCTTACCCGAGATGTCAGACTGGTTTGTTGCTAATGGTTCATTAGCTGCTGTGATATTAGCGACTCGTCTCAGGTCTCAGTCCTAACAAGTCCCCGGTGAGGGCCGGGGTCGCCCCGCGGGACCTCGGCTCATAATTGCCTCCGTAACTCCTTAATAAGAGCCGGCTCTTTCGCATCCCATAATTTCATCGCCTAGGTAACCCTGGAATGCAAGCCTTCTCTCGGGATCATGTGAGGTTCCTCAGTCAGCTGGTCTCACCAGGAGCAGGTCGAAACTCTTCGTATTGATTCATCCTTTGTTTACTTTATTAAACTATTGACTTATTCACTTTCTTCTTGTCACGTCTTCTGATGCGTCGTCTCCTGTTATCTGTGGCGGGACTGCGTCGCCACGGCGACAGAACCTCCCTCTCGGCTGAAGCGCCTGATGGTCGCATTAGACTCTGGAGGAAAAGAGACTCTAAATATCCTCATTTGGAATCTCGTAGACCACGAAGAGTAACAATATGTGACGAGGGTCAAGGGCCACAACTGGTCCTACGGTCCAACTACTGTTGCTTCAAATTAAAACAAAAACAAACACACAACAAACAAAAAAAATACTTCTTTTTTAAACCATGTATTTTCTTTAAAGTTTCTTTGTGAAAGACAATATTTTTTTTGCTATTTTTCTTCTTAGACTATGTTTTTGCGTATATTTTTCTTAGATTATTCGATTTTTATGTTTTATTTAATTTTCATTCTAATAAAAGAATCACCAAGGAGTGTTGTCAATGTTTTTATTTTAGGCAAATATTTGTTCTTTTTTATTTTCAAGATTCATTTTTACTTTCTTTTTTTTTCTCCTGTTTTATACTATATATAGATATACTATAATACACAATTGTTTTTTCCCGCACTTTCTTTTTCTTTGTCAGATATTTTCAGTTCGATTTTTTTTTCATATCTAATGGCAATTCTTTCCCAAATTAAACTGCATTTATTTCAAAGATAATCATTTTTAAGAGATTTTTTTTTATGTCTAATAACGTTTCACAGTGATGTTATTGTTCGTGTCGACTGTTAGCATTGTAGCTAATGCTACGGTATATGGAAGCTAGCATCCACGCTCTGTTTCAGTCGTCTTTTCTTTTTCTTTGTCAGATATTGTCAGACATTTTTTTCCTTCTCAATTTATCATATTCAAGATTAAAAGTGAATTTATTGTAAAGTTAACAGTTTTAGAAATATTATTTTTTGTAAATACATTTGATGTCCAATAACATTATACAGCAATTAGGGTTTAATTGGAAGCTAGCATCCACGCTCTTGTTGTGTTTCAGTCATAAAGTTTAGAGACATTTTTTTTCTTTCAGTCACTTGTTGTCCCGAAAATATAATACATATTTATTCTTTTGTCTTTTTCCCCGCGCTTTAACTTTTCTTTGTCAAATATTTTCAGATTTGATTTATTAACTTTCTCATTGCATTATTTTCCCAATAAATACTGCTTTTATATCAAAGATAAGAGTTTTAAAATACATTTTTTTATGTCTAATAACATTTCCCAGTGATTTTATCGTTTGTGACGATTGTTAGCATTGTTGCTAACGCTATATGGAAGCTAGCGTCCACGCTCTTGTCGCGTTTCAAACGGGAGTTGATAGACTTTTCTTTTTATTTGTCAGATTTTTTTTTTCTTTTTCAAGGCATTATTTTCCAGATTAAAAGTGAATTTATTGTAAAGTTTACTGGTTTAAAATATATTTTTTGTAAATAAATTTGATGTTTAATAACATTATACAGTTGTTAGTGTCGTAGCTAATGCTACATGGAAGCTAGCATCCGCGCTCTTGTCGCGTTTCAATCGTGGAGTTGATAGACTTTTCTTTCTCTTTGTCAGATTTTTTTTTTCTCTTTCAAGGCATTATTTTCCAGATTAAAAGTGAATTTATGGTAATGTTTACTGTTTTAAAATATATTTTTTGTAAATAAATTTGATCTTTAATAACATTATACAGTTGTTAGCATCGTAGCTAATGCTACATGGAAGCTAGCATCCACGCTCTCATAGTATCTCAGTTGATTTTTTTGTTTAAGTTGTCTTAAGTTCCAAGTTGTCTTCAGATTTTTTGGGTGCTACGACTGTGTTGTGTGTTGTGAGTCCAGAGAAACGGGGTTGTGTTCTGGTCTTCTCAGAAGCGGCGCTCTAATGACGGGAAGTGACCGAGCTGGAGGTGCATGCCTTTGCACATGGCAGCACAAATTAAAACGTCTCCTGCAGCCCGCCTCCCTAATTCGCTGGCCCGATGCCCCGGCCGCTCCCTCCAATTACAGCCGGCCCCCTTCGTATGGCGCCACGGGCAGGATTATCGACACCGGCGGCTCGTCCGGTCGGTCGATAGCGTCCACGACTAACGGTGTTGACTCTGATTTCATGTAGTATTGTTGTGTCAGGTGACGTTGAGGCCGGGGACACGGATGTTGTGCGACCGTGTTTGTGTTCTCCGTGTCCCGGCGGCTGCGTCAACACATGCAGACGAGGACGAGCCTCGGGCTCAAGTAATCGATACTCTGAACGTAAACAACGTGCAGCACCTTATGACACACACCAGCGCCACCATGAATAAGTGCACGACTGTCCAGTGACACGATGGAGCAGCAGCCACGACAACTCATGATGAATATGTGTGTGTGTGTGTGTGTGTGTGTGTGTGTGTGTGTGTGTGTGTGTGTGTGTGTGTGTGTGTGTGTGTGTGCGTGTTATTGTGTGGTTGCTGTTCACTTTATTAACTACAGGCAGGATTGAAAAGGTTTGTAACTGTTACTCATAAGATCAACAACCTTCGAGGTACTCTTGACCCTCAACTACTACATGTACTTCTACTACTACTAAAATGACTATAATTAAAATGAACTTCCTCTGCTACTCTAACATGTACTATTACTAACGCGTACTTGTGCTTTTTTCTCTTACATGTACTATAACGTACATTATATTGTGCTTCTACTTCAACATGCACTTTTACCAACACATACTTGTGCTAATACTCTTACATGTAATATAACTAAGATGCCCTTCTACAACTACTACTTCTACTATAACTAACATGAACTTCTTCTACTACTCTAACATGTACTATTACTAACATACTTGTGCTTTTTCTCTAACATGTACTTTTACCAACACATACTTGTGCTAATAATCTTACATGTAATATAACTAACATGCACGTCTATGACTACTACTTCTACTATAACTAACACAACCTTCTTCTACTACTGTTACATGTAAGTAAGTAAGTAAGTAAAGGTTATTTGTAAAGCGCCTTTTTCAGACCAGGGTTAAGAAAGTGCTTGAACAATCACAAACAACACACAGTTAAAATATATACTTTAAAAGATCAAGACACATAAGACAAACACAAGAGTCCCAGAAATCAGGGAAAAACACAAATAAGAATGTCTTAAGATGTTTCTTGAAGGAGTCAGTAGATCATCAAACACAGAGGGAGAGGAAGATCGTATCTCTGGTCCTGAAGCGTGTTCAGGAACCATCAGTAGATTCTGAACCACAGACCTCAGAGCCCGAGCTGGGGTGTAAGGCTGGATCAGATCACTGATGTAAGGAGGAGCCTGAACATGAATAGATCTGAAAGTAAGAACCAGAATTTAAAAATTGATCCTGAAAGAAACTGGCAGCCAGTGAAGAGTTTTAAGGATCGGAGAAATGTGAGTTCTTCTACTAGAGCGGGTCAGAATTCTTGCTGCAGAGTTTTGTATTAACTGCAGGCGAGACAGCAACTTCTTCTTTAGACACAAAAATAAACTATTACAATAGTCCAGATGAGAAGACACAAATGCATGGATTACAAATTGTGTTGTGACATAATTTTCCTAAATTTAGAGATTTTTCTCAGTTGAAGGAAACAGTTTGTGGTCAGTATTTTGCAGTGTAGTACTAAAGACATGTCTTTGATATATAGCAAACAATTTACTAAATTGTTCAGCCTCTGGGGCTCAGTTGGATCAAATGAGCAGTAGAGCTGGATGTCATCAGCAAAAATATGGTAAGAAACATCAGAAAATATCTGAATGATTTTACCCAGGGGAATCAAGTACAGCAAAAACAATAAACGACCCAGAACAGAACCTTGAGTGACTCCACACAACAGATCAGCTGATTCAGACCTTATTTGAAATACTTTAACTACCTTACATGTACTTGTGCTTCTACTTTTAAATGTTCTTCAACTGTCATGTATTTGAGCTACTACTCTTACATGTAATATAACTCACATGTACTACTACAACAACTACTACTACTATAACTAACATGAACTTCTTCTACTACTCTTACATGTACTACATCTTACATGTATTTGTACATCTTACATGTACTTGTACTCTTACATGTACTATAACTAACATGTGAGACACAAGGACTTTAGTGTTTCCATGTATGTTATAATAAGTTTCACAGATGCATTTTTTTTAGAAACACTTTTTTGATTTTTAAATCAGTTCAATTGATTGAATACCTTTCCTTCTGAAGGTTTCTTTTCATGGCCCAGTACATCAAAAAAAATTCTATTTTTTTCATTTAAATTCATTTTTTCGGTTGTTTTACTTTGTCAATATTTTTTGTCTCAAGATTTACTTTTTTAAGCCTAAAATAATTGCAGCAGAAAATAGTCTCCCAGATATTTTTTTTTATTAACTTATTCGATTAACTTTCTTTTTTGTCAATATTATTTAGATATTTTCCCACAAGTTATATCCAAACTTTTCCTTTTTTTTTGCAGTGGAACTTGTGTAGCTTTCATTCACTCCTCGTGTGTGACGGTGTGTCAGGAAGGGCAGCAGTTCGAAGCAGCTCCGCCTGACTGCCTTTCCCGAGCATCACATGTCCTGCACAGCTCGGGGCCGATATAAATCTCCCTCTGATGGTGATGGATTGTACAATAATGTCAGCGACGGTGAGCGGACATAGACGCAGTACAAAGGCCGTCGTGGCCTGAAAGTGATGTGGAATGTAAGTAACTTGGAAGCTCACGACTAATATGTTCCAGCGACTCGCAATCGGAGGACGGGCGTGATGGACGGCACGGCGATGAAAGGCGATCCTCCTCGGAGGTCAAGTCCGTGTGCGGATCAAGGACCCCCCGAGGCTGCAGCGAGTCGTCTCCCGAAAAAACAGCTGACCCACATCTGGATCTCTTTTTCAGCTTCAACTTCTTCCCTGACGATTCTTCTTCTAGTGGTGGTGGAGGTTTTTGAGGCTCCGGGACGAGATGATGCTCACCAGACGCACCACAGCCCCACCACAGTGGAGGTCCGGTCCGGTCCACTCTGGGTGGTCCCTGAATCATCCATCAGCTATCAGAACTGAAACTTTTCCAATTGAATATTTATAAAACGCTCAGACACTCGGGGGTTCTCGGCACACATACAAAAAGAGTGAGTCAGTTGATGTGAATCTCTTGTTTTTTTAAATGAAAATGTTTGGATCAGAGTATTTGGTTCGGTGGATTCACACTGGCAGATGAACCTCACGGGACTCTAGAAGGGGTTTCTACCTCAGTGACTCAGGAGTATTTACGGGCCCTGTCGCTCCAGCCTCCAGGGGCCCTAAGTCTCGCTGAGACTTATTTGTACGACCCGAGGGACATCATCACAACTTCATTACTCTTGACTGAACATTTAAGTTTAAAAAATAAATAAAAAGTTAACATTTAGATTCTGAGGTTTATGTATTTTCTGATGAATGGGCCCTTAGTCTCTGCAGGTTGTACTACATCTTGATGGATGGACGGTGGTTTTAAATGTTAATAAACTCTGCAAAGTTGCTCTTTAAGAGTGTCCATACCTAAAAGACACTTGTGGAAGTTTATTCAATTTGGGAATACTGTGTTTTTCCCCCACTCTGCCATGTTTTTGGGATTTGAAAGAAAGTGTACTTTAAGATTCTGTAGGATTTCGGGCAACAAATTGACACTGACCGGGTAGATTTTTGTTCAGAACCGTCCAGGTTTTCCAGTGTCTTGAGGATTTTCGGCAGGAGGTCAAACTTCCTCAGAGGAAACAGATTATCCTCAAACAGGAAAAATCTTTGTTTTGAAGTGATATATTTCCCACGATAAAGATGTTTTATTAATTCTTGTCGCCCCCACATTTGTGTCCATTCTTTGTTCATCTGTGTTGCGCGATTGTAACCCTGGTAAAAAATATAAATCGTAAGGGAAAAAAAACTGAAAAAAAGGTACATTTCTTGATTAATCTGTTGGATTTTTGTCTCTCTTACTTTGTATGTCAATATTTTTGTTTACTTTGTTTTTCCCATTAGGTTTTTCTCCCAGATCCTTTAATTTTAATTAAAAAAACCAACATATTTTCTACTTTTTGGATTATTTAAAAAATGTCTGTATTGTTATTGTTCTACTTTTCAATTAATTTCAACTTTATAACTATTTTAGAAAAATAAAATATCAACAGTTGAAATGAGACTATTGATGTTTGTTTTTTTCCAGATCAAATATTTAATTCTGGGTTACATGAAATACTCTTTCTACTCTTCAGAACGTAAGACTCTGAAATCTTCTCCAGCTTTAACCAAACTTAAATAGAACCTGCTCATGAGCAAGGCGAGGGAAAGTACAGATGAACTCGTTGGCTCCGCTGTCCTGACGTGGCCCCTCACTCGGGGGAACATAAGGATCCCATAAGCTCCTGGCAGTCATCCACACCCACATTCCTCAGCTGTGTGCTCAGCAGCCTCCTCCTCCCTGACACACAAACTTGGCCCACATTGGCCTTCACTGTAAAGAAATTTTCCCCCTTCGTGGTCACAAAGAGGGACCGTTAGGGGGGTGGGTGGCGGCGTGGGGGTAGCGGGGTCAACGTATAGACGCTGTGAACTCAAAACGTTTTCCAGAGAGTATCTGAGGGAAGATTCTCAACAACAACGGGCGCTCCACGCTCAGCAGACTTCGCTCGGAGGCTCCCGGCGTTGTGTTGTGTTGCGTGCTACGCTCAGAAGACTTGGGGCTCTGCTGTTTGGGGTGACTGGGTTCATGGTCGGGGGTGCTCTGGCTGAGGAATGTGGCTGTCAGGAAAACCAGTAGGAACCATTTAGAGGGAGAAGAGAGACGCCAGAAGTGCGAGTGGAGCACACGAGGAGATGATTTCATACAGTACGACAAACTTTTGGGAGCTGCTACACACCACACAGTGTGACTATAGTTTAGCAACACGTTTTCATGCCTTTCAGCATCTTAGGGTGAGAGGCGAGGGACACCCTGGACAGTCCACCACAATCTCGATTCCAAGTCATCAATTCATCTCTGTGTTTGCACTGTGGGAGGAAACCAGAGTTCTGTTGCTGTATCACGATACATAATGATACAGTTGATGCTATATCATGATACATGATGATACAGTTGATGCTGCTTCATGATACATGACGATAGCTGATGCTGTATCATGATACATGATGATACAGTTGATGCTATATAATGATACATGATGATACAGTTGATGCAGTATCATGATACATGATGATACAGTCTATCACACGACCATTAATGTTGATACAACATAAACTGTATCATGATTCATCATGCTACATGCTATATAATGATACATGATGATACAGTTGATGCTGCATCATGATGCATGATGTTACAGTTGATGCTGTATCATGATACATGATGATACAGTTAATGCTATATCATGATACATGATGATAAAGTTGATCATATATCTTAAACAGTTAAAGCTGTATGATACAACATTAACTTTAACATTAATTACAGTTGATGATGCGTCTTACATGGTTGATGATGTAGCACAATGTATCATGATACAGTGATGGGCTGATGAAGCTTCATGAAACAGCGTCATGTTGTTTAGAGGTCAGTAGGTGGCACCACCAGTTTAAAATTGATGGGATGTTTCATTAAAACAGTTGTTCAAAGCAAAGGAAAATAGTGCAGAGACCGTCATCTAGTGGACTCTGAAATAATGACACTGCTTCATGAAGCTTCATCAGACCATCACTAGTAGTTGATGATGCATATTACAGTCAATTATTTAGCATACAGCATCATGATACAGCATCAACTGTATTATGATACATTATGATACAGTAATGATGCGTCTTACCCAGTGGATGTTGTGTCATACACAGTATCATGAAGCATCATCACCCAATCACTACTTGCATTTGAAGGTTGATGAGGCCTCATAGATTGAATCATGAAACAGTATCTTCATTTTGAATGGCCACTAGATTGCACGCTATTGCTTTTGCTCTGATGTACTACTTAAATGAAAGCTGGCATCATTTAAGAACTAGTGCCATTTAGTGTATCATAATGTATCATGATACAGTTGATGCTGTATCGCGAGGCCTCATCAACCCATCACTATCACAGCCCTCTGTGATAAACCGTCTCTTGTGCTTGAAATGAAACGACAAAAAAGCCACTTTGACACATAAGTACATTTATTCATCTCTTAATACATTAATATTGAACAAGTTACATATGTGATTGCAAAGTACACGCCACAATCTCTGAATATAAGTTAAATGTAACAGAATCTTTATCTCTAAAATATACGGGAACTCTTCCTCGGCTTTCCCCCCCAAAAAAGCACTTTATTATAAAATATAAAAGTGCAACATGTTTCTGATCCAAAATTACAAAAGAAAAGTTGGTCCAAAAAAAAACTCCCCGACGACTCTGTCAAATTGTAAATGTTAAAATTTTTGTTTTGTTTTTAATCTTCTTCTGATCTATAAACTGTCGCTAAATACAAGAACATGGTCAGTATACAAAAGCATATCGATGCGCGTCTACGTGACCTTCATTAACCCCCCAACAGTTACGACGACACCAAAGAATCTCACAGCGCTATGTTACAATAAAATATCTCTGACCACACATCGTATTAAAGATGCATAGATTCATCTGATAGATTTTCTGAGACTCGAGTGACCGGCACGTTCATATATATATATATATATCTTTATATATTTCCGAACATCTTTACATGAAAACAGCCATAAACTACGACGTGGCGGTTCGAGAGCCAAACAGCAGCTTCTTCGAGGGCGACTCTTTTTGAAAGCAGTTTGAAATGTTGATAAAACTATGTCAATATATATTTATGTAGAAACATAAACTTCACACGTAAGAGCTCATAACAATCGAGTCTGAACAGTTTTGTGTCGGACGTCATCTACGATTTATGACTTTTAAAACTTTATTGGATGACGGAACATCTCCACATTACAAAATATTTTCAAAGACTATTTTCATGTTTTCGATTATTTATTTAAGTATTTAGTAGTTACAAAAAAAGATCCTTTGTTAAGGAATACCAAATAAATAAGATTAAAAAATACTTTTTCAACTTTAATGGATTTTCATTTTAATAAATTGGACAAAAAAATGTTTTCACAAAAATATTAAGTTACTGTTTGATATTCTGACTTAATTTAAGTCTAAATGAAACTTAAGATACTGCTGTATTATTACGTTTTCTTAATTTTTAGAATTTAATTTAAGCCGATTTTTCTCTATTAAAATGTTTTAATAACAAATAATTTGCAATATTTTCTTCAATGTCTGTAGCAATAAAAATTACACAGGTACTTTAATTCTTCAACCATATTATTTTAGCAGGAAATACAAAGTAATAAGAAGAATGCAGTTTTTTTTGCTTGCTTTTATAAAACATGAAGAAAACAACAACTTTATAGATTTGATTTATCATGAAGAGTTTTCAAAACTGAATTGTTTCAGAATTAATAGAATATAGCAAATTAAAAGTTCCAATATCTTAAAAAAGAAGCTGACGACAAAAATATGTTTCAAGAGCTTCTCGGTTTGGGACCAAAATACCGTTCAATGGACAAGGTTTTTTGACAAATATTATTTCTTTTAATTTTAGTTTTATCGTCACGAGTATTGGTGGCAGTGAAGTCTGATATCTTCAAAAATATTATTTTACCTTCAGTATTTCGAAATATATTTACTATTTACAACATCAAACTTCATACATTCCCTGTTTTTTTGTTAAATATGTCTCTAAGAAGGTTCTGGGGTTTGCGATAATAATTAGGTAGTTAAACAGCAACAAAGATTAATTCAACGAACAAGGTTTCAGAAAAGCAAATATACAAGCTTGGTTAGAAATCAGTGGCCATTTGTCGGGATTAAGTAAGATATTGTTGTGGAAATCTCTTAGAATAGCTATTTCTAATGAATCGCCAAGATATACAAATTAATTATTGATTTACACGTTTATTTCGAATGAAACTTGTACAGTTTTCCTGAATGCAACCCTGAAAATAAACCAATATCTTCATTTGTCTACAGGTGAATATTGAACGAGTCTAGGACTCTTGGACGGCGCCAAGTTCTCGTCTAGTTCGGGGGGGGAAGTAAACGCACTGGAGACGGGAAAAACTTTTTCTGTCAAAAGTTAAGAGAAGCCACGAAATCTTAAGACAACAAAGGAATGAAACGAAGAACTGTCGACACATTTACAATTTAAAAAAAAATCCTTCACGACTGACACAGGCAGGAGTCAGGCCTCTGCGGTTTTATTAAGGTTCAGAGTGACCACAAATAATTTACCTCGCGAATAGACACTAGACTAGTGAACACAAACTACATAATTTATTTCAGAAACATTCGTATGTACAGGAGGAATCAGAAAAAAAAACCTGTTTACTGTTTTACAGCCTGATTGGTGTTTGCGTCAACGACGACCCGCTGCTGCCTTCCCTGTGTAAACATGAACTGAAGCCTTCGAAAGCAAAAAAAAACAGCAGGCGTGACGATCAGACGTGTTACGTGACTCGTCCCTCGCGGGAGGGTCAGTCGCTCAAAGCTAACTAGATTAGCCTCATAATTGGACCGCCGCGGTGGACAATTATGATTCCGATCGCAGGAAAAAAATACAAGTTGTGCATTTCTGTCGTTGCGATATATTGTGATCAGGCCACATCCACACTCGTGTTTGTCTTAGAAAACGACCAGAAAAAAAAGATTTTGCGGCTTTTGAATTCTAAAATCTTCGCTCTTCTTGTGCGATAAGAGTCGGAAGAGAAATCACAAGATCGAGATTCTTCCTCAAAGAAAACGTAATGCAGCTGACTTGGAAAATCGGGAATGTTGAGGTCATGATAGCTTTATAAAAATAAAAGTTTGCCTTGATTATGAAGCGTTAGCAAAAGCTAACCACTTTCAATTCTAACAAATATGATGATAAAAAACCTCAAAAGAGTACAGGTAGTTAAAGACTTATGATCTTAAAGTCATTGAACTAAACAGGAAATGGATGAACCAGGTTAGTTAGCTTAACGCGCTAAGAGGCTTCAGTAGCAGGAACTAATGATGGATGATATTTAGCAGGAGTGGCAGTGAAGTGGAGGGCAAAACCATTTGAGGAGGTCCAGCCCTCTATGACATCATAATCATGTGACGAAGGAAGAATTTTCTTGAAGATTTCCATGAAATCATTGTCTCATCTTTTAGTGATTTGGTTTTTCCTTCTAAAGTTCTGCTGCTTGTTGGATTAAAAACACGGCGGACTAGATTTCAAGTCGTCCTTGAGGTTGAAAAGTAGCAAAAGCCTTGACAAATGACAACGGCACTGGTGTGGATGTAGCCTGAGATGGCTCTTCTTAAGGCAGAACTGTTTGGCACTTGTGGAGTAAACGACAAAAAAATATGCGTATAAAATGTCCATCTTTTGTCCAAAAAAGTACTTTTTAAAAAGAAATGTTGACCAGAATCAGAACTTTAGACAATTTAGGCATCTTGAAATAAGTTATGATTTTTAAAACAACCACAGAAAAAAATAATAATATTTACATTCTCTACCCGGACACCCAGCTGTGTGTGGTGGTCGTGACCCCGTGGGGGAATCCCTGCTGGGTCACTGTCGGGTCAAAGTTGAAGTCGGGCAAGTCCCCGTCCATCAGAGTGTCATGAAGGACCGTCTCCATGTCGAACTCGAACTTCTCGATGGACATGTCGTCCAGGTCACTGGGCAGCTTCTCAGGGTGGGACACGGGCGGGGGTCCCGGTCTTCCGTAGCCATTGGTGTTGAGCGGGCAGTAGTTTCCCGACATTACCCCACCACCAAGGTGGCTCGAGATGCCGTACGGCATCTGCATGGGGATTTTGTTCCGGGGTAAACGAGGGCCCACGCCGCTGTGATTCAGGGACATCAGAAGGCGACCGTTCATCGCCGGGGGATGGGTCAGGGCTTGAGGGTGCAAGTTGTGGGGGTGACTGTGGACGAGGCCGTGGGGGTGACCGTTACCCACGGCCATTAGCTTGCCGGCGTGCTGACTTCGGCTGTACGGCGGCAGCATGCAGCCCGACTGTGACACGACTGAGTCCACTGACGGCATGAGCTCAGTGTGCTGGTCCGTGTCCGATGTCAGCAGCTCCTTGAGGAGCCCAGCAGGGCAGTTGTACTGGTTCATGCCAGGTCCATACCCCGGTTTGCTCTCTGGCAGTGTCTGCAGTGGCATCGGCGACATGGAGTTCATACTTGACAGACCGTATACGCACTTACGATACTCTTGCTGAGGCTGCGGGACAGTATTCGGGGAGCTGTAGGAGGGGTACCCGGGGCTCGGCTGCATCATAGAAGAAGGGGACGACTGGGAGGAGCCGGGGGTCGTCACACCTCCGCCCACCTGCGAGTTTTTAGGTGAGAGTAGGTTAAGGTTGTCCAGAAGATTCTCCACGACCTTCTCTGAACTGTGTCCCAAAGAGCTGGTCATTTCCGTGAGGCTCGGCAGGGTGGCGGTCATCTTGGAGCTGGGGGCGCCGGGGTAGCCCATGTGCACCTCCGCCTCCACGAGTTCATCCTCGGGCATGAAGGGCGACAGCCTGCCGCTCAAGTTGCTGGCGTTGGAGCCGGCACGAGACCGAAAGCTGTTCCAGGTGTCAAAGTCTTCATTGCTGTGGGAGTTCGGGCTGCCGGGCCACTTGGAGTAGGATCCTGGACTGTCTGCGCCCCCGTCAGGCCCCCCCTGCAGAGACAGCTGTGTGGAGAAAGGCAGGAGCTCAGTGTTCTGGAACAAATACATTGTGTGCCAGACGATGCAGATAAGAACTCTGGTTAAAACCTCCAGGACATGCTTTTCGCCAATATCAGTGTGTTTTTTCTGATTACCAGATTTTTTATAATTATTTTTTGTAAATATTTTTGATTTTTCAAGATTCTCTTAGTTACCGCAAATTATACCAATTTGATTTGTTTTTTTCACCAAAAGAATATCTTATCATTAATTCAGTTGAATTCAGTTATAAGAAGTAGGTCATCTGTGTGACGCGTACCTTCTTCTTGGCGGCTCTTCCTCTGCTTTTGGTGAACTTGCTGTTGTTGTCCATGGAGGCGGCGCGACGGCGAGGAGACTTGCCGCTCTTGCCGCCCTCCGGGTTCAACATCCACCAGGAGCTTTTGCCGGTCCCCTCGTTCTGGACCCGGACGAATCGGCTGTGCAGCGACAGGTTGTGTCGGATAGAGTTCTGGAAGCAGACAGAGAAAAAATGTTTGTTTATCCAGCATTATTGTGTCGTTTTATTTGGAATTGGTGCTACTGACGCTAAAGCTAATATTCATCGTACGATAATCATTAGCATTAAAGCTACAAGGTTAGCATGGGTAGTTGCGGAATTATCACCATTTTTATTGTTTACTCATTGTTTTTACAGTTAGCTAAATGCTATGCTATTAATATAAAGCTTAGATATCACTTATTCCCTTAGATCGAGGCGAGTTTTATTTCATGACTGAACATTTAACTTCATGTTAAATGTGATTTCTAGGCTGATCTAAATGGTGCAAAGTGTAAAATCTAAAAGAAACTCAACAACACTTTGTAAAAAGTTGTGTGCGTGTTTTTTAGCACTAGGGAGTGGAGCGTCACAGAAACACAGCCAACAGTAGCGTGCCAATATTGAATGACACATTTGTGTCGGTTAAAACCTTAATGTGTCGCAAGAGTTTTTTTGGTTTTGTTTTGGAGATGAATTAGCTTCAAACGGTTCGGCGAGATCATCGCAGTGTTGACATGTGTCCATGAACTCAGATGTAACTTGCGTGCATGTTGTTTTGGCAGCGTAGTTGGAAGTCCCGGCTTGCTCAAACACACACACACACACACACACACACACACACACACACACTCACACACAAGGGCTAGCGTGCAGGCCGGTTTACGTCATCAAGCCAGTTCCCGCTGTGAGTCACTGGCTCACATCTGGCTGACAGTCTGCCCTCAAACTTCTGCCTCTTACATGGACTGATCACAGTTGGTAACTAAACGTTCATATTTGGACATAACATGAACACACATAGTTGTCGATAGATGAAAAGTTTCCCCTCAATATGTTGTTGATAAAAATGTAGCATTTTTATCTCAACAAAAGCTGTGATATGGAAATTGTAAATAAAAAAACAAATACTTTAAATGGAGATAAAAAGTGGTGATGCTTAGTCATTAGTTTCTTGATTTTTATTCAATTACCTGTGACATAAGTTCATACTTATGTAATTCTCTACTCACCCTCATGTCGACTAAGTGTTGGGACTTATTCGTTTCTTTTTAGAGTTATAGACAAAAATGTATGTTTATTTTAACGTAGCGACTGGACCTCAGTTGTTTTTTAAGGACTCACTTAAAAACATCCAAATAAGCTTGTCTACAACGTCCCTCTTGTATTGAAGACAAAGAGGAATTGTTCCTGAAAAAACTTAAATAAGTCTGTAGCATGTTTGTAGCGGAAGCACCGAAGATATCAACGATCAACAAGCTACAACTGAGCATCAGTTGCTACATTAAAATGAACAAACATGTTTCCCTATAACTCTCAAAAGGAGCCGCATATAATTCCAACTCTTAGTCGACATGAGGGTGAGTAGAATATGAGGGAATTCCAAGTGAACCATCACTACCTTACTTTCACTCTGACAGTGTAGCAAATCCTAGCTTATTTATGTAGCACGGTAGCACAAGCTAAATGGAGGAGAAACAAAAGATAACGTTAGCTAAGCAAGTCAAAAAACTTCTTATTAGCTAAGCTACAGGTTTTAGCACAAACCATCCCACCAATGAAATCAACTCAAGAACTTACTCCATGGTATTTAGCTAGAAAAGAGCTGTTTAATTACAAATGCTAACAACAAGTTTGTTATGTAGAGCGCGCGGTCGGCGCGACAACATGAGCTAAAAATGTAAAACAGCTATTTTGCTTCAACACGACAACAAGCTAGACAACATGACAAGTTGAAAACAAGTTTGGAAAACACAACAAATGAACTTAAATAAAGGATGAACCACGCACAAACTTCAACTGAAGATGCTAACAGCTAGCATCCCGAGACGTATCGATTTGATATCGGAACAGCGACTTAAACGTGAGACTGTCAGTGGTCATGGGAAGAAAAAAAAAGAGACGCTCATGACTCTAGACTGACGGACACTTCAGCTGCTGCGGCGAAGGAATGACTGCAATGCGAGGGCCGACGCCGGGACGTCCCGTCAGCGCCGGCGTTGACAGGGAGGAAGGAGTCGAAAAGCGTCGAGGCTTCAAGTCTGGAGTTCATTTCGCCGTCTCCGTGTTGTGATAATGGAGAGGATGAGGAGGAGCAGGAGGAGAGGTTTTTTGGCCGAGACGGACAGAGCGAGTCAAAATACTCGGATGGGAAATACCAGAACTGTGCAGAACGCTGTGTGCTGTGTGGTTGTTTGGTGGGGCCAGTGGAAAAGCCTGGTCTCCCACTGTGTGTGTGTGTGTGTGTGTGTGTGTGTTTGCCAGCTCATGTTTTTGTGGAAATGGCAGCATGACAAACGGCAGCTTTCGAGTTTGATCTTCTCACTCGCTCCACTGCAGCCAGCGATACTGCGGTTTTTCCAAACACACGCGAGCACTCGCTCACGCATGCAGACGCATACCTCGGCCCCCCGAACAAAAAAAAAAAAAAACACATCCTGCGCAGAAAATAGAAGGTGAAACGTCTGCTTCCTGTGATTCCTGCCACTTTGTGTCACACTGTTATCTCAGGCCCGCCGCCGCCGCCGCCGCGCAGGAATCTTAACATTCCAGCTAATCACTGTGTGCAAAGTTCAATCATAATCACGGCCCCGGCTCGCTCGTATCTCTTAGGAAACAGCGAAGCAGGATTCCCAGCCGTCACAATCAACATTCCTTGACGCGAGGTTACAAAACTGGACGAACCCCACAGAGTTCAGGTCCGCTGTTGACGCAGGAGGTCGTGTAAATACAGGAAATCAACCTGAAAGCTGCCATTTTCATAAACATTTGGAACCTCGGTATCATAACAATGATCGTAAACGGTTCGTAAACGGCCCTTTCACACGAGATTACCCTCCAACTTGGCGACGTGCTAATGTAGCTTTCTGATAAACAAGGCTAGCAAAAAAAAAACGAAACACAGATGTTAATGTTAGCTAAAGTGCTAACCTAGTAAATATGTGTTAATGTTGACTCATGGTTGACGTGTAAAATCATACTGACATGTAGCAAAAATACATGTTACCAACCTTTTAAGAACTTTTTAAATGTGCTAATGTTGCTAACAACTCAAGCTAGCATAGTTTTTAGAAAGCTAAATATAAATAGCAACACAGTTGTTTGCTGTTATGAATACAGTTCTAGAAAAACATTTCAAAGACCATGAAATAAAAAGTCCTGGAAGTCCTAAAACATAATACTTGAACCGAAAATGTTAGCATCCAGATAATTGATACCATTTCAAATCCACCAATAGTTATATTTTAAATTCCTGTATGTTTTATATTGTATTGTATTGTTAAAGTAACAAAAATCCACATATTGCCAGCAAAAATGTGTGACATCAACTGTGCAATATTAGCCTCTCTTACAACAGAATATTGCTAATGTAGAAGGATTGATATTCAATATTGAAGTACAGATAAGATGCTAATGGTAGCGAAGCTCTATTCGCCTTAGAAAAGTCATTAACACAGCTGTCCAAAAGATAAAATCTTTTTATTTTCAAGATAAAATCTATGAAATACACTCATGCTAAGTTCAAACTCTTGTGCTAATAGTGTGCTAAAGTGCAAATAGCAATTTAGTACAACCACAAATACATAGAAGACATTAACATGTTTTTAGAAAGATGGGCTAAAGCTAGTTTTTCAGTAGTGTAGCAAGTTTTTGGTCATACTTTTCTCTTAATTCATGGCTCTTTGTTTTCTAGATGAGGACGAAAACTTGGTTCATAAACTCTATCCAGGGATGCAAAAACAACGTACAAAAATCTTTGGAATGAGGCGACAGATTATTTTTGTTTGTACCTCTGGTTTATTCTTTGTGGCGTTTGATAGTAAAAAATGTATTTTTTTTCCCCCTTTCCTCTGATCCTCAAAACCACCGTGAGTACCTCTGGAGTCGACCGAAACACAGCTCCGCAGGCCAAAATATGAGGAAGTGACCACATGAAAGAGGACTGTGACAGGAAGCAGAGTTGACTTCCTGCCTCACAGGAAACACGGCGGTCGTGAGGCACAGAGAGAAGAAGGCAAGGAATGTCAGGCATCAGGAACCAAACAGACACCGCAGTGATTCCTCGCCAAATCTGGCTGCTTCACCCCCCCGCCGCCTCCTCACGCCTTCCCCTCGCTAGAACTCTTAAAAAAAAAAGAAGTGACGGTCACTTTGTCGCGTGACAGAAATTGGACCTCAGACCGATGATGAATGAAGAACACACTGGACCGAACTTCTCTTGGCACTCGTCTGAAAGGCCACAGTGTTCTGGACTTTTTTAACTCCTCCTCTCCTTCCTCCTCTCCTGAAATCTGCTCTCCTTCTGTCTCATCTTCTATTTTCCACCCTGCTTTTAACTTTTCCATCTCACCTCCTCGTCTCTGTCTCCTCCAATCACTCCTTCCTATTCCTGTGGGCAACAGCTGAAGCCAGCATCAACTTCACCTCGCTCTCTCTCTGGATCTACGTCACTGCTTTTCCTTCTTCGCTTCCACTTCCTCTTCTCCGTTTGTTCAAACTATTTGTCCCCCACGACCTTTTCCTAACCACTCTGACTCTCCTAACTGGGCTCTCTCTACCATTTACGTGTCTACATTGACATTAAAACAATTTACAAAATGTAAATAAATAGAGGTAAAATGTTTTTTTCAACTTGTTTTTTGGTTTTAAATATATAAATATAATTCAAACAATATCAATGTATTGTTATTTAAGTAAACAGGCAAGGACAGGACAACAGCTCCTGTAGTAACTACACTGAAAAACAACATGTGCTACATTGCATTTTTATTTTCGCTAATAAAATACTTAATTTGAGTATTAATAATGAAAACAACATTGATGTTGTACTATTTATTAAAATATCTTAAAGCTGATTTGCCACACTTTAACTTACCTGGCACTAATAAAACACATTTTCCTCCCAAAGTAATACTGACAGTAGACAAGAACATTAAATTTGTCAAAATTTCAAAAGTACCAGATTTTTTTTTAAATGGTAAAACAACAAATGTATAATTAACCTTCAATACATTCTTATCCTCTGTGTCATCTTAGGGTCAAGGTCAACGATCTCCCTGGCTCCCATGAAAACATATGCAGTGGTTGAGGTTGTTCACCTTGATCCAGATAGAACACAAGGGATAAAACAAACACGTCTAGAAAGGCGCTATATAAATAGAGATTATTATTATTATTATTATTATTATTTGTTTTCGGGCTAACACAAGGGTTAAAGAGCATCTAATGTGTTGAAGTGTGTCTTAAATAGATGTTGGATTCTGTTGTATCATCAGTATGTGTCTGTTTGTACAAAATATTTACATTACAAAATGATCCTAAGCCCCGCCCACTGAAAAACTCTTTGTTTTTCTGGAGATTAAATCTTGTTTACCATAACCACGCCCACTCTTCTGTGATTGGTCAAGCATTGAGGTTTGTCACCGCGCGTCATCAATCCTGGAAGTCTCCACCTCTAATGGACTCATTGTATAAAGAAAGCAGGAGTGATCAGAGCTGGCTGGAGGAGGAGTGAAGCCATTATTATGTTATAATAGACTCCGCTCTCGTAACCTCTCGTTCGCTGAGATTTCAGACAGGGGAGAACTTTATAAAGTAATAACTTCAAAACAAGGTCATGATGAGGGACTTGAAGAGGATGACTTGGATTATGAGGTCGACAAACAAACTGGTGAAGGAACCGCCTCCTAAGTCGTTTAACAGCTACTAAAACTTGATGAGGCCTCATGATCTCTGATGCAAACACAATGACTAGACTTAAAAGTTTGATTGGGACATGTTGGCAGTTTCATTATCAGTCACGGTGACGCAAGCGTAGCATCTCCGGTCGCTTTCAAAACTGCTCATATGTCACTCGAAGCGATATTTAAAAATCCCCTAGCGCACGCCGCCTACACACCAGGGCGCTCTGAAGTGAAACATCAGCAGCAAAGATCTGCAGCGTGCAAAAAAAAAAACTCCCGCTCAGATCCTCACCTGCACTCAAGGGAGTTGATAAACAGCTATTTTCTGTCTGCGGCCGTGACAGCGGTGACTGGGCGCTAAAGCTGCCGGGCGAGATCACGTCTGTGGAAAAGTGTTTTGTGCTGAGTTGGAGCGGCGTGGTTATGACCCAAGACGCGTAAACTTGTTATTAACTTGACACCAGCTCAGCAGGTCGGCCCGCCTGACTGCAGCGTGAGACCCGGAGTCGGGTTGCAGGTGAGACGGCGGGGAACTACCACTCAGTGGAATTATCGGGTCGTCACAACACACGGCATCATGTCCACTTTTTCCCTGTTACGTTCCTGTCGGCGTACAGTGTTACGATCAACAACTGGTCAGAATCAGAGACGTTTGCTTCTCCTGTAGGGGGAGCTACTCCAGGACTTATAATAGTTCTTGTAGTACATTTAGTCGTGAAGGAATTTCTTGTGGGGTTTGTTGTCGCGTAAATCTGTAAATGTGTTGTTGTGTGTGTGAGTGTATTAGCATAGAGTGGTTTGTGGTGTTTGTAGTTTCAGAAGTCGTTTTGTGGTGTCGTGCGTAAAAGAAAAAGTAGTGACGTCTACAAGGATCAAAATTTATACCGGTCATCATGATCTTGTGAGAAGCAGAATCTGTTGTTGTTGCAATTGAGATATTTTTGTCTGAGTGTTGTGGTCAAATGTGTGTAATAGCCCAGTTTTTTTAGTTGCAGAGTTTTGTACGCTCAAACTTTTAAATAGTCTTAGTTAAAGTCTTGAAATAGAGGAGATTGTTGTACTAGTGTACGATGTTGTGTTGTTTTTTTGTTTTGTTTTAAGGTTGTTGGATTGTGTAACATGCTAACATCGTTTTATAGTTGTGTAATTTATAGTGTAAGTAAGGATTTGTTACAGTTGTGATATTTCTTCTATATGAGGGTTTTTACACATGAATTGTTGTGGTGTGTATAATGGTTTTAGGTGTAGCTGTGTCATCATTAACACAACTCATTCTGTTTTTGTGAAACCAATGTTGTGGTGTTCGAAGTTATTAACACAACATTGTTTCCGCTGGCATTTCTGTAGTGTTTTGAAATGAAAAATTGTTGCTTTGTTTAGAAAAAAAAACGGGTTGTTGTAAAGTCCAAGGTATCATTGTTGTGTTTGTAGTCGTCACTATGTTTGTTCATGTTGTGTAATTTAGTAGGATTACTTGTTTTCGTTGCAGTTTTGCATCATCAAACAGCCAGAAGTAGTTGAAACTGACTTCTGGCTGTTTGATGATAGTACTACCAACAGTAGTTCAAATAGCAAAAGTTGTTGCAGAAGTAGTTGTTGGGTTCATTAAAGTACTTGTTGTTTCAAAGTGTTTTAAAGCAATTGTTGTAGCAGTAGTTATCATGTTGCTTTTTATAGACTGACTTGGTAGTGCTTTTGTCGTTGTCGTAAAATTGTGTAGTATTTCCAGAAGTTGTCTTGGTGATAGTAGTTTGAGAAATAGCCATTTTTTTTAAAAATGTATTTAGCAAATAGAAATAGAATTTACGATAGTTATAGTACAACAATTATACTTGTTGTCAGGACGTTGTTTCCATCGTTGGTTCATTAATCCTTTGTTAAAATGATTAGTCGTCGGTTATATGACCCGTCACTCATAAGTCGAGCGGCAACATTAATTTAATAAAGCATGTTTGCAGTGTGATACGTGATCGTGGACATTGAACCAAGCGCTGATAATCCCTGACCCAATAACGACGGTCAATACAACAATAGAATTCAACAGGAAATGTGAAGCCCGCGGTCTTTTTTTTTTTTAAAGATTATAATAACGATGATGAGGCGTATTTTTACAGCAGTAATGTCATTAAGTGTCTGAGCTCAAAGGCACGATTGTTGCCTGCTGGTGTTGCGTAGCAGCCGGCAACACAACCCCAATGCCTGCAGGTTGACGAGAGCACAAGTGTGTCACTGTTCGCTAGGTTTAAAAATAAGCGTGTTTTTTGCCCTGGTTTTTATATAAAGTAAAAGTTCAAAAATGGAAACTGACCCTAGGACATGGAGCAAGCCCGAAATATCTCCATCCCCGCCACCCTTAAAACCTCTCTTGTCCCCGCTTCCACCAGAGCATCGCTCAGAGTTGATCACACTCACACACACACACACACACACACACACACACACACACACACACACACACACACACACACACACACACACACACACACACACACACACACACACACACACACACACACACACACACACACACACACACACACACACACACACACACACACACACACTCCACGTGTTTCGCTTCTCCTCTCTACTGGCTGACGTCAACTTCCACTAACTCAATTTCGTGAGGAGAGAAGCAGATTGGAGGCCTTCGACACAGAGAGTGTTCAGTGTGAACTTCGATCCTCTGTCATTCCAGACACACGAGAAAAGAGTTTTAGTCATAAAGTTATATATTATAAAGAGGTTCTATTACCCACCATAAGCTGCTTCTCTACTATATAGGAGTGTTTATGGCAGTGTTTTGAGCAGCATTTGAAGTTAAAAAATATAAGTTAACGCTTAATTATAGATGTTTCTTTCTCGCTTGTACTCTTTTAAAATATGTACTAGCACACTTTGATAAACTCAAAGTCTCTCACTAGCGCTCTAGTAACAATGAGCTAACAAGCTAACATTAGCTTTTATTGCTAGTTAGCACATATTCTAGGGCAAAGGGCCTCAACTTTTTTTTTTAAACTGTGGACCGGTTTAATATTGACATTATATTGACATTATAGTATCGAACAGTATCAGTACCTTTCTGGCACCAACCGAAAAGTTGTAATATTATCGAGTATCGAAACATCAGTGCTAAGTTTCGGTACTCATGCATGATGAAAACTATGGATTTTTCTGACGAAATACTGATAAGTGACAAAGGCAGTTAACATTACATTAGTTTGTCACTTGATAGCATGTTTTCTTCTTCACTGAATATTAATGTTTATTTTCCGTAGAAAGCTTGGAGAGGAAATTTACCAAATCTGAACCTAATATTTGCACTATGAGTAATGCCATTAACTGATCTAAATGAGTATTAAAAAAAAGTATAGTTCAGGGGCCGGTGTTGACCTAAAGGTATCTGTATCAGTACTTTTATTGAAAGTTTAAGATTAATACCTACCCATTTATATTTAAACACACACAAAAAAAATCGTGTTTCACTCCTTTTCAGTAGTTTACCGGTTTATTTCTTTAGTAAACTTGTATAGATAGAGCGTCTTCGGCTAATGTTACTTCGGAGAAAAACGCTTTTAAGAACCGTAACAATTAATAGAACCAGGGGTCTGGGACCACTGGTCTAGAATATGATGTTTCCTGGTAGTACTACGCTCTAAGCAGTTATCAGACAGCCAAAGCTCTTTAGCAGTGGTCAATTAATTCGCAGAAATGATCATAGAAATAAAATTGAAATATACACTTGTACAGATAAACAGACAAAAGAAACGATAAAACTCCAGGAAATGAAAGTTAATTAGCATCGGCTCATACAACACAAAAGTTGCTCAGCATCAAACTGTCTTCGGGGCGTCAGCTCGCATGGAGCCGCTTCCCATCGGTAAACCAGAAGGAATCAGGAGGTCACAGCGTGGTAATTAACAGAAAAGTTTTTGGGAACAAACGTTTCAGGGAATTGTCCGACAAACAAAAGTACTGTGCGTCAAGAATCCCACTGTGGCTCGGTACTGAGGACAGGAGCTAAAAACAAAA